>NC_135238.1:100829951-101133480 GCF_051348905.1 Ranitomeya variabilis | reverse complement strand
GGCCTACTAACGGTGTGTGCCACTCCCTGGTGTTCTCCTCCACTGCAGAAAGCTGAGCTTCAATCTTCAGGCTCTCATTAAGTTGTTGTTGTTAATATTTGTGGTTGGGGCCTACTAATGGTGTCTGCCGCTCCCTGGTGTTGTCCTCCACTGAACAAAGCTGAGCTTCAATCTTCAGGCTCTCATTAAGTTGTTGTTGTTAATATTTGTGGTTGGGGCCTACTAACGGTGTCTGCCACTCCAAGGTGTTCTCCATGTTTACTTGCCTGAGCTTCAGTCTTCAGGCTCTCATTAAGTAGTTGTTGTTAATATGTGTGGTTGGGGCCTACTAACGGTGTCTGCCACTCCCTGGTGTTGTCCTCCACTGTACAAAGCTGAGCTTCAATCTTCAGGCTCTCATTAAGTAGTTGTTGTTAATATATGTGGTTGGGGCCTACTAACGGTGTCTGCCGCTCCCTGGTGTTGTCCTCCACTGTACAAAGCTGAGCTTCAATCTTCAGGCTCTCATTAAGTTGTTGTTGTTAATATTTGTGGTTGGGGCCTACTAACGGTGTCTGCCGCTCCAAGGTGTTCTCCATGTTTACTTGCCTGAGCTTCAGTCTTCAGGCTCTCATTAAGTAGTTGTTGTTAATATGTGTGGTTGGGGCCTACTAACGGTGTGTGCCACACCCTGGTGTTCTCCTCCACTGTACAAAGCTGAGCTTCAATCTTCAGGCTCTCATTAAGTAGTTGTTGTTAATATGTGTGGTTGGGGCCTACTAACGGTGTCTGCCGCTCCCTGGTGTTGTCCTCCACTGTACAAAGCTGAGCTTGAATCTTCAGGCTCTCATTAAGTAGTTGTTAATATTTTTAGTTGGGGCCTACTAACGGTGTCTGCCGCTCCCTGGTGTTGTCCTCCACTGTACAAAGCTGAGCTTCAATCTTCAGGCTCTCATTAAGTAGTTGTTGTTAATATGTGTGGTTGGGGCCTACTAACGGTGTCTGCCGCTCCCTGGTGTTGTCCTCCACTGTACAAAGCTGAGCTTGAATCTTCAGGCTCTCATTAAGTAGTTGTTGTTAATATGTGTGGTTTGGGCCTACTAACGGTGTCTGCCGCTCCCTGGTGTTGTCCTCCACTGTACAAAGCTGAGCTTGAATCTTCAGGCTCTCATTAAGTAGTTGTTGTTAATATGTGTGGTTGGGGCCTAGTAACTGTGTCTGCCGCTCCAAGGTGTTCTCCAGGTTTACTTGCCTGAGCTTCAATATTCAGGCTCTCATTAAGTAGTTGTTGTTAATATGTGTGGTTGGGGCCTACTAACGGTGTCTGCCGCTCCCTGGTGTTGTCCTCCACTGTACAAAGCTGAGCTTGAATCTTCAGGCTCTCATTAAGTAGTTGTTAATATTTTTAGTTGGGGCCTACTAACGGTGTCTGCCGCTCCCTGGTGTTGTCCTCCACTGTACAAAGCTGATCTTCAATCTTCAGGCTCTCATTAAGTAGTTGTTGTTAATATTTGTGTTTGGGGCCTACTAGCAGTGTCTGCCGCTCCTTGGTGTTGTCCTCCACTGTACAAAGCTGAGCTTTAATCTTCAGGCTCTCATTAAGTTGTTGTTGTTAATATTTGTGGTTGGGGCCTACTAACGGTGTCTGCCGCTCCCTGGTGTTGTCCTCCACTGTACAAAGCTGAGCTTCAATCTTCAGGCTCTCATTAAGTTGTTGTTGTTAATATTTGTGGTTGGGGCCTACTAACGGTGTCTGCCGCTCCCTGGTGTTGTCCTCCACTGAACAAAGCTGAGCTTCAATCTTCAGGCTCTCATTAAGTTGTTGTTGTTAATATTTGTGGTTGGGGCCTACTAACGGTGTCTGCCACTCCAAGGTGTTCTCCATGTTTACTTGCCTGAGCTTCAGTCTTCAGGCTCTCATTAAGTAGTTGTTGTTAATATGTGTGGTTGGGGCCTACTAACGGTGTCTGCCACTCCCTGGTTTTGTCCTCCACTGTACAAAGCTGAGCTAAAATCTTCAGGCTCTCATTAAGTAGTTGTTGTTAATATATGTGGTTGGGGCCTACTAACGGTGTCTGCCGCTCCCTGGTGTTGTCCTCCACTGTACAAAGCTGAGCTTCTTTCTTCAGGCTCTCATTAAGTTGTTGTTGTTAATATTTGTGGTTGGGGCTTACTAACGGTGTCTGCCGCTCCAAGGTGTTCTCCATGTTTACTTGCCTGAGCTTCAGTCTTCAGGCTCTCATTAAGTAGTTGTTGTTAATATGTGTGGTTGGGGCCTACTAACGGTGTGTGCCATTCCCTGGTGTTCTCCTCCACTGTACAAAGCTGAGCTTCAATCTTCAGGCTCTCATTAAGTAGTTGTTGTTAATATGTGTGGTTGGGGCCTTCTAACGGTGTCTGCCGCTCCCTGGTGTTGTCCTCCACTGTACAAAGCTGAGCTTGAATCTTCAGGCTCTCATTAAGTAGTTGTTAATATTTTTAGTTGGGGCCTACTAACGGTGTCTGCCGCTCCCTGGTGTTGTCCTCCACTGTACAAAGCTGAGCTTCAATCTTCAGGCTCTCATTAAGTTGTTGTTGTTAATATTTGTGGTTGGGGCATACTAACGGTGTATGCCGCTCCCTGGTGTTGTCCTCCACTGTACAAAGCTGATCTTCAATCTTCAGGCTCTCACTAAGTAGTTGTTGTTAATATTTGTGTTTGGGGCCTACTAGCAGTGTCTGCCGCTCCTTGGTGTTGTCCTCCACTGTACAAAGCTGAGCTTTAATCTTCAGGCTCTCATTAAGTTGTTGTTGTTAATATTTGTGGTTGGGGCCTACTAACGGTGTCTGCCGCTCACTGGTGTTGTCCTCCACTGTACAAAGCTGAGCTTCAATCTTCAGGCTCTCATTAAGTTGTTGTTGTTAATATTTGTGGTTGGGGCCTACTAACGGTGTCTGCCGCTCCCTGGTGTTGTCCTCCACTGAACAAAGCTGAGCTTCAATCTTCAGGCTCTCATTAAGTTGTTGTTGTTAATATTTGTGGTTGGGGCCTACTAACGGTGTCTGCCACTCCAAGGTGTTCTCCATGTTTACTTGCCTGAGCTTCAGTTTTCAGGCTCTCATTAAGTAGTTGTTGTTAATATGTGTGGTTGGGGCCTACTAACGGTGTGTGCCACTCCCTGGTGTTCTCCTCCACTGTACAAAGCTGAGCTTCAATCTTCAGGCTCTCATTAAGTAGTTGTTGTTAATATGTGTGGTTTGGGCCTACTAACGGTGTCTGCCGCTCCCTGGTGTTGTCCTCCACTGTACAAAGCTGAGCTTGAATCTTCAGGCTCTCATTAAGTAGTTGTTGTTAATATGTGTGGTTGGGGCCTACTAACGGTGTCTGCCGCTCCCTGGTGTTGTCCTCCACTGTACAAAGCTGAGCTTCAATCTTCAGGCTCTCATTAAGTAGTTGTTGTTAATATGTGTGGTTGGGGCCTACTAACGGTGTCTGCCGCTCCCTGGTGTTGTCCTCCACTGTACAAAGCTGAGCTTCAATCTTCAGGCTCTCATTAAGTTGTTGTTGTTAATATTTGTGGTTGGGGCCTACTAACGGTGTCTGCCACTCCAAGGTGTTCTCCATGTTTACTTGCCTGAGCTTCAGTCTTCAGGCTCTCATTAAGTAGTTGTTGTTAATATTTGTGTTTGGGGCCTACTAGCAGTGTCTGCCGCTCCTTGGTGTTGTCCTCCACTGTACAAAGCTGAGCTTTAATCTTCAGGCTCTCATTAAGTTGTTGTTGTTAATATTTGTGGTTGGGGCCTACTAACAGTGTCTGCCGCTCCCTGGTGTTGTCCTCCACTGTACAAAGCTGAGCTTCAATCTTCAGGCTCTCATTAAGTTGTTGTTGTTAATATTTGTGGTTGGGGCCTACTAACGGTGTCTGCCGCTCCCTGGTGTTGTCCTCCACTGAACAAAGCTGAGCTTCAATCTTCTGGCTCTCATTAAGTTGTTGTTGTTAATATTTGTGGTTGGGGCCTACTAACGGTGTCTGCCACTCCAAGGTGTTCTCCATGTTTACTTGCCTGAGCTTCAGTCTTCAGGCTCTCATTAAGTAGTTGTTGTTAATATGTGTGGTTGGGGCCTACTAACGGTGTGTGCCACTCCCTGGTGTTCTCCTCCACTGTAGAAAGCTGAGCTTCAATCTTCAGGCTCTCATTAAGTTGTTGTTGTTAATATTTGTGGTTGGGGCCTACTAACGGTGTCTGCCGCTCCCTGGTGTTGTCCTCCACTGTACAAAGCTGATCTTCAATCTTCAGGCTCTCATTAAGTAGTTGTTGTTAATATTTGTGTTTGGGGCCTACTAGCAGTGTCTGCCGCTCCTTGGTGTTGTCCTCCACTGTACAAAGCTGAGCTTTAATCTTCAGGCTCTCATTAAGTTGTTGTTGTTAATATTTGTGGTTGGGGCCTACTAACGGTGTCTGCCGCTCCCTGGTGTTGTCCTCCACTGTACAAAGCTGAGCTTCAATCTTCAGGCTCTCATTAAGTTGTTGTTGTTAATATTTGTGGTTGGGGCCTACTAACGGTGTCTGTCGCTCCCTGGTGTTGTCCTCCACTGAACAAAGCTGAGCTTCAATCTTCAGGCTCTCATTAAGTTGTTGTTAATATTTGTGGTTGGGGCCTACTAACGGTGTCTGCCACTCCAAGGTGTTCTCCATGTTTACTTGCCTGAGCTTCAGTCTTCAGGCTCTCATTAAGTAGTTGTTGTTAATATGTGTGGTTGGGGCCTACTAACGGTGTGTGCCACTCCCTGGTGTTGTCCTCCACTGTACAAAGCTGAGCTTCAATCTTCAGGCTCTCATTAAGTTGTTGTTGTTAATATTTGTGGTTGGGGCCTACTAACGGTGTCTGCCGCTCCCTGGTGTTGTCCTCCACTGAACAAAGCTGAGCTTCAATCTTCAGGCTCTCATTAAGTTGTTGTTGTTAATATTTGTGGTTGGGGCCTACTAACGGTGTCTGCCACTCCAAGGTGTTCTCCATGTTTACTTCCCTGAGCTTCAGTCTTCAGGCTCTCATTAAGTAGTTGTTGTTAATATGTGTGGTTGTGGCCTACTAACGGTGTCTGCCACTCCCTGGTGTTGTCCTCCACTGTACAAAGCTGAGCTTCAATCTTCAGGCTCTCATTAAGTTGTTGTTGTTAATATTTGTGGTTGGGGCCTACTAACGGTGTCTGCCGCTCCAAGGTGTTCTCAATGTTTACTTGCCTGAGCTTCAGTCTTCAGGCTCTCATTAAGTAGTTGTTGTTAATATTTGTGTTTGGGGCCTACTAGCAGTGTCTGCCGCTCCTTGGTGTTGTCCTCCACTGTACAAAGCTGAGCTTTAATCTTCAGGCTCTCATTAAGTTGTTGTTGTTAATATTTGTGGTTGGGGCCTACTAACAGTGTCTGCCGCTCCCTGGTGTTGTCCTCCACTGTACAAAGCTGAGCTTCAATCTTCAGGCTCTCATTAAGTTGTTGTTGTTAATATTTGTGGTTGGGGCCTACTAACGGTGTCTGCCGCTCCCTGGTGTTGTCCTCCACTGAACAAAGCTGAGCTTCAATCTTCTGGCTCTCATTAAGTTGTTGTTGTTAATATTTGTGGTTGGGGCCTACTAACGGTGTCTGCCACTCCAAGGTGTTCTCCATGTTTACTTGCCTGAGCTTCAGTCTTCAGGCTCTCATTAAGTAGTTGTTGTTAATATGTGTGGTTGGGGCCTACTAACGGTGTGTGCCACTCCCTGGTGTTCTCCTCCACTGTAGAAAGCTGAGCTTCAATCTTCAGGCTCTCATTAAGTTGTTGTTGTTAATATTTGTGGTTGGGGCCTACTAACGGTGTCTGCCGCTCCCTGGTGTTGTCCTCCACTGAACAAAGCTGAGCTTCAATCTTCAGGCTCTCATTAAGTTGTTGTTGTTAATATTTGTGGTTGGGGCCTACTAACGGTGTCTGCCACTCCAAGGTGTTCTCCATGTTTACTTGCCTGAGCTTCAGTCTTCAGGCTCTCATTAAGTAGTTGTTGTTAATATGTGTGGTTGGGGCCTACTAACGGTGTCTGCCACTCCCTGGTGTTGTCCTCCACTGTACAAAGCTGAGCTTCAATCTTCAGGCTCTCATTAAGTAGTTGTTGTTAATATATGTGGTTGGGGCCTACTAACGGTGTCTGCCGCTCCCTGGTGTTGTCCTCCACTGTACAAAGCTGAGCTTCAATCTTCAGGCTCTCATTAAGTTGTTGTTGTTAATATTTGTGGTTGGGGCCTACTAACGGTGTCTGCCGCTCCAAGGTGTTCTCCATGTTTACTTGCCTAAGCTTCAGTCTTCAGGCTCTCATTAAGTAGTTGTTGTTAATATGTGTGGTTGGGGCCTACTAACGGTGTGTGCCACTCCCTGGTGTTCTCCTCCACTGTACAAAGCTGAGCTTCAATCTTCAGGCTCTCATTAAGTAGTTGTTGTTAATATGTGTGGTTGGGGCCTACTAACGGTGTCTGCCGCTCCCTGGTGTTGTCCTCCACTGTACAAAGCTGAGCTTGAATCTTCAGGCTCTCATTAAGTAGTTGTTAATATTTTTAGTTGGGGCCTACTAACGGTGTCTGCCGCTCCCTGGTGTTGTCCTCCACTGTACAAAGCTGAGCTTCAATCTTCAGGCTCTCATTAAGTAGTTGTTGTTAATATGTGTGGTTGGGGCCTACTAACGGTGTCTGCCGCTCCCTGGTGTTGTCCTCCACTGTACAAAGCTGAGCTTGAATCTTCAGGCTCTCATTAAGTAGTTGTTGTTAATATGTGTGGTTTGGGCCTACTAACGGTGTCTGCCACTCCCTGGTGTTCTCCTCCACTGTACAAAGCTGAGCTTCAATCTTCAGGCTCTCATTAAGTAGTTGTTGTTAATATGTGTGGTTGGGGCCTACTAACGGTGTCTGCCGCTCCCTGGTGTTGTCCTCCACTGTACAAAGCTGAGCTTGAATCTTCAGGCTCTCATTAAGTAGTTGTTAATATTTTTAGTTGGGGCCTACTAACGGTGTCTGCCGCTCCCTGGTGTTGTCCTCCACTGTACAAAGCTGAGCTTCAATCTTCAGGCTCTCATTAAGTAGTTGTTGTTAATATGTGTGGTTGGGGCCTACTAACGGTGTGTGCCACTCCCTGGTGTTCTCCTCCACTGTACAAAGCTGAGCTTCAATCTTCAGGCTCTCATTAAGTAGTTGTTGTTAATATGTGTGGTTGGGGCCTTCTAACGGTGTCTGCCGCTCCCTGGTGTTGTCCTCCACTGTACAAAGCTGAGCTTGAATCTTCAGGCTCTCATTAAGTAGTTGTTAATATTTTTAGTTGGGGCCTACTAACGGTGTCTGCCGCTCCCTGGTGTTGTCCTCCACTGTACAAAGCTGAGCTTCAATCTTCAGGCTCTCATTAAGTTGTTGTTGTTAATATTTGTGGTTGGGGCATACTAACGGTGTATGCCGCTCCCTGGTGTTGTCCTCCACTGTACAAAGCTGATCTTCAATCTTCAGGCTCTCATTAAGTAGTTGTTGTTAATATTTGTGTTTGGGGCCTACTAGCAGTGTCTGCCGCTCCTTGGTGTTGTCCTCAACTGTACAAAGCTGAGCTTTAATCTTCAGGCTCTCATTAAGTTGTTGTTGTTAATATTTGTGGTTGGGGCCTACTAACGGTGTCTGCCGCTCCCTGGTGTTGTCCTCCACTGTACAAAGCTGAGCTTCAATCTTCAGGCTCTCATTAAGTTGTTGTTGTTAATATTTGTGGTTGGGGCCTACTAACGGTGTCTGCCGCTCCCTGGTGTTGTCCTCCACTGAACAAAGCTGAGCTTCAATCTTCAGGCTCTCATTAAGTTGTTGTTGTTAATATTTGTGGTTGGGGCCTACTAACGGTGTCTGCCACTCCAAGGTGTTCTCCATGTTTACTTGCCTGAGCTTCAGTTTTCAGGCTCTCATTAAGTAGTTGTTGTTAATATGTGTGGTTGGGGCCTACTAACGGTGTGTGCCACTCCCTGGTGTTCTCCTCCACTGTACAAAGCTGAGCTTCAATCTTCAGGCTCTCATTAAGTAGTTGTTGTTAATATGTGTGGTTGGGGCCTACTAACGGTGTCTGCCGCTCCCTGGTGTTGTCCTCCACTGTACAAAGCTGAGCTTCAATCTTCAGGCTCTCATTAAGTAGTTGTTAATATTTTTAGTTGGGGCCTACTAACGGTGTCTGCCGCTCCCTGGTGTTGTCCTCCACTGTACAAAGCTGAGCTTCAATCTTCAGGCTCTCATTAAGTAGTTGTTGTTAATATGTGTGGTTGGGGCCTACTAACGGTGTCTGCCGCTCCCTGGTGTTGTCCTCCACTGTACAAAGCTGAGCTTGAAACTTCAGGCTCTCATTAAGTAGTTGTTGTCAATATGTGTGGTTTGGGCCTACTAACGGTGTCTGCCGCTCCCTGGTATTGTCCTCCACTTTACAAAGCTGAGCTTGAATCTTCAGGCTCTCATTAAGTAGTTGTTATTAATATGTGTGGTTGGGGCCTACTAACGGTGTCTGCTGCTCCCTGGTGTTGTCCTCCACTGTACAATGCTGAGCTTGAATCTTCAGGCTCTCATTAAGTAGTTGTTGTTAATATGTGTGGTTGGGGCCTAGTAACTGTGTCTGCCGCTCCAAGGTGTTCTCCAGGTTTACTTGCCTGAGCTTCAATATTCAGGCTCTCATTAAGTAGTTGTTGTTAATATGTGTGGTTGGGGCCTACTAACGGTGTCTGCCGCTCCCTGGTGTTGTCCTCCACTGTACAAAGCTGAGCTTGAATCTTCAGGCTCTCATTAAGTAGTTGTTAATATTTTTAGTTGGGGCCTACTAGCAGTGTCTGCCGCTCCTTGGTGTTGTCCTCCACTGTACAAAGCTGAGCTTTAATCTTCAGGCTCTCATTAAGTTGTTGTTGTTAATATTTGTGGTTGGGGCCTACTAACGGTGTCTGCCGCTCCCTGGTGTTGTCCTCCACTGAACAAAGCTGAGCTTCAATCTTCAGGCTCTCATTAAGTTGTTGTTGTTAATATTTGTGGTTGGGGCCTACTAACGGTGTCTGCCACTCCAAGGTGTTCTCCATGTTTTCTTGCCTGAGCTTCAGTCTTCAGGCTCTCATTAAGTAGTTGTTGTTAATATGTGTGGTTGGGGCCTACTAACGGTGTCTGCCACTCCCTGGTGTTGTCCTCCACTGTACAAAGCTGAGCTTCAGTCTTCAGGCTCTCATTAAGTAGTTGTTGTTAATATATGTGGTTGGGGCCTACTAACGGTGTCTGCCACTCCCTGGTGTTGTCCTCCACTGTACAAAGCTGAGCTTCAATCTTCAGGCTCTCATTAAGTTGTTGTTGTTAATATTTGTGGTTGGGGCCTACTAACGGTGTCTGCCGCTCCAAGGTGTTCTCCATGTTTACTTGCCTGAGCTTCAGTCTTCAGGCTCTCATTAAGTAGTTGTTGTTAATATGTGTGGTTGGGGCCTACTAACGGTGTGTGCCACTCCCTGGTGTTCTCTTCCACTGTACAAAGCTGAGCTTCAATCTTCAGGCTCTCATTAAGTTGTTGTTGTTAATATTTGTGGTTGGGGCCTACTAACGGTGTCTGCCGCTCCAAGGTGTTCTCCATGTTTACTTCCCTGAGCTTCAGTCTTCAGGCTCTCATTAAGTAGTTGTTGTTAATATGTGTGGTTGGGGCCTACTAACGGTGTGTGCCACTCCCTGGTGTTCTCCTCCACTGTACAAAGCTGAGCTTCAATCTTCAGGCTCTCATTAAGTTGTTGTTGTTAATATTTGTGGTTGGGGCCTACTAACGGTGTCTGCCGCTCCAAGGTGTTCTCCAGGTTTACTTGCCTGAGCTTCAATATTCAGGCTCTCATTAAGTTGTTGTTGTTAATATGTGTGGTTGGGGCCTACTAACAGTGTTTGACGCTCCCTGGTGTTGTCCTCCACTGTACAAAGCTGAGCTTCAATCTTCAGACTCTCATTAAGTAGTTGTTGTTAATATATGTGGTTGGGGCCTACTAACGGTGTCTGCCGCTCCCTGGTGTTGTCCTCCACTGTACAAAGCTGTGCTTGAATCTTCAGGCTCTCATTAAGTAGTTGTTGTTAATATGTGTGGTTGGGGCCTACTAACGGTGTCTGCCGCTCCAAGGTGTCCTCCAGGTTTACTTGCCTGAGCTTCAATATTCAGGCTCTCATTACGTAGTTGTTGTTAATATGTGTGGTTGCGGCCTACTAACGGTGTCTGCCGCTCCCTGGTGTTGTCCTCCACTGTACAAAGCTGAGCTTCAATCTTCAGGCTCTCATTAAGTAGTTGTTGTTACTATGTGTGGTTGGGGCCTACTAATGGTGTCTGCCACTCCCTGGTGTTGTCCTCTACTGTACAAAGCTGAGCTTCAATCTTCAGGCTCTCATTAAGTAGTTGTTGTTAATATGTGTGGTTGGGGCCTACTAACGGTGTCTGCCGCTCCCTGATGTTATCCTCCACTGTACAAAGCTGAGCTTGAATCTTAAGGCTCTCATTAAGTAGTTGTTGTTAATATGTGTGGTTGGGGCCTAGTAACGGTGTCTGCCGCTCCCTGGTGTTATCCTCCACTGAACAAAGCTGAGCTTGAATCTTCAGGCTCTCATTAAGTAGTTGTTGTTAATATTTGTGGTTGGGGCCTACTAACGGTGTCTGCCGCTCCAAAGTGTTCTCCATGTTTACTTGCCTGAGCTTCAATCTTCAGGCTCTCATTAAGTTGTTGTTGTTAATATGTGTGGTTGGGGCCTACTTACAGTGTTTGATGCTCCCTGGTGTTGTCCTCCTTTGTACAAAACTGAGCTTCAATCTTCAGGCTCTCATTAAGTAGTTGTTGTTAATATGTGTGGTTGGGGCTTACCAACGGTGTATGCCGCTCCCTGGTGTTGTCCTCCACTGTACAAAGCTGAGCTTGAATCTTCAGGCTCTCATTAAGTAGTAGTTGTTAATATGTGTGGTTGGGGCCTACTAACGGTGTCTGCCGCTCCAAGGTGTTCTCCAGGTTTACTTGCCTGAGCTTCAATATTCAGGCTCTCATTAAGTAGTTGTTGTTAATATGTGTGGTTGCGGCCTACTAACGGTGTCTGCCGCTCCCTGGTGTTGTCCTCCACTGTACAAAGCTGAGCTTCAATCTTCAGGCTCTCATTAAGTTGTTGTTGTTAATATTTGTGGTTGGGGCCTACTATCGGTGTCTGCCGCTCCAAGGTGTTCTCCATGATTACTTGCCTGAGCTTCAGTCTTCAGGCTCTCATTATGTAGTTGTTGTTAATATGTGTGGTTGGGGCCTACTAACGGTGTCTGCCACTCCCTGGTGTTGTCCTCCACTGTACAAAGCTGAGCTTCAATCTTCAGGCTCTCATAAAGTAGTTGTTGTTAATATGTGTGGTTGGGGCCTACTAACGGTGTCTGCCGCTCCCTGGTGTTGTCCTCTACTGTACAAAGCTGAGCTTCAATCTTCAGGCTCTCATTAAGTAGTTGTTGTTAATATGTGTGGTTGGGGCCTACTAACGGTGTCTGCCGCTCCCTGGTGTTGTCCTCCACTGTACAAAGCTGAGCTTGAATCTTCAGGCTCTCAGTAAGTAGTTGTTGTTAATATGTGTGGTTGGGGCCTACTAACGGTGTCTGCCGCTCCCTGGTGCTGTCCTGCACTGTACAAAGCTGAGCTTGAATCTTCAGGCTCTCATTAAGTAATTGTTGTTACTATGTGTGGTTGGGGCCTACTAACGGTGTCTGCTGCTCCCTGGTGTTGTCCTCCACTGTACAAAGCTGAGCTTGAATCTTCAGGCTCTCATTAAGTAGTTGTTGTTAATATGTGTGGTTGGGGCCTACTATCGGTGTCTGCCGCTCCAAGGTGTTCTCCATGATTACTTGCCTGAGCTTCAGTCTTCAAGCTCTCATTATGTAGTTGTTGTTAATATGTGTGGTTGGGGCCTACTAACGGTGTCTGCCACTCCCTGGTGTTGTCCTCCACTGTGCAAAGCTGAGCTTGAATCTTCAGGCTCTCATTAAGTAGTTGTTGTTAATATGTGTGGTTGCGGCCTACTAACGGTGTCTGCCGCTCCCTGGTGTTGTCCTCCACTGTACAAAGCTGAGCTTCAATCTTCAGGCTCTCATTAAGTTGTTGTTAATATTTGTGGTTGGGGCCTACTATCGGTGTCTGCCGCTCCAAGGTGTTCTCCATGATTACTTGCCTGAGCTTCAGTCTTCAGGCTCTCATTATGTAGTTGTTGTTAATATGTGTGGTTGGGGCCTACTAACGGTGTCTGCCACTCCCTGGTGTTGTCCTCCACTGTACAAAGCTGAGCTTCAATCTTCAGGCTCTCATTAAGTAGTTGTTGTTAATATGTGTGGTTGGGGCCTACTAACGGTGTCTGCCGCTCCCTGGTGTTGTCCTCTACTGTACAAAGCTGAGCTTCAATCTTCAGGCTCTCATTAAGTAGTTGTTGTTAATATGTGTGGTTGGGGCCTACTAACGGTGTCTGCCGCTCCCTGGTGTTGTCCTCCACTGTACAAAGCTGAGCTTGAATCTTCAGGCTCTCATTAAGTAGTTGTTGTTAATATGTGTGGTTGGGGCCTACTAACGGTGTCTGCCGCTCCCGGGTGCTGTCCTCCACTGTACAAAGCTGAGCTTGAATTTTCAGGCTCTCATTAAGTAGTTGTTGTTACTATGTGTGGTTGGGGCCTACTAACGGTGTCTGCTGCTCCCTGGTGTTGTCCTCCACTGTACAAAGCTGAGTTTGAATCTTCAGGCTCTCATTAAGTAGTTGTTGTTAATATGTGTGGTTGGGGCCTACTTTCGGTGTCTGCCGCTCCCTGGTGTTGTCCTCCACTGTACAAAGCTGAGCTTGAATCTTCAGGCTCTCATTAAGTAGTTGTTGTTAATATTTTTGGTTGGGGCCTACTAACGGTGTCTGCCGCTCCCTGGTTTTTTCCTCCACTGTACAAAGCTGAGCTTCAATCTTCAGGCTCTCATTAAGTTGTTGTTGTTAAAATGTGTGGTTGGGGCCTACTAACGGTGTCTGCCGCTCCAAGGTGTCCTCCAGGTTTACTTGCCTGAGCTTCAATATTCAGGCTCTCATTACGTAGTTGTTGTTAATATGTGTGGTTGCGGCCTACTAACGGTGTCTGCCGCTCCATGGTGTTGTCCTCCACTGTACAAAGCTGAGCTTCAATCTTCAGGCTCTCATTAAGTAGTTGTTGTTACTATGTGTGGTTGGGGCCTACTAACGGTGTCTGCCACTCCCTGGTGTTGTCCTCTACTGTACAAAGCTGAGCTTCAATCTTCAGGCTCTCATTAAGTAGTTGTTGTTAATATGTGTGGTTGGGGCCTACTAACGGTGTCTGCCGCTCCCTGATGTTATCCTCCACTGTACAAAGCTGAGCTTGAATCTTAAGGCTCTCATTAAGTAGTTGTTGTTAATATGTGTGGTTGGGGCCTAGTAACGGTGTCTGCCGCTCCCTGGTGTTATCCTCCACTGAACAAAGCTGAGCTTGAATCTTCAGGCTCTCATTAAGTAGTTGTTGTTAATATTTGTGGTTGGGGCCTACTAACGGTGTCTGCCGCTCCAAAGTGTTCTCCATGTTTACTTGCCTGAGCTTCAATCTTCAGGCTCTCATTAAGTTGTTGTTGTTAATATGTGTGGTTGGGGCCTACTTACAGTGTTTGATGCTCCCTGGTGTTGTCCTCCTTTGTACAAAACTGAGCTTCAATCTTCAGGCTCTCATTAAGTAGTTGTTGTTAATATGTGTGGTTGGGGCTTACCAACGGTGTCTGCCGCTCCCTGGTGTTGTCCTCCACTGTACAAAGCTGAGCTTGAATCTTCAGGCTCTCATTAAGTAGTTGTTGTTAATATGTGTGGTTGGGGCCTACTAACGGTGTCTGCCGCTCCAAGGTGTTCTCCAGGTTTACTTGCCTGAGCTTCAATATTCAGGCTCTCATTAAGTAGTTGTTGTTAATATGTGTGGTTGCGGCCTACTAACGGTGTCTGCCGCTCCCTGGTGTTCTCCTCCACTGTACAAAGCTGAGCTTCAATCTTCAGGCTCTCATTAAGTTGTTGTTGGTAATATTTGTGGTTGGGGCCTACTATCGGTGTCTGCCGCTCCAAGGTGTTCTCCATGATTACTTGCCTGAGCTTCAGTCTTCAGGCTCTCATTATGTAGTTGTTGTTAATATGTGTGGTTGGGGCCAATAACGGTGTCTGCCACTCCCTGGTGTTGTCCTCCACTGTACAAAGCTGAGCTTCAATCTTCAGGCTCTCATAAAGTAGTTGTTGTTAATATGTGTGGTTGGGGCCTACTAACGGTGTCTGCCGCTCCCTGGTGTTGTCCTCTACTGTACAAAGCTGAGCTTCAATCTTCAGGCTCTCATTAAGTAGTTGTTGTTAATATGTGTGGTTGGGGCCTACTAACGGTGTCTGCCGCTCCCTGGTGTTGTCCTCCACTGTACAAAGCTGAGCTTGAATCTTCAGGCTCTCAGTAAGTAGTTGTTGTTAATATGTGTGGTTGGGGCCTACTAACAGTGTCTGCCGCTCCCTGGTGCTGTCCTGCACTGTACAAAGCTGAGCTTGAATCTTCAGGCTCTCATTAAGTAATTGTTGTTACTATGTGTGGTTGGGGCCTACTAACGGTGTCTGCTGCTCCCTGGTGTTGTCCTCCACTGTACAAAGCTGAGCTTGAATCTTCAGGCTCTCATTAAGTAGTTGTTGTTAATATGTGTGGTTGGGGCCTACTATCGGTGTCTGCCGCTCCAAGGTGTTCTCCATGATTACTTGCCTGAGCTTCAGTCTTCAAGCTCTCATTATGTAGTTGTTGTTAATATGTGTGGTTGGGGCCTACTAACGGTGTCTGCCACTCCCTGGTGTTGTCCTCCACTGTGCAAAGCTGAGCTTGAATCTTCAGGCTCTCATTAAGTAGTTGTTGTTAATATGTGTGGTTGCGGCCTACTAACGGTGTCTGCCGCTCCCTGGTGTTGTCCTCCACTGTACAAAGCTGAGCTTCAATCTTCAGGCTCTCATTAAGTTGTTGTTAATATTTGTGGTTGGGGCCTACTATCGGTGTCTGCCGCTCCAAGGTGTTCTCCATGATTACTTGCCTGAGCTTCAGTCTTCAGGCTCTCATTATGTAGTTGTTGTTAATATGTGTGGTTGGGGCCTACTAACGGTGTCTGCCACTCCCTGGTGTTGTCCTCCACTGTACAAAGCTGAGCTTCAATCTTCAGGCTCTCATTAAGTAGTTGTTGTTAATATGTGTGGTTGGGGCCTACTAACGGTGTCTGCCGCTCCCTGGTGTTGTCCTCTACTGTACAAAGCTGAGCTTCAATCTTCAGGCTCTCATTAAGTAGTTGTTGTTAATATGTGTGGTTGGGGCCTACTAACGGTGTCTGCCGCTCCCTGGTGTTGTCCTCCACTGTACAAAGCTGAGCTTGAATCTTCAGGCTCTCATTAAGTAGTTGTTGTTAATATGTGTGGTTGGGGCCTACTAACGGTGTCTGCCGCTCCCGGGTGCTGTCCTCCACTGTACAAAGCTGAGCTTGAATTTTCAGGCTCTCATTAAGTAGTTGTTGTTACTATGTGTGGTTGGGGCCTACTAACGGTGTCTGCTGCTCCCTGGTGTTGTCCTCCACTGTACAAAGCTGAGTTTGAATCTTCAGGCTCTCATTAAGTAGTTGTTGTTAATATGTGTGGTTGGGGCCTACTTTCGGTGTCTGCCGCTCCCTGGTGTTGTCCTCCACTGTACAAAGCTGAGCTTGAATCTTCAGGCTCTCATTAAGTAGTTGTTGTTAATATTTTTGGTTGGGGCCTACTAACGGTGTCTGCCGCTCCCTGGTTTTTTCCTCCACTGTACAAAGCTGAGCTTCAATCTTCAGGCTCTCATTAAGTTGTTGTTGTTAAAATGTGTGGTTGGGGCCTACTAACGGTGTCTGCCGCTCCAAGGTGTCCTCCAGGTTTACTTGCCTGAGCTTCAATATTCAGGCTCTCATTACGTAGTTGTTGTTAATATGTGTGGTTGCGGCCTACTAACGGTGTCTGCCGCTCCATGGTGTTGTCCTCCACTGTACAAAGCTGAGCTTCAATCTTCAGGCTCTCATTAAGTAGTTGTTGTTACTATGTGTGGTTGGGGCCTACTAACGGTGTCTGCCACTCCCTGGTGTTGTCCTCTACTGTACAAAGCTGAGCTTCAATCTTCAGGCTCTCATTAAGTAGTTGTTGTTAATATGTGTGGTTGGGGCCTACTAACGGTGTCTGCCGCTCCCTGATGTTATCCTCCACTGTACAAAGCTGAGCTTGAATCTTAAGGCTCTCATTAAGTAGTTGTTGTTAATATGTGTGGTTGGGGCCTAGTAACGGTGTCTGCCGCTCCCTGGTGTTATCCTCCACTGAACAAAGCTGAGCTTGAATCTTCAGGCTCTCATTAAGTAGTTGTTGTTAATATTTGTGGTTGGGGCCTACTAACGGTGTCTGCCGCTCCAAAGTGTTCTCCATGTTTACTTGCCTGAGCTTCAATCTTCAGGCTCTCATTAAGTTGTTGTTGTTAATATGTGTGGTTGGGGCCTACTTACAGTGTTTGATGCTCCCTGGTGTTGTCCTCCTTTGTACAAAACTGAGCTTCAATCTTCAGGCTCTCATTAAGTAGTTGTTGTTAATATGTGTGGTTGGGGCTTACCAACGGTGTCTGCCGCTCCCTGGTGTTGTCCTCCACTGTACAAAGCTGAGCTTGAATCTTCAGGCTCTCATTAAGTAGTTGTTGTTAATATGTGTGGTTGGGGCCTACTAACGGTGTCTGCCGCTCCAAGGTGTTCTCCAGGTTTACTTGCCTGAGCTTCAATATTCAGGCTCTCATTAAGTAGTTGTTGTTAATATGTGTGGTTGCGGCCTACTAACGGTGTCTGCCGCTCCCTGGTGTTGTCCTCCACTGTACAAAGCTGAGCTTCAATCTTCAGGCTCTCATTAAGTTGTTGTTGTTAATATTTGTGGTTGGGGCCTACTATCGGTGTCTGCCGCTCCAAGGTGTTCTCCATGATTACTTGCCTGAGCTTCAGTCTTCAGGCTCTCATTATGTAGTTGTTGTTAATATGTGTGGTTGGGGCCAATAACGGTGTCTGCCACTCCCTGGTGTTGTCCTCCACTGTACAAAGCTGAGCTTCAATCTTCAGGCTCTCATAAAGTAGTTGTTGTTAATATGTGTGGTTGGGGCCTACTAACGGTGTCTGCCGCTCCCTGGTGTTGTCCTCTACTGTACAAAGCTGAGCTTCAATCTTCAGGCTCTCATTAAGTAGTTGTTGTTAATATGTGTGGTTGGGGCCTACTAACGGTGTCTGCCGCTCCCTGGTGTTGTCCTCCACTGTACAAAGCTGAGCTTGAATCTTCAGGCTCTCAGTAAGTAGTTGTTGTTAATATGTGTGGTTGGGGCCTACTAACAGTGTCTGCCGCTCCCTGGTGCTGTCCTGCACTGTACAAAGCTGAGCTTGAATCTTCAGGCTCTCATTAAGTAATTGTTGTTACTATGTGTGGTTGGGGCCTACTAACGGTGTCTGCTGCTCCCTGGTGTTGTCCTCCACTGTACAAAGCTGAGCTTGAATCTTCAGGCTCTCATTAAGTAGTTGTTGTTAATATGTGTGGTTGGGGCCTACTATCGGTGTCTGCCGCTCCAAGGTGTTCTCCATGATTACTTGCCTGAGCTTCAGTCTTCAAGCTCTCATTATGTAGTTGTTGTTAATATGTGTGGTTGGGGCCTACTAACGGTGTCTGCCACTCCCTGGTGTTGTCCTCCACTGTGCAAAGCTGAGCTTGAATCTTCAGGCTCTCATTAAGTAGTTGTTGTTAATATGTGTGGTTGCGGCCTACTAACGGTGTCTGCCGCTCCCTGGTGTTGTCCTCCACTGTACAAAGCTGAGCTTCAATCTTCAGGCTCTCATTAAGTTGTTGTTAATATTTGTGGTTGGGGCCTACTATCGGTGTCTGCCGCTCCAAGGTGTTCTCCATGATTACTTGACTGAGCTTCAGTCTTCAGGCTCTCATTATGTAGTTGTTGTTAATATGTGTGGTTGGGGCCTACTAACGGTGTCTGCCACTCCCTGGTGTTGTCCTCCACTGTACAAAGCTGAGCTTCAATCTTCAGGCTCTCATTAAGTAGTTGTTGTTAATATGTGTGGTTGGGGCCTACTAACGGTGTCTGCCGCTCCCTGGTGTTGTCCTCTACTGTACAAAGCTGAGCTTCAATCTTCAGGCTCTCATTAAGTAGTTGTTGTTAATATGTGTGGTTGGGGCCTACTAACGGTGTCTGCCGCTCCCTGGTGTTGTCCTCCACTGTACAAAGCTGAGCTTGAATCTTCAGGCTCTCATTAAGTAGTTGTTGTTAATATGTGTGGTTGGGGCCTACTAACGGTGTCTGCCGCTCCCGGGTGCTGTCCTCCACTGTACAAAGCTGAGCTTGAATTTTCAGGCTCTCATTAAGTAGTTGTTGTTACTATGTGTGGTTGGGGCCTACTAACGGTGTCTGCTGCTCCCTGGTGTTGTCCTCCACTGTACAAAGCTGAGTTTGAATCTTCAGGCTCTCATTAAGTAGTTGTTGTTAATATGTGTGGTTGGGGCCTACTTTCGGTGTCTGCCGCTCCCTGGTGTTGTCCTCCACTGTACAAAGCTGAGCTTGAATCTTCAGGCTCTCATTAAGTAGTTGTTGTTAATATTTTTGGTTGGGGCCTACTAACGGTGTCTGCCGCTCCCTGGTTTTTTCCTCCACTGTACAAAGCTGAGCTTCAATCTTCAGGCTCTCATTAAGTTGTTGTTGTTAATATTTGTGGTTTGGGCCTACTAACGGTGTCTGCCGCTCCCTGGTGTTGTCCTCCACTGTACATAGCTGAGCTTCAATCTTCAGGCTCTCATTAAGTTGTTGTTAATATTTGTGGTTGGGGCCTACTAACGGGGTCTGTCGCTCCAAGGTGTTCTCTATGTTTACTTGCCTGAGCTTCAATCTTAAGGCTCTCATTAAGTAGTTGCTGTTATTATGTGTGGTTGGAGCCTACTAACGGTGTCTGCCGCTCCCTGGTGTTGTCCTCCACTGTACAAAGCTGAGCTTGAATCTTCAGGCTCTCATTAAGTAGTTGTTGTTAACATTTGTGGTTGGGGCCTACTAACGGTGTCTACCGCTCCCTGGTGTTGTCCTCCACTGTACAAAGCTGAGCTTCAATCTTCAGGCTCTCATTAAGTAGTTGTTGTTAATATTTG
The DNA here is from genome assembly GCF_051348905.1 of Ranitomeya variabilis. Classification (NCBI taxonomy): domain Eukaryota; kingdom Metazoa; phylum Chordata; class Amphibia; order Anura; family Dendrobatidae; genus Ranitomeya; species Ranitomeya variabilis. The sequence goes on along the minus strand of NC_135238.1, from coordinate 101,114,274 downwards.
TGTTTGGGGCCTACTAGCGGTGTCTGCCGCTCCTTGGTGTTGTCCTCCACTGTACAAAGCTGAGCTTGAATCTTCAGGCTCTCATTAAGTTGTTGTTGTTAATATTTGTGGTTGGGGCCTACTAATCGTGTCTGCCGCTCCCTGGTGTTGTCCTCCACTGTACATAGCTGAGCTTCAATCTTCAGGCTCTCATTAAGTTGTTGTTGTTAATATTTGTGGTTGTGGCCTACTAACGGTGTCTGCCGCTCCCTGGTGTTGTCTTCCACTGTACAAAGCTGAGCTTCAATCTTCAGGCTCTCATTAAGTTGTTGTTGTTAATATTTGTGGTTGGGGCCTACTAACGGTGTCTGCCGCTCCAAGGTGTTCTCCATGATTACTTGCCTGAGCTTCAGTCTTCAGGCTCTCATTAAGTAGTTGTTGCTAATATGTGTGGTTGGGGCCTACTAACGGTGTCTGCCACTCCCTGGTGTTGTCCTCCACTGTACAAAGCTGAGCTTCAGTCTTCAGGCTCTCATTAAGTAGTTGTTGTTAATATATGTGGTTGGGGCCTAGTAACGGTGTCTGCCGCTCCTTGGTGTTGTCCTCTACTGTACAAAGCTGAGCTTTAATCTTCAGGCTCTCATTAAGTAGTTGTTGTTAATATGTGTGGTTGGGGCATACTAACGGTGTCTGCCGCTCCCTCGTGTTATCCTCCACTGTACAAAGCTGAGCTTGAATCTTCAGGCTCTCATTAAGTAGTTGTTGTTAATATTAGTGGTTGGGGCCTACTAACGGTGTCTGCCGCTCCCTGGTGTTGTCCTCCACTGTACAAAGCTGAGCTTCAATCTTCAGGCTCTCATTAAGTTGTTGTTAATATTTGTGGTTGGGGCCTACTATCGGTGTCTGCCGCTCCAAGGTGTTCTCCATGATTACTTGCCTGAGCTTCAGTCTTCAGGCTCTCATTATGTAGTTGTTGTTAATATGTGTGGTTGGGGCCTACTAACGGTGTCTGCCACTCCCTGGTGTTGTCCTCCACTGTACAAAGCTGAGCTTCAATCTTCAGGCTCTCATTAAGTAGTTGTTGTTAATATGTGTGGTTGGGGCCTACTAACGGTGTCTGCCGCTCCCTGGTGTTGTCCTCTACTGTACAAAGCTGAGCTTCAATCTTCAGGCTCTCATTAAGTAGTTGTTGTTAATATGTGTGGTTGGGGCCTACTAACGGTGTCTGCCGCTCCCTGGTGTTGTCCTCCACTGTACAAAGCTGAGCTTGAATCTTCAGGCTCTCATTAAGTAGTTGTTGTTAATATGTGTGGTTGGGGCCTACTAACGGTGTCTGCCGCTCCCGGGTGCTGTCCTCCACTGTACAAAGCTGAGCTTGAATTTTCAGGCTCTCATTAAGTAGTTGTTGTTACTATGTGTGGTTGGGGCCTACTAACGGTGTCTGCTGCTCCCTGGTGTTGTCCTCCACTGTACAAAGCTGAGTTTGAATCTTCAGGCTCTCATTAAGTAGTTGTTGTTAATATGTGTGGTTGGGGCCTACTTTCGGTGTCTGCCGCTCCCTGGTGTTGTCCTCCACTGTACAAAGCTGAGCTTGAATCTTCAGGCTCTCATTAAGTAGTTGTTGTTAATATTTTTGGTTGGGGCCTACTAACGGTGTCTGCCGCTCCCTGGTTTTTTCCTCCACTGTACAAAGCTGAGCTTCAATCTTCAGGCTCTCATTAAGTTGTTGTTGTTAATATTTGTGGTTTGGGCCTACTAACGGTGTCTGCCGCTCCCTGGTGTTGTCCTCCACTGTACATAGCTGAGCTTCAATCTTCAGGCTCTCATTAAGTTGTTGTTAATATTTGTGGTTGGGGCCTACTAACGGGGTCTGTCGCTCCAAGGTGTTCTCTATGTTTACTTGCCTGAGCTTCAATCTTAAGGCTCTCATTAAGTAGTTGCTGTTATTATGTGTGGTTGGAGCCTACTAACGGTGTCTGCCGCTCCCTGGTGTTGTCCTCCACTGTACAAAGCTGAGCTTGAATCTTCAGGCTCTCATTAAGTAGTTGTTGTTAACATTTGTGGTTGGGGCCTACTAACGGTGTCTACCGCTCCCTGGTGTTGTCCTCCACTGTACAAAGCTGAGCTTCAATCTTCAGGCTCTCATTAAGTAGTTGTTGTTAATATTTGTGTTTGGGGCCTACTAGCGGTGTCTGCCGCTCCTTGGTGTTGTCCTCCACTGTACAAAGCTGAGCTTGAATCTTCAGGCTCTCATTAAGTTGTTGTTGTTAATATGTGTGGTTGGGGCCTACTAATCGTGTCTGCCGCTCCCTGGTGTTGTCCTCCACTGTACATAGCTGAGCTTCAATCTTCAGGCTCTCATTAAGTTGTTGTTGTTAATATTTGTGGTTGGGGCCTACTAACGGTGTCTGCCGCTCCCTGGTGTTGTCTTCCACTGTACAAAGCTGAGCTTCAATCTTCAGGCTCTCATTAAGTTGTTGTTGTTAATATTTGTGGTTGGGGCCTACTAACGGTGTCTGCCGCTCCAAGGTGTTCTCCATGATTACTTGCCTGAGCTTCAGTCTTCAGGCTCTCATTAAGTAGTTGTTGCTAACATGTGTGGTTGGGGCCTACTAACGGTGTCTGCCACTCCCTGGTGTTGTCCTCCACTGTACAAAGCTGAGCTTCAGTCTTCAGGCTCTCATTAAGTAGTTGTTGTTAATATGTGTGGTTGGGGCCTACTAACGGTGTCTGCCGCTCCTTGGTGTTGTCCTCTACTGTACAAAGCTGAGCTTCAATCTTCAGGCTCTCATTAAGTAGTTGTTGTTAATATGTGTGGTTGGGGCATACTAACGGTGTCTGCCGCTCCCTCGTGTTATCCTCCACTGTACAAAGCTGAGCTTGAATCTTCAGGCTCTCATTAAGTAGTTGTTGTTAATATTAGTGGTTGGGGCCTACTAACGGTGTCTGCCGCTCCCTGGTGTTGTCCTCCACTGTACAAAGCTGAGCTTCAATCTTCAGGCTCTCATTAAGTTGTTGTTGTTAATATTTGTGGTTGGGGCCTACTAACGGTGTCTGCCGCTCCAAGGTGTTCTCCATGTTTACTTGCCTGAGCTTCAGTCTTCAGGCTCTCATTAAGTATTTGTTGTTAATATGTGTGGTTGGGGCCTGCTAACGGTGTCTTCCACTCCCTGGTGTTGTCCTCCACTGTACAAAGCTGAGCTTCAATCTTCAGGCTCTCATTAAGTAGTTGTTGTTAATATGTGTGGTTGGGGCCTACTAACGGTGTCTGCCGCTCCCTGGTGTTGTCCTCCACTGTACAAAGCTGAGCTTCAATCTTCAGGCTCTCATTAAGTAGTTGTTGTTAATATGTGTGGTTGGGGCCTACTAACGGTGTCTGCCGCTCCCTGGTGTTATCCTCCACTGTACAAAGCTGAGCTTGAATCTTCAGGCTCTCATTAAGTAGTTGTTGTTAATATTTGTGGTTGGGGCCCACTAACGGTGTCTGCCTCTCCAAAGTGTTCTCCATGTTTACTTGCCTGAGCTTCAATCTTCAGGCTCTCATTAAGTTGTTGTTGTTAAAATGTGTGGTTGGGGCCTACTAACGGTGTTTGACGCTCCCTGGTGTTGTCGTCCACTGTACAAAGCTGAGCTTCAATCTTCAGGCTCTCATTAAGTAGTTGTTGTTAATATGTGTGGTTGGGGCCTACTAACGGTGTCTGCCGCTCCCTGGTGTTGTCCTCCACTGTACAAAGCTGAGCTTGAATCTTCAGGCTCTCATTAAGTAGTTGTTGTTAATATGTGTGGTTGGGGCCTACTAACGGTGTCTGCCGCTCCAAGGTGTTCTCCAGGTTTACATGCCTGAGCTTCAGTCTTCAGGCTCTCATTAAGTAGTTGTTGTTAATATGTGTGGTTGGGGCCTGCTAACGGTGTCTTCCACTCCCTGGTGTTGTCCTCCACTGAACAAAGCTGAGCTTCAATCTTCAGGCTCTCATTACGTAGTTGTTGTTAATATGTGTGGTTGGGGCCTACTAACGGTGTCTGCCGCTCCCTGGTGTTGTCCTCCACTGTACAAAGCTGAGCTTCAATCTTCAGGCTCTCATTAAGTAGTTGTTGTTAATATGTGTGGTTGGGGCCTACTAACGGTGTCTGCCGCTCCCTGGTGTTATCCTCCACTGTACAAAGCTGAGCTTGAATCTTCGGGCTCTCATTAAGTAGTTGTTGTTAATATGTGTGGTTGGGGCCTACTAACGGTGTCTGCCGCTCCCTGGTGTTATCCTCCACTGTACAAAGCTGAGCTTGAATCTTCAGGCTCTCATTAAGTAGTTGTTGTTAATATGTGTGGTTGGGGCCTACTAACGGTGTCTGCCTCTCCAAAGTGTTCTCCATGTTTACTTGCCTGAGCTTCAATCTTCAGGCTCTCATTAAGTTGTTGTTGTTAAAATGTGTGGTTGGGGCCTACTAACGGTGTTTGACGCTCCCTGGTGTTGTCCTCCACTGTACAAAGCTGAGCTTCAATCTTCAGGCTCTCATTAAGTAGTTGTTGTTAATATGTGTGGTTGGGGCCTACTAACGGTGTCTGCCGCTCCCTAGTGTTGTCCTCCACTGTACAAAGCTGAGCTTGAATCTTCAGGCTCTCATTAAGTAGTTGTTGTTAATATGTGTGGTTGGGGCCTACTAACGGTGTCTGCCGTTCCAAGGTGTTCTCCAGGTTTACATGCCTGAGCTTCAATCTTCAGGCTTTCATTAAATAATTGTTGTTAATATGTGTAGTTGGGGCCTACTAATGGTGTCTGCCGCTCCTTGGTGTTGTCCTCCACTGTACAAAGCTGAGCTTCAATCTTCAGGCTCTCATTAAGTAGTTGTTGTTAATATGTGTGTTTGGGGCCTACTAACGGTGTCTGCCGCTCCTTGGTGTTGTCCTCTACTGTACAAAGCTGAGCTTCAATCTTCAGGCTCTCATTAAGTAGTTGTTGTTAATATGTGTGGTTGGGGCCTACTAACGGTGTCTGCCGCTCCCTGGTGTTATCCTCCACTGTACAAAGCTGAGCTTGAATCTTCAGGCTCTCATTAAGTAGTTGTTGTTAATATTAGTGGTTGGGGCCTACTAACGGTGTCTGCCGCTCCCTGGTGTTATCCTCCACTGTACAAAGCTGAGCTTCAATCTTCAGGCTCTCATTAAGTAGTTGTTGTTAATATTTGTGGTTGGGGCCTACTAACGGTGTCTGCCGCTCCCTGGTGTTATCCTCCACTGTACAAAGCTGAGCTTCAATCTTCAGGCTCTCATTAAGTAGTTGTTGTTAATATGTGTGGTTGGGGCCTACTAACGGTGTCTGCCGCTCCCTGGTGTTATCCTCCACTGTACAAAGCTGAGCTTGAATCTTCAGGCTCTCATTAAGTAGTTGTTGTTAATATTTGTGGTTGGGGCCTACTAACGGTGTCTGCCTCTCCAAAGTGTTCTCCATGTTTACTTGCCTGAGCTTCAATCTTCAGGCTCTCATTAAGTTGTTGTTGTTAAAATGTGTGGTTGGGGCCTACTAACGGTGTTTGACGCTCCCTGGTGTTGTCCTCCACTGTACAAAGCTGAGCTTCAATCTTCAGGCTCTCATTAAGTAGTTGTTGTTAATATGTGTGGTTGGGGCCTACTAACGGTGTCTGCCGCTCCCTGGTGTTGTCCTCCACTGTACAAAGCTGAGCTTGAATCTTCAGGCTCTCATTAAGTAGTTGTTGTTAATATGTGTGGTTGGGGCCTACTAACGGTGTCTGCCGCTCCAAGGTGTTCTCCAGGTTTACATGCCTGAGCTTCAGTCTTCAGGCTCTCATTAAGTAGTTGTTGTTAATATGTGTGGTTGGGGCCTGCTAACGGTGTCTTCCACTCCCTGGTGTTGTCCTCCACTGTACAAAGCTGAGCTTCAATCTTCAGGCTCTCATTACGTAGTTGTTGTTAATATGTGTGGTTGGGGCCTACTAACGGTGTCTGCCGCTCCCTGGTGTTGTCCTCCACTGTACAAAGCTGAGCTTCAATCTTCAGGCTCTCATTAAGTAGTTGTTGTTAATATGTGTGGTTGGGGCCTACTAACGGTGTCTGCCGCTCCCTGGTGTTATCCTCCACTGTACAAAGCTGAGCTTGAATCTTCGGGCTCTCATTAAGTAGTTGTTGTTAATATGTGTGGTTGGGGCCTACTAACGGTGTCTGCCGCTCCCTGGTGTTATCCTCCACTGTACAAAGCTGAGCTTGAATCTTCAGGCTCTCATTAAGTAGTTGTTGTTAATATTTGTGGTTGGGGCCTACTAACGGTGTCTGCCTCTCCAAAGTGTTCTCCATGTTTACTTGCCTGAGCTTCAATCTTCAGGCTCTCATTAAGTTGTTGTTGTTAAAATGTGTGGTTGGGGCCTACTAACGGTGTTTGACGCTCCCTGGTGTTGTCCTCCACTGTACAAAGCTGAGCTTCAATCTTCAGGCTCTCATTAAGTAGTTGTTGTTAATATGTGTGGTTGGGGCCTACTAACGGTGTCTGCCGCTCCCTAGTGTTGTCCTCCACTGTACAAAGCTGAGCTTGAATCTTCAGGCTCTCATTAAGTAGTTGTTGTTAATATGTGTGGTTGGGGCCTACTAACGGTGTCTGCCGTTCCAAGGTGTTCTCCAGGTTTACATGCCTGAGCTTCAATCTTCAGGCTTTCATTAAGTAATTGTTGTTAATATGTGTAGTTGGGGCCTACTAATGGTGTCTGCCGCTCCTTGGTGTTGTCCTCCACTGTACAAAGCTGAGCTTCAATCTTCAGGCTCTCATTAAGTAGTTGTTGTTAATATGTGTGTTTGGGGCCTACTAACGGTGTCTGCCGCTCCTTGGTGTTGTCCTCTACTGTACAAAGCTGAGCTTCAATCTTCAGGCTCTCATTAAGTAGTTGTTGTTAATATGTGTGGTTGGGGCCTACTAACGGTGTCTGCCGCTCCCTGGTGTTATCCTCCACTGTACAAAGCTGAGCTTGAATCTTCAGGCTCTCATTAAGTAGTTGTTGTTAATATTAGTGGTTGGGGCCTACTAACGGTGTCTGCCGCTCCCTGGTGTTATCCTCCACTGTACAAAGCTGAGCTTCAATCTTCAGGCTCTCATTAAGTAGTTGTTGTTAATATTTGTGGTTGGGGCCTACTAATGGTGTCTGCCGCTCCCTGGTGTTATCCTCCACTGTACAAAGCTGAGCTTCAATCTTCAGGCTCTCATTAAGTAGTTGTTGTTAATATGTGTGGTTGGGGCCTACTAACGGTGTCTGCCGCTCCCTGGTGTTATCCTCCACTGTACAAAGCTGAGCTTGAATCTTCAGGCTCTCATTAAGTAGTTGTTGTTAATATTTGTGGTTGGGGCCTACTAACGGTGTCTGCCTCTCCAAAGTGTTCTCCATGTTTACTTGCCTGAGCTTCAATCTTCAGGCTCTCATTAAGTTGTTGTTGTTAAAATGTGTGGTTGGGGCCTACTAACGGTGTTTGACGCTCCCTGGTGTTGTCCTCCACTGTACAAAGCTGAGCTTCAATCTTCAGGCTCTCATTAAGTAGTTGTTGTTAATATGTGTGGTTGGGGCCTACTAACGGTGTCTGCCGCTCCCTGGTGTTGTCCTCCACTGTACAAAGCTGAGCTTGAATCTTCAGGCTCTCATTAAGTAGTTGTTGTTAATATGTGTGGTTGGGGCCTACTAACGGTGTCTGCCGCTCCAAGGTGTTCTCCAGGTTTACATGCCTGAGCTTCAGTCTTCAGGCTCTCATTAAGTAGTTGTTGTTAATATGTGTGGTTGGGGCCTGCTAACGGTGTCTTCCACTCCCTGGTGTTGTCCTCCACTGTACAAAGCTGAGCTTCAATCTTCAGGCTCTCATTACGTAGTTGTTGTTAATATGTGTGGTTGGGGCCTACTAACGGTGTCTGCCGCTCCCTGGTGTTGTCCTCCACTGTACAAAGCTGAGCTTCAATCTTCAGGCTCTCATTAAGTAGTTGTTGTTAATATGTGTGGTTGGGGCCTACTAACGGTGTCTGCCGCTCCCTGGTGTTATCCTCCACTGTACAAAGCTGAGCTTGAATCTTCAGGCTCTCATTAAGTAGTTGTTGTTAATATTTGTGGTTGGGGCCTACTAACGGTGTCTGCCTCTCCAAAGTGTTCTCCATGTTTACTTGCCTGAGCTTAAATCTTCAGGCTCTCATTAAGTTGTTGTTGTTAAAATGTGTGGTTGGGGCCTACTAACGATGTTTGACGCTCCCTAGTGTTGTCCTCCACTGTACAAAGCTGAGCTTGAATCTTCAGGCTCTCATTAAGTAGTTGTTGTTAATATGTGTTGTTGGGGCCTACTAACGGTGTCTGCCGCTCCAAGGTGTTCTCCAGGTTTACATGCCTGAGCTTCAATCTTCAGGCTCTCATTAAGTAGTTGTTGTTAATATTAGTGGTTGGGGCCTACTAACGGTGTCTGCCGCTCCCTGGTGTTATCCTCCACTGTACAAAGCTGAGCTTCAATCTTCAGGCTCTCATTAGTTAGTTGTTGTTAATATTTGTGGTTGGGGCCTACTAACGGTGTCTGCCGCTCCCTGGTGTTATCCTCCACTGTACAAAGCTGAGCTTCAATCCTCAGGCTCTCATTAAGTAGTTGTTGTTAATATGTGTGGTTGGGGCCTACTAACGGTGTCTGCCGCTCCCTGGTGTTATCCTCCACTGTACAAAGCTGAGCTTGAATCTTCAGGCTCTCATTAAGTAGTTGTTGTTAATATTTGTGGTTGGGGCCTACTAACGGTGTCTGCCTCTCCAAAGTGTTCTCCATGTTTACTTGCCTGAGCTTCAATCTTCAGGCTCTCATTAAGTTGTTGTTGTTAAAATGTGTGGTTGGGGCCTACTAACAGTGTTTGACGCTCCCTGGTGTTGTCCTCCACTGTACAAAGCTGAGCTTCAATCTTCAGGCTCTCATTAAGTAGTTGTTGTTAATATGTGTGGTTGGGGCCTACTAACGGTGTCTGCCGCTCCCTGGTGTTGTCCTCCACTGTACAAAGCTGAGCTTGAATCTTCAGGCTCTCATTAAGTAGTTGTTGTTAATATGTGTGGTTGGGGCCTACTAACGGTGTCTGCCGCTCCAAGGTGTTCTCCAGGTTTACATGCCTGAGCTTCAGTCTTCAGGCTCTCATTAAGTAGTTGTTGTTAATATGTGTGGTTGGGGCCTGCTAACGGTGTCTTCCACTCCCTGGTGTTGTCCTCCACTGTACAAAGCTGAGCTTCAATCTTCAGGCTCTCATTACGTAGTTGTTGTTAATATGTGTGGTTGGGGCCTACTAACGGTGTCTGCCGCTCCCTGGTGTTGTCCTCCACTGTACAAAGCTGAGCTTCAATCTTCAGGCTCTCATTAAGTAGTTGTTGTTAATATGTGTGGTTGGGGCCTACTAACGGTGTCTGCCGCTCCCTGGTGTTATCCTCCACTGTACAAAGCTGAGCTTGAATCTTCAGGCTCTCATTAAGTAGTTGTTGTTAATATTTGTGGTTGGGGCCTACTAACGGTGTCTGCCTCTCCAAAGTGTTCTCCATGTTTACTTGCCTGAGCTTCAATCTTCAGGCTCTCATTAAGTTGTTGTTGTTAAAATGTGTGGTTGGGGCCTACTAACGATGTTTGACGCTCCCTAGTGTTGTCCTCCACTGTACAAAGCTGAGCTTGAATCTTCAGGCTCTCATTAAGTAGTTGTTGTTAATATGTGTGGTTGGGGCCTACTAACGGTGTCTGCCGCTCCAAGGTGTTCTCCAGGTTTACATGCCTGAGCTTCAATCTTCAGGCTCTCATTAAGTAATTGTTGTTAATATGTATAGTTGGGGCCTACTAATGGTGTCTGCCGCTCCTTGGTGTTGTCCTCCATTTTACAAAGCTGAGCTTCAATCTTCAGGCTCTCATTAAGTAGTTGTTGTTAATATGTGTGTTTGGGGCCTACTAACGGTGTCTGCCGCTCCTTGGTGTTGTCCTCTACTGTACAAAGCTGAGCTTCAATCTTCAGGCTCTCATTAAGTAGTTGTTGTTAATATGTGTGGCTGGGGCCTACTAACGGTGTCTGCCGCTCCCTAGTGTTGTCCTCCACTGTACAAAGCTGAGCTTGAATCTTCAGGCTCTCATTAAGTAGTTGTTGTTAATATGTGTGGTTGGGGCCTACTAACGGTGTCTGCCGTTCCAAGGTGTTCTCCAGGTTTACATGCCTGAGCTTCAATATTCAGGCTTTCATTAAGTAATTGTTGTTAATATGTGTAGTTGGGGCCTACTAATGGTGTCTGCCGCTCCTTGGTGTTGTCCTCCACTGTACAAAGCTGAGCTTCAATCTTCAGGCTCTCATTAAGTAGTTGTTGTTAATATGTGTGTTTGGGGCCTACTAACGGTGTCTGCCGCTCCTTGGTGTTGTCCTCTACTGTACAAAGCTGAGCTTCAATCTTCAGGCTCTCATTAAGTAGTTGTTGTTAATATGTGTGGTTGGGGCCTACTAACGGTGTCTGCCGCTCCCTGGTGTTATCCTCCACTGTACAAAGCTGAGCTTGAATCTTCAGGCTCTCATTAAGTAGTTGTTGTTAATATTAGTGGTTGGGGCCTACTAACGGTGTCTGCCGCTCCCTGGTGTTATCCTCCACTGTACAAAGCTGAGCTTCAATCTTCAGGCTCTCATTAAGTAGTTGTTGTTAATATTTGTGGTTGGGGCCTACTAACGGTGTCTGCCGCTCCCTGGTGTTATCCTCCACTGTACAAAGCTGAGCTTCAATCTTCAGGCTCTCATTAAGTAGTTGTTGTTAATATGTGTGGTTGGGGCCTACTAACGGTGTCTGCCGCTCCCTGGTGTTATCCTCCACTGTACAAAGCTGAGCTTGAATCTTCAGGCTCTCATTAAGTAGTTGTTGTTAATATTTGTGGTTGGGGCCTACTAACGGTGTCTGCCTCTCCAAAGTGTTCTCCATGTTTACTTGCCTGAGCTTCAATCTTCAGGCTCTCATTAAGTTGTTGTTGTTAAAATGTGTGGTTGGGGCCTACTAACGGTGTTTGACGCTCCCTGGTGTTGTCCTCCACTGTACAAAGCTGAGCTTCAATCATCAGGCTCTCATTAAGTAGTTGTTGTTAATATGTGTGGTTGGGGCCTACTAACGGTGTCTGCCGCTCCCTGGTGTTGTCCTCCACTGTACAAAGCTGCGCTTGAATCTTCAGGCTCTCATTAAGTAGTTGTTGTTAATATGTGTGGTTGGGGCCTACTAACGGTGTCTGCCGCTCCAAGGTGTTCTCCAGGTTTACATGCCTGAGCTTCAGTCTTCAGGCTCTCATTAAGTAGTTGTTGTTAATATGTGTGGTTGGGGCCTGCTAACGGTGTCTTCCACTCCCTGGTGTTGTCCTCCACTGTACAAAGCTGAGCTTCAATCTTCAGGCTCTCATTACGTAGTTGTTGTTAATATGTGTGGTTGGGGCCTACTAACGGTGTCTGCCGCTCCCTGGTGTTGTCCTCCACTGTACAAAGCTGAGCTTCAATCTTCAGGCTCTCATTAAGTAGTTGTTGTTAATATGTGTGGTTGGGGCCTACTAACGGTGTCTGCCGCTCCCTGGTGTTATCCTCCACTGTACAAAGCTGAGCTTGAATCTTCGGGCTCTCATTAAGTAGTTGTTGTTAATATGTGTGGTTGGGGCCTACTAACGGTGTCTGCCGCTCCCTGGTGTTATCCTCCACTGTACAAAGCTGAGCTTGAATCTTCAGGCTCTCATTAAGTAGTTGTTGTTAATATTTGTGGTTGGGGCCTACTAACGGTGTCTGCCTCTCCAAAGTGTTCTCCATGTTTACTTGCCTGAGCTTCAATCTTCAGGCTCTCATTAAGTTGTTGTTGTTAAAATGTGTGGTTGGGGCCTACTAACGGTGTTTGACGCTCCCTGGTGTTGTCCTCCACTGTACAAAGCTGAGCTTCAATCTTCAGGCTCTCATTAAGTAGTTGTTGTTAATATGTGTGGTTGGGGCCTACTAACGGTGTCTGCCGCTCCCTAGTGTTGTCCTCCACTGTACAAAGCTGAGCTTGAATCTTCAGGCTCTCATTAAGTAGTTGTTGTTAATATGTGTGGTTGGGGCCTACTAACGGTGTCTGCCGTTCCAAGGTGTTCTCCAGGTTTACATGCCTGAGCTTCAATCTTCAGGCTTTCATTAAGTAATTGTTGTTAATATGTGTAGTTGGGGCCTACTAATGGTGTCTGCCGCTCCTTGGTGTTGTCCTCCACTGTACAAAGCTGAGCTTCAATCTTCAGGCTCTCATTAAGTAGTTGTTGTTAATATGTGTGTTTGGGGCCTACTAACGGTGTCTGCCGCTCCTTGGTGTTGTCCTCTACTGTACAAAGCTGAGCTTCAATCTTCAGGCTCTCATTAAGTAGTTGTTGTTAATATGTGTGGTTGGGGCCTACTAACGGTGTCTGCCGCTCCCTGGTGTTATCCTCCACTGTACAAAGCTGAGCTTGAATCTTCAGGCTCTCATTAAGTAGTTGTTGTTAATATTAGTGGTTGGGGCCTACTAACGGTGTCTGCCGCTCCCTGGTGTTATCCTCCACTGTACAAAGCTGAGCTTCAATCTTCAGGCTCTCATTAAGTAGTTGTTGTTAATATTTGTGGTTGGGGCCTACTAACGGTGTCTGCCGCTCCCTGGTGTTATCCTCCACTGTACAAAGCTGAGCTTCAATCTTCAGGCTCTCATTAAGTAGTTGTTGTTAATATGTGTGGTTGGGGCCTACTAACGGTGTCTGCCGCTCCCTGGTGTTATCCTCCACTGTACAAAGCTGAGCTTGAATCTTCAGGCTCTCATTAAGTAGTTGTTGTTAATATTTGTGGTTGGGGCCTACTAACGGTGTCTGCCTCTCCAAAGTGTTCTCCATGTTTACTTGCCTGAGCTTCAATCTTCAGGCTCTCATTAAGTTGTTGTTGTTAAAATGTGTGGTTGGGGCCTACTAACGGTGTTTGACGCTCCCTGGTGTTGTCCTCCACTGTACAAAGCTGAGCTTCAATCTTCAGGCTCTCATTAAGTAGTTGTTGTTAATATGTGTGGTTGGGGCCTACTAACGGTGTCTGCCGCTCCCTGGTGTTGTCCTCCACTGTACAAAGCTGAGCTTGAATCTTCAGGCTCTCATTAAGTAGTTGTTGTTAATATGTGTGGTTGGGGCCTACTAACGGTGTCTGCCGCTCCAAGGTGTTCTCCAGGTTTACATGCCTGAGCTTCAGTCTTCAGGCTCTCATTAAGTAGTTGTTGTTAATATGTGTGGTTGGGGCCTGCTAACGGTGTCTTCCACTCCCTGGTGTTGTCCTCCACTGTACAAAGCTGAGCTTCAATCTTCAGGCTCTCATTACGTAGTTGTTGTTAATATGTGTGGTTGGGGCCTACTAACGGTGTCTGCCGCTCCCTGGTGTTGTCCTCCACTGTACAAAGCTGAGCTTCAATCTTCAGGCTCTCATTAAGTAGTTGTTGTTAATATGTGTGGTTGGGGCCTACTAACGGTGTCTGCCGCTCCCTGGTGTTATCCTCCACTGTACAAAGCTGAGCTTGAATCTTCAGGCTCTCATTAAGTAGTTGTTGTTAATATTTGTGGTTGGGGCCTACTAACGGTGTCTGCCTCTCCAAAGTGTTCTCCATGTTTACTTGCCTGAGCTTCAATCTTCAGGCTCTCATTAAGTTGTTGTTGTTAAAATGTGTGGTTGGGGCCTACTAACGATGTTTGACGCTCCCTAGTGTTGTCCTCCACTGTACAAAGCTGAGCTTGAATCTTCAGGCTCTCATTAAGTAGTTGTTGTTAATATGTGTTGTTGGGGCCTACTAACGGTGTCTGCCGCTCCAAGGTGTTCTCCAGGTTTACATGCCTGAGCTTCAATCTTCAGGCTCTCATTAAGTAGTTGTTGTTAATATTAGTGGTTGGGGCCTACTAACGGTGTCTGCCGCTCCCTGGTGTTATCCTCCACTGTACAAAGCTGAGCTTCAATCTTCAGGCTCTCATTAGTTAGTTGTTGTTAATATTTGTGGTTGGGGCCTACTAACGGTGTCTGCCGCTCCCTGGTGTTATCCTCCACTGTACAAAGCTGAGCTTCAATCCTCAGGCTCTCATTAAGTAGTTGTTGTTAATATGTGTGGTTGGGGCCTACTAACGGTGTCTGCCGCTCCCTGGTGTTATCCTCCACTGTACAAAGCTGAGCTTGAATCTTCAGGCTCTCATTAAGTAGTTGTTGTTAATATTTGTGGTTGGGGCCTACTAACGGTGTCTGCCTCTCCAAAGTGTTCTCCATGTTTACTTGCCTGAGCTTCAATCTTCAGGCTCTCATTAAGTTGTTGTTGTTAAAATGTGTGGTTGGGGCCTACTAACGGTGTTTGACGCTCCCTGGTGTTGTCCTCCACTGTACAAAGCTGAGCTTCAATCTTCAGGCTCTCATTAAGTAGTTGTTGTTAATATGTGTGGTTGGGGCCTACTAACGGTGTCTGCCGCTCCCTGGTGTTGTCCTCCACTGTACAAAGCTGAGCTTGAATCTTCAGGCTCTCATTAAGTAGTTGTTGTTAATATGTGTGGTTGGGGCCTACTAACGGTGTCTGCCGCTCCAAGGTGTTCTCCAGGTTTACATGCCTGAGCTTCAGTCTTCAGGCTCTCATTAAGTAGTTGTTGTTAATATGTGTGGTTGGGGCCTGCTAACGGTGTCTTCCACTCCCTGGTGTTGTCCTCCACTGTACAAAGCTGAGCTTCAATCTTCAGGCTCTCATTACGTAGTTGTTGTTAATATGTGTGGTTGGGGCCTACTAACGGTGTCTGCCGCTCCCTGGTGTTGTCCTCCACTGTACAAAGCTGAGCTTCAATCTTCAGGCTCTCATTAAGTAGTTGTTGTTAATATGTGTGGTTGGGGCCTACTAACGGTGTCTGCCGCTCCCTGGTGTTATCCTCCACTGTACAAAGCTGAGCTTGAATCTTCAGGCTCTCATTAAGTAGTTGTTGTTAATATTTGTGGTTGGGGCCTACTAACGGTGTCTGCCTCTCCAAAGTGTTCTCCATGTTTACTTGCCTGAGCTTCAATCTTCAGGCTCTCATTAAGTTGTTGTTGTTAAAATGTGTGGTTGGGGCCTACTAACGATGTTTGACGCTCCCTAGTGTTGTCCTCCACTGTACAAAGCTGAGCTTGAATCTTCAGGCTCTCATTAAGTAGTTGTTGTTAAAATGTGTGGTTGGGGCCTACTAACGGTGTCTGCCGCTCCAAGGTGTTCTCCAGGTTTACATGCCTGAGCTTCAATCTTCAGGCTCTCATTAAGTAATTGTTGTTAATATGTATAGTTGGGGCCTACTAATGGTGTCTGCCGCTCCTTGGTGTTGTCCTCCATTTTACAAAGCTGAGCTTCAATCTTCAGGCTCTCATTAAGTAGTTGTTGTTAATATGTGTGTTTGGGGCCTACTAACGGTGTCTGCCGCTCCTTGGTGTTGTCCTCTACTGTACAAAGCTGAGCTTCAATCTTCAGGCTCTCATTAAGTAGTTGTTGTTAATATGTGTGGTTGGGGCCTACTAACGGTGTCTGCCGCTCCCTGGTGTTATCCTCCACTGTACAAAGCTGAGCTTGAATCTTCAGGCTCTCATTAAGTAGTTGTTGTTAATATTAGTGGTTGGGGCCTACTAACGGTGTCTGCCGCTCCCTGGTGTTATCCTCCACTGTACAAAGCTGAGCTTCAATCTTCAGGCTCTCATTAAGTTGTTGTTGTTAATATTTGTGGTTGGGGCCTACTAACGGTGTCTGCCGCTCCCTGGTGTTGTTTTCCACTGTACAAAGCTGAGCTTCAATCTTCAGGCTCTCATTAAGTTGTTGTTGTTAATATTTGTGGTTGGGGCCTACTAACGGTGTCTGCCGCTCCAAGGTGTTCTCCATGTTTACTTGCCTGAGCTTCAGTCTTCAGGCTCTCATTAAGTAGTTGTTGTTAATATGTGTGGTTGGGGCCTACTAACGGTGTCTGCCGCTCCCTGGTGTTGTCCTCCACTGTACAAAGCTGAGCTTCAATCTACAGGCTCTCATTAAGTAGTTGTTGTTAATATGTGTGGTTGGGGCCTACTAACGGTGTCTGCCGTTCCCTGGTGTTATCCTGCACTGTACAAAGCTGAGCTTCAATCTTCAGGCTCTCATTAAGTTGTTGTTGTTAATATTTGTGGTTGGGTCCTACTAACGGTGTCTGCCGCTCCAAAGTGTTTTCCATGTTTACTTGCCTGAGCTTCAATCTTCAGGCTCTCATTAAGTAGTTGTTGCTAATATGTGTGGTTGGGGCCTACTAACGGTGTCTGCCACTCCCTGGTGTTGTCCTCCACTGTACAAAGCTGAGCTTCAGTCTTCAGGCTCTCATTAAGTAGTTGTTGTTAATATGTGTGGTTGGGGCCTACTAACGGTGTCTGCCGCTCCTTGGTGTTGTCCTCTACTGTACAAAGCTGAGCTTCAATCTTCAGGCTCTCATTAAGTAGTTGTTGTTAATATGTGTGGTTGGGGCCTACTAACGGTGTCTGCCGCTCCCTCGTGTTATCCTCCACTGTACAAAGCTGAGCTTGAATCTTCAGGCTCTCATTAAGTAGTTGTTGTTAATATTAGTGGTTGGGGCCTACTAACGGTGTCTGCCGCTCCCTGGTGTTGTCCTCCACTGTACAAAGCTGAGCTTCAATCTTCAGGCTCTCATTAAGTTGTTGTTGTTAATATTTGTGGTTGGGGCCTACTAACGGTGTCTGCCGCTCCAAGGTGTTCTCCATGTTTACTTGCCTGAGCTTCAGTCTTCAGGCTCTCATTAAGTATTTGTTGTTAATATGTGTGGTTGGGGCCTGCTAACGGTGTCTTCCACTCCCTGGTGTTGTCCTCCACTGTACAAAGCTGAGCTTCAATCTTCAGGCTCTCATTAAGTAGTTGTTGTTAATTTGTGTGGTTGGGGCCTACTAACGGTGTCTGCCGCTCCCTGGTGTTGTCCTCCACTGTACAAAGCTGAGCTTCAATCTTCAGGCTCTCATTAAGTAGTTGTTGTT
Source organism: Ranitomeya variabilis (assembly GCF_051348905.1). Taxonomy (NCBI): domain Eukaryota; kingdom Metazoa; phylum Chordata; class Amphibia; order Anura; family Dendrobatidae; genus Ranitomeya; species Ranitomeya variabilis. Next base: position 101,097,298 of record NC_135238.1, on the reverse strand, counting down.
AATATGTGTGGTTGGGGCCTACTAACGGTGTCTGCCGCTCCCTGGTGTTATCCTCCACTGTACAAAGCTGAGCTTGAATCTTCAGGCTCTCATTAAGTAGTTGTTGTTAATATTTGTGGTTGGGGCCTACTAACGGTGTCTGCCTCTCCAAAGTGTTCTCCATGTTTACTTGCCTGAGCTTCAATCTTCAGGCTCTCATTAAGTTGTTGTTGTTAAAATGTGTGGTTGGGGCCTACTAACGGTGTTTGACGCTCCCTGGTGTTGTCCTCCACTGTACAAAGCTGAGCTTCAATCTTCAGGCTCTCATTAAGTAGTTGTTGTTAATATGTGTGCTTGGGGCCTACTAACGGTGTCTGCCGCTCCCTGGTGTTGTCCTCCACTGTACAAAGCTGAGCTTGAATCTTCAGGCTCTCATTAAGTAGTTGTTGTTAATATGTGTGGTTGGGGCCTACTAACGGTGTTTGCCGCTCCAAGGTGTTCTCCAGGTTTACATGCCTGAGCTTCAGTCTTCAAGCTCTCATTAAGTAGTTGTTGTCAATATGTGTGGTTGGGGCCTACTAACGGTGTCTGCCGCTCCCTGGTGTTATCCTCCACTGTACAAAGCTGAGCTTGAATCTTCAGGCTCTCATTAAGTAGTTGTTGTTAATATTTGTGGTTGTGGCCTACTAACGATGTCTGCCTCTCCAAAGTGTTCTCCATGTTTACTTGCCTGAGCTTCAATCTTCAGGCTCTCATTAAGTTGTTGTTGTTAAAATGTGTGGTTGGGGCCTACTAACGGTGTTTGACGCTCCCTGGTGTTGTCCTCCACTGTACAAAGCTGAGCTTCAATCTTCAGGCTCTCATTAAGTAGTTGTTGTTAATATGTGTGGTTGGGGCCTACTAACGGTGTCTGCCGCTCCAAGGTGTTCTCCAGGTTTACATGCCTGAGCTTCAATCTTCAGGCTCTCATTAAGTAATTGTTGTTAATATGTGTAGTTGGGGCCTACTAATGGTGTCTGCCGCTCCTTGGTGTTGTCCTCCACTGTACAAAGCTGAGCTTCAATCTTCAGGCTCTCATTAAGTAGTTGTTGTTAATATGTGTGTTTGGGGCCTACTAACGGTGTCTGCCGCTCCTTGGTGTTGTCCTCTACTGTACAAAGCTGAGCTTCAATCTTCAGGCTCTCATTAAGTAGTTGTTGTTAATATGTGTGGTTGGGGCCTACTAACGGTGTCTGCCGCTCCCTGGTGTTATCCTCCACTGTACAAAGCTGAGCTTGAATCTTCAGGCTCTCATTAAGTAGTTGTTGTTAATATTAGTGGTTGGGGCCTACTAACGGTGTCTGCCGCTCCCTGGTGTTATCCTCCACTGTACAAAGCTGAGCTTCAATCTTCAGGCTCTCATTAAGTAGTTGTTGTTAATATTTGTGGTTGGGGCCTACTAACGGTGTCTGCCGCTCCCTGGTGTTATCCTCCACTGTACAAAGCTGAGCTTCAATCTTCAGGCTCTCATTAAGTAGTTGTTGTTAATATGTGTGGTTGGGGCCTACTAACGGTGTCTGCCGCTCCCTGGTGTTATCCTCCACTGTACAAAGCTGAGCTTGAATCTTCAGGCTCTCATTAAGTAGTTGTTGTTAATATTTGTGGTTGGGGCCTACTAACGGTGTCTGCCTCTCCAAAGTGTTCTCCATGTTTACTTGCCTGAGCTTCAATCTTCAGGCTCTCATTAAGTTGTTGTTGTTAAAATGTGTGGTTGGGGCCTACTAACGGTGTTTGACGCTCCCTGGTGTTGTCCTCCACTGTACAAAGCTGAGCTTCAATCTTCAGGCTCTCATTAAGTAGTTGTTGTTAATATGTGTGGTTGGGGCCTACTAACGGTGTCTGCCGCTCCCTGGTGTTGTCCTCCACTGTACAAAGCTGAGCTTGATTCTTCAGGCTCTCATTAAGTAGTTGTTGTTAATATGTGTGGCTGAAGATTCAAGCTCAGCTTTGTACAGTGGAGGATAACACCAGGGAGCGGCAGACACCTTTAGTAGGCCCCAACCACACATATTAACAACAATTACTTAATGAGAGACTGAAGATTGAAGCTCAGCTTTGTACAGTAGAGGAGAACACCAAGGAACGGCAGACACCGTTAGTAGGCCCCAATCACACATATTAACAACAACTACTTAATGAGAGCCTGAAGATTGAAGCTCAGCTTTGTACAGTGGAGGACAACACCAGGGAGTGGCAGACACCGTTAGTATGCCCCAACAACAAATATTAACAACAACAACTTAATGAGAGCCTGAAGATTGAAGCTCAACTTTGTACAGTGGAGTTCAACACCAGGGAGCGGCAGACACCGTTAGTAGGCCCCAACCACAAATATTAACAACAACAACTTAATGAGAGCCTGAAGATTGAAGCTCAGCTTTGTACAGTGGAGGACAACACCAGGGAGCGGCAGACACCGTTAGTAGGCCCCAACCACTAATATTAACAACAGCTACTTAATGAGAGCCTGAAGATTCAAGCTCAGCTTTGTACAGTGGAGGATAACACCAGGGAGCGGCAGACAACTTTAGTAGGCCCCAACCTCACATATTAACAACAATTACTTAATGAGAGCCTGAAGATTGAAGCTGTACTGTACAAAGCTGAGCTTCAATCTTCAGGCTCTCATTAAGTAGTTGTTGTTAATATTTGTGGTTGGGGCCTACTAACGGTGTCTGCCGCTCCAAGGTGTTCTCCATGTTTACTTGCCTGAGCTTCAGTCTTCAGGCTCTCATTAAGTAGTTGTTGTTAATATGTGTGGTTGGGGCCTACTAACGGTGTCTGCCGCTCCCTGGTGTTGTCCTCCACTGTACAAAGCTGAGCTTCAATCTTCAGGCTCTCATTAAGTTGTTGTTGTTAATATTTGTGGTTGGGGCCTACTAACGGTGTCTGCCGCTCCCTGGTGTTGAACTCCACTGTACAAAGTTGAGCTTCAATCTTCAGGCTCTCATTAAGTTGTTGTTGTTAATATTTGTTGTTGGGGCATACTAACGGTGTCTGCCACTCCCTGGTGTTGTCCTCCACTGTACAAAGCTGAGCTTCAATCTTCAGGCTCTCATTAAGTAGTTGTTGTTAATATGTGTGATTGGGGCCTACTAACGGTGTCTGCCGTTCCTTGGTGTTCTCCTCTACTGTACAAAGCTGAGCTTCAATCTTCAGTCTCTCATTAAGTAATTGTTGTTAATATGTGTGGTTGGGGCCTACTAAAGGTGTCTGCCGCTCCCTGGTGTTATCCTCCACTGTACAAAGCTGAGCTTGAATCTTCAGGCTGTCATTAAGTAGCTGTTGTTAATATTAGTAGTTGGGGCCTACTAACGGTGTCTGCCGCTCCCTGGTGTTGTCCTCCACTGTACAAAGCTGAGCTTCAATCTTCAGGCTCTCAATAAGTTGTTGTTGTTAATATTTGTGGTTGGGGCCTACTAACGGTGTCTGCCGCTCCCTGGTGTTTTCCTCCACTGTACAAAGCTGAGCTTCAATCTTCAGGCTCTCATTAAGTAGTTGTTGTTAATATTTGTGTTTGGGGCCTACTAGCGGTGTCTGCCGCTCCTTGGTGTTGTCCTCCACTATACAAAGCTGAGCTTGAATCTTCAGGTTCTCATTAAGTTGTTGTTGTTAATATTTGTGGTTGGGGCCTACTAATGGTGTCTGCCGCTCCCTGGTGTTGTCCTCCACTGTACATAGCTGAGCTTCAATCTTCAGGCTCTCATTAAGTTGTTGTTGTTAATATTTGTGGTTGGGGCCTACTAACGGTGTCTGCCGCTCCCTGGTGTTGTCCTCCACTGTACAAAGCTGAGCTTCAATCTTCAGGCTCTCATTAAGTTGTTGTTGTTAATATTTGTGGTTGGGGCCTACTAACGGTGTCTGCCGCTCCAAGGTGTTCTCCATGATTACTTGCCTGAGCTTCAGTCTTCAGGCTCTCATTAAGTAGTTTTTGTTAATATGTGTGGTTGGGGCCTACTAACGGTGTCTGCCACTCCCTGGTGTTGTCCTCCACTGTACAAAGCTGAGCTTCAATCTTCAGGCTCTCATTAAGTAGTTGTTGTTAATATGTGTGGTTGGGGCCTACTAACGGTGTCTGCCACTCCCTGGTGTTGTCCTCTACTGTACAAAGCTGAGCTTCAATCTTCAGTCTCTCATTAAGTAATTGTTGTTAATATGTGTGGTTGGGGCCTACTAAAGGTGTCTGCCCCTCCCTGGTGTTATCCTCCACTGTACAAAGCTGAGCTTGAATCTTCAGGCTGTCATTAAGTAGCTGTTGTTAATATTAGTGGTTGGGGCCTACTAACGGTGTCTGCCGCTCCCTGGTGTTGTCCTCCACTGTACAAAGCTGAGCTTCAATCTTCAGGCTCTCAATAAGTTGTTGTTGTTAATATTTGTGGTTGGGGCCTACTAACGGTGTCTGTCGCTACCTGGTTTTGTCCTCCACTGTACAAAGCTGAGCTTCAATCTTCAGGCTCTCATTAAGTAGTTGTTGTTAATATTTGTGGTTGGGGCCTACTAGCGGTGTCTGCCGCTCCAAGGTGTTCTCCATGTTTACTTGCCTGAGCTTCAATCTTCAGGCTCTCATTAAGTAGTTGTTGTTAATATGTGTGGTTGGGGCCTACTAACGGTGTCTGCCGCTCCCTGGTGTTGTCCTCTACTGTACAAAGCTGAGCTTCAATCTTCAGGCTCTCATTAAGTAGTTGTTGTTAATATGTGTGGTTGGGGCCTACTAACGGTGTCTGCCGCTCCCTGGTGTTATCCTCCACTGTACAAAGCTGAGCTTGAATCTTCAGGCTCTCATTAAGTAGTTGTTGTTAATATGTGTGGTTGGGGCCTACTAACGGTGTCTGCCGCTCCCTGGTGTTATCCTCCACTGTACAAAGCTGAGCTTGAATCTTCAGGCTCTCATTAAGTAGTTGTTGTTAATATTTGTGGTTGGGGCCTACTAACGGTGTCTGCCGCTCCAAAGTGTTCTCCATGTTTACTTGCCTGAGCTTCAATCTTCAGGCTCTCATTAAGTAGTTGTTGTTAATATGTGTGGTTGGGGCCTACTAACGGTGTCTGCCGCTCCTTGGTGTTGTCCTCTACTGTACAAAGCTGAGCTTCAATCTTCAGGCTCTCATTAAGTAATTGTTGTTAATATGTGAGGTTGGGGCTTACTAAAGTTGTCTGCCGCTCCCTGGTGTTATCCTCCACTGTACAAAGCTGAGCTTCAATCTTCAGGCTCTCATTAAGTTGTTGTTGTTAATATTTGTGGTTGGGGCCTACTAACGGTGTCTGCCGCTCCCTGGTGTTGAACTCCACTGTACAAAGCTGAGCTTCAATCTTCAGGCTCTCATTAAGTTGTTGTTGTTAATAGTTGTTGTTGGGGCATACTAACGGTGTCTGCCACTCCCTGGTGTTGTCCTCCACTGTACAAAGCTGAGCTTCAATCTTCAGGCTCTCATTAAGTAGTTGTTGTTAATATGTGTGGTTGGGGCCTACTAACGGTGTCTGCCGTTCCTTGGTGTTCTCCTCTACTGTACAAAGCTGAGCTTCAATCTTCAGTCTCTCATTAAGTAATTGTTGTTAATATGTGTGGTTGGGGCCTACTAAAGGTGTCTGCCGCTCCCTGGTGTTATCCTCCACTGTACAAAGCTGAGCTTGAATCTTCAGGCTGTCATTAAGTAGCTGTTGTTAATATTAGTGGTTGGGGCCTACTAACGGTGTCTGCCGCTCCCTGGTGTTGTCCTCCACTGTACAAAGCTGAGCTTCAATCTTCAGGCTCTCAATAAGTTGTTGTTGTTAATATTTGTGGTTGGGGCCTACTAACGGTGTCTGCCGCTCCCTGGTGTTTTCCTCCACTGTACAAAGCTGAGCTTCAATCTTCAGGCTCTCATTAAGTAGTTGTTGTTAATATTTGTGTTTGGGGCCTACTAGCGGTGTCTGCCGCTCCTTGGTGTTGTCCTCCACTATACAAAGCTGAGCTTGAATCTTCAGGTTCTCATTAAGTTGTTGTTGTTAATATTTGTGGTTGGGGCCTACTAATGGTGTCTGCCGCTCCCTGGTGTTGTCCTCCACTGTACATAGCTGAGCTTCAATCTTCAGGCTCTCATTAAGTTGTTGTTGTTAATATTTGTGGTTGGGGCCTACTAACGGTGTCTGCCGCTCCCTGGTGTTGTCCTCCACTGTACAAAGCTGAGCTTCAATCTTCAGGCTCTCATTAAGTTGTTGTTGTTAATATTTGCGGTTGGGGCCTACTAACGGTGTCTGCCGCTCCAAGGTGTTCTCCATGATTACTTGCCTGAGCTTCAGTCTTCAGGCTCTCATTAAGTAGTTGTTGTTAATATGTGTGGTTGGGGCCTACTAACGGTGTCTGCCACTCCCTGGTGTTGTCCTCCACTGTACAAAGCTGAGCTTCAATCTTCAGGCTCTCATTAAGTAGTTGTTGTTAATATGTGTGGTTGGGGCCTACTAACGGTGTCTGCCGTTCCTTGGTGTTCTCCTCTACTGTACAAAGCTGAGCTTCAATCTTCAGTCTCTCATTAAGTAATTGTTGTTAATATGTGTGGTTGGGGCCTACTAAAGGTGTCTGCCGCTCCCTGGTGTTATCCTCCACTGTACAAAGCTGAGCTTGAATCTTCAGGCTGTCATTAAGTAGCTGTTGTTAATATTAGTGGTTGGGGCCTACTAACGGTGTCTGCCGCTCCCTGGTGTTGTCCTCCACTGTACAAAGCTGAGCTTCAATCTTCAGGCTCTCAATAAGTTGTTGTTGTTAATATTTGTGGTTGGGGCCTACTAACGGTGTCTGTCGCTACCTGGTTTTGTCCTCCACTGTACAAAGCTGAGCTTCAATCTTCAGGCTCTCATTAAGTAGTTGTTGTTAATATTTGTGGTTGGGGCCTACTAACGGTGTCTGCCGCTCCAAGGTGTTCTCCATGTTTACTTGCCTGAGCTTCAGTCTTCAGGCTCTCATTAAGTAGTTGTTGTTAATATGTGTGGTTGGGGCCTACTAACGGTGTCTGCCGCTCCCTGGTGTTGTCCTCTACTGTACAAAGCTGAGCTTCAATCTTCAGGCTCTCATTAAGTAGTTGTTGTTAATATGTGTGGTTGGGGCCTACTAACGGTGTCTGCCGCTCCCTGGTGTTATCCTCCACTGTACAAAGCTGAGCTTGAATCTTCAGGCTCTCATTAAGTAGTTGTTGTTAATATGTGTGGTTGGGGCCTACTAACGGTGTCTGCCGCTCCCTGGTGTTATCCTCCACTGTACAAAGCTGAGCTTGAATCTTCAGGCTCTCATTAAGTAGTTGTTGTTAATATTTGTGGTTGGGGCCTACTAACGGTGTCTGCCGCTCCAAAGTGTTCTCCATGTTTACTTGCCTGAGCTTCAATCTTCAGGCTCTCATTAAGTAGTTGTTGTTAATATGTGTGGTTGGGGCCTACTAACGGTGTCTGCCGCTCCTTGGTGTTGTCCTCTACTGTACAAAGCTGAGCTTCAATCTTCAGGCTCTCATTAAGTAATTGTTGTTAATATGTGAGGTTGGGGCCTACTAAAGTTGTCTGCCGCTCCCTGGTGTTATCCTCCACTGTACAAAGCTGAGCTTGAATCTTCAGGCTCTCATTAAGTAGCTGTTGTTAATATTAGTGGTTGGGGCCTACTAACGGTGTCTGCCGCTCCCTGGTGTTGTCCTCCACTGTACAAAGCTGAGCTTCAATCTTCAGGCTCTCATTAAGTTGTTGTTGTTAATATTTGTGGTTGGGGCCTACTAACGGTGTCTGCCGCTCCCTGGTGTTGAACTCCACTGTACAAAGCTGAGCTTCAATCTTCAGGCTCTCATTAAGTTGTTGTTAATATTTGTGGTTGGGGCCTACTAACAGTGTCTGTCGCTCCCTGGTTTTGTCCTCCACTGTACAAAGCTGAGCTTCAATCTTCAGGCTCTCTTTAAGTTGTTGTTGTTAATATTTGTGGTTGGGGCCTACTAACGGTGTCTGCCGCTCCAAGGTGTTCTCCATGTTTACTTGCCTGAGCTTCAGTCTTCAGGCTCTCATTAAGTAGTTGTTGTTAATATGTGTGGTTGGGGCCTACTAACGGTGTCTTCCACTCCCTGGTGTTGTCCTCCACTGTACAAAGCTGAGCTTCAATCTTCAGGCTCTCATTAAGTAGTTGTTGTTAATATGTGTGGTTGGGGCCTACTAACGGTGTCTGCCGCTCCCTGGTGTTGTCCTCTACTGTACAAAGCTGAGCTTCAATCTTCAGGCTCTCATTAAGTAGTTGTTGTTAATATGTGTGGTTGGGGCCTACTAACGGTGTCTGCTGCTCCCTGGTGTTATCCTCCACTGTACAAAGCTGAGCTTGAATCTTCAGGCTCTCATTAAGTAGTTGTTGTTAATATGTGTGGTTGGGGCCTACTAACGGTGTCTGCCGCTCCCTGGTGTTATCCTCCACTGTACAAAGCTGAGCTTGAATCTTCAGGCTCTCATTAAGTAGTTGTTGTTAATATTTGTGGTTGGGGCCTACTAACGGTGTCTGCCGCTCCAAAGTGTTCTCGATGTTTACTTGCCTGAGCTTCAATCTTCAGGCTCTCATTAAGTTGTTGTTGTTAATATGTGTGGTTGGGTCCTACTAACAGTGTTTGACGCTCCCTGGTGTTGTCCTCCACTGTACAAAGCTGAGCTTCAATCTTCAGGCTCTCATTAAGTAGTTGTTGTTATTATGTGTGGTTGGGGCCTACTAACGGTGTCTGCCGCTCCCTGGTGTTGTCCTCCACTGTACAAAGCTGAGCTTGAATCTTCAGGCTCTCATTAAGTAGTTGTTGTTAATATGTGTGGTTGGGGCCTACTAACGGTGTCTGCCGCTCCAAGGTGTTCTCCAGGTTTACTTGCCTGAGCTTCAATATTCAGGCTCTCATTAAGTAGTTGTTGTTAATATGTGTGGTTGCGGCCTACTAACGGTGTCTGCCGCTCCCTGGTGTTGTCCTCCACTGTACAAAGCTGAGCTTCAATCTTCAGGCTCTCATTAAGTAGTTGTTGTTAATATTTGTGTTTGGGGCCTACTAGCGGTGTCTGCCGCTCCTTGGTGTTGTCCTCCACTGTACAATGCTGAGCTTGAATCTTCAGGCTCTCATTAAGTTGTTGTTGTAAATATTTGTGGTTGGGGCCTACTAACGGTGTCTGCCGCTCCCTGGTGTTGTCCTCCACTGTATATAGCTGAGCTTCAATCTTCAGGCTCTCATTAAGAAGTTGTTGTTAATATGTGTGGTTGGGGCCTACTAACGGTGTCTGCCGCTCCTTGGTGTTGTCCTCTACTGTACAAAGCTGAGCTTCAATCTTCAGGCTCTCATTAAGTAGTTGTTGTTAATATGTGTGGTTGGGGCCTACTAACGGTGTCTGCCGCTCCCTGGTGTTATCCTCCACTGTACAAAGCTGAGCTTGAATCTTCAGGCTCTCATTAAGTAGCTGTTGTTAATATTAGTGGTTGGGGCCTACTAACGGTGTCTGCCGCTCCCTGGTGTTGTCCTCCACTGTACAAAGCTGAGTTTCAATCTTCAGGCTCTCATTAAGTTGTTGTTGTTAATATTTGTGGTTGGGGCCTACTAACGGTGTCTGCCGCTCCCTGGTGTTGTCCTCCACTGTACAAAGCTGAGCTTCAATCTTCAGGCTCTCATTAAGTTGTTGTTGTTAATATTTGTGGTTGGGGCCTACTAACGGTGTCTGTCGCTCCCTGGTTTTGTCCTCCACTGTACAAAGCTGAGCTTCAATCTTCAGGCTCTCATTAAGTTGTTGTTGTTAATATTTGTGGTTGGGGCCTACTAACGGTGTCTGCCGCTCCAAGGTGTTCTCCATGTTTACTTGCCTGAGCTTCAGTCTTCAGGCTCTCATTAAGTAGCTGTTGTTAATATGTGTGGTTGGGGCCTACTAACGGTGTCTTCCACTCCCTGGTGTTGTCCTCCACTGTACAAAGCTGAGCTTCAATCTTCAGGCTCTCATTAAGTAGTTGTTGTTAATATGTGTGGTTGGGGCCTACTAACGGTGTCTGCCGCTCCCTGGTGTTGTCCTCTACTGTACAAAGCTGAGCTTCAATCTTCAGGCTCTCATTAAGTAGTTGTTAATATGTGTGGTTGGGGCCTACTAACGGTGTCTGCCGCTCCCTGGTGTTATCCTCCACTGTACAAAGCTGAGCTTGAATCTTCAGGCTCTCATTAAGTAGTTGTTGTTAATATTTGTGGTTGGGGCCTACAAACGGTGTCTGCCGCTCCAAAGTGTTCTCCATGTTTACTTGCCTGAGCTTCAATCTTCAGGCTCTCATTAAGTTGTTGTTGTTAATATGTGTGGTTGGGGCCTACTAACAGTGTTTGACGCTCCCTGGTGTTGTCCTCCACTGTACAAAGCTGAGCTTCAATCTTCAGGCTCTCATTAAGTAGTTGTTGTTAATATGTGTGGTTGGGGCCTACTAACGGTGTCTGCCGCTCCCTGGTGTTATCCTCCACTGTACAAAGCTGAGCTTGAATCTTCAGGCTCTCATTAAGTAGTTGTTGTTAATATTTGTGGTTGGGGCCTACTAACGGTGTCTGCCGCTCCAAAGTGTTCTCCATGTTTACTTGCCTGAGCTTCAATCTTCAGGCTCTCATTAAGTAGTGTTGTTAATATGTGTGGTTGGGGCCTACTAACGGTGTCTGCCGCTCCTTGGTGTTGTCCTCTACTGTACAAAGCTGAGCTTCAATCTTCAGGCTCTCATTAAGTAATTGTTGTTAATATGTGTGGATGGGGCCTACTAAAGGTGTCTGCCGCTCCCTGGTGTTATCCTCCACTGTACAAAGCTGAGCTTCAATCTTCAGGCTCTCATTAAGTAGCTGTTGTTAATATTAGTGGTTGGGGCCTACTAACGGTGTCTGCCGCTCCCTGGTGTTGTCCTCCACTGTACAAAGCTGAGCTTCAATCTTCAGGCTCTCATTAAGTTGTTGTTGTTAATATTTGTGGTTGGGGCCTACTAACGGTGTCTGCCGCTCCCTGGTGTTGAACTCCACTGTACAAAGCTGAGCTTCAATCTTCAGGCTCTCATTAAGTTGTTGTTGTTAATATTTGTGGTTGGGGCCGACTAACGGTGTCTGTCGCTCCCTGGTTTTGTCCTCCACTGTACAAAGCTGAGCTTCAGTCTTCAGGCTCTCATTAAGTTGTTGTTGTTAATATTTGTGGTTGGGGCCTACTAACGGTGTCTGCCGCTCCAAGGTGTTCTCCATGTTTACTTGCCTGAGCTTCAGTCTTCAGGCTCTCATTAAGTAGTTGTTGTTAATATGTGTGGTTGGGGCCTATTAACGGTGTCTGCCGCTCCCTGGTGTTGTCCTCTACAGTACAAAGCTGAGCTTCAATCTTCAGACTCTCATTAAGTAGTTGTTGTTAATATGTGTGGTTGGGGCCTACTAACGGTGTCTGCCGCTCCCTGGTGTTATCCTCCGCTGTACAAAGCTGAGCTTGAATCTTCAGGCTCTCATTAAGTAGTTGTTAATATGTGTGGTTGGGGCCTACTAACGGTGTCTGCCGCTCCCTGGTGTTATCCACCACTGTACAAAGCTGAGCTTGAATCTTCAGGCTCTCATTAAGTAGTTGTTGTTAATATTTGTGGTTGGGGCCTACTAACGGTGTCTGCCGCTCCAAAGTGTTCTCCATGTTTACTTGCCTGAGCTTCAATCTTCAGGCTCTCATTAAGTTGTTGTTGTTAATATGTGTGGTTGGGGCCTATTAACAGTGTTTGACGCTCCCTGGTGTTGTCCTCCACTGTACAAAGCTGAGCTTCAATCTTCAGGCTCTCATTAAGTAGTAGTTGTTAATATGTGTGGTTGGGGTCTACTAACGGTGTCTGCCGCTCCCTGGTGTTGTCCTCCACTGTACAAAGCTGAGCTTGAATCTTCAGGCTCTCATTAAGTAGTTGTTGTTAATATGTGTGGTTGGGGCCTACTAACGGTGTCTGCCGCTCCCTGGTGTTATCCTCCACTGTACAAAGCTGAGCTTGAATCTTCAGGCTCTCATTAAGTAGTTGTTGTTAATATTTGTGGTTGGGGCCTACTAACGGTGTCTGCCGCTCCAAAGTGTTCTCCATGTTTACTTGCCTGAGCTTCAATCTTCAGGCTCTCATTAAGTAGTGTTGTTAATATGTGTGGTTGGGGCCTACTAACGGTGTCTGCCGCTCCTTGGTGTTGTCCTCTACTGTACAAAGCTGAGCTTCAATCTTCAGGCTCTCATTAAGTAATTGTTGTTAATATGTGTGGATGGGGCCTACTAAAGGTGTCTGCCGCTCCCTGGTGTTATCCTCCACTGTACAAAGCTGAGCTTGAATCTTCAGGCTCTCATTAAGTAGCTGTTGTTAATATTAGTGGTTGGGGCCTACTAACGGTGTCTGCCGCTCCCTGGTGTTGTCCTCCACTGTACAAAGCTGAGCTTCAATCTTCAGGCTCTCATTAAGTTGTTGTTGTTAATATTTGTGGTTGGGGCCTACTAACGGTGTCTGCCGCTCCCTGGTGTTGAACTCCACTGTACAAAGCTGAGCTTCAATCTTCAGGCTCTCATTAAGTTGTTGTTGTTAATATTTGTGGTTGGGGCCTACTAACGGTGTCTGTCGCTCCCTGGTTTTGTCCTCCACTGTACAAAGCTGAGCTTCAGTCTTCAGGCTCTCATTAAGTTGTTGTTGTTAATATTTGTGGTTGGGGCCTACTTACGGTGTCTGCCGCTCCAAGGTGTTCTCCATGTTTACTTGCCTGAGCTTCAGTCTTCAGGCTCTCATTAAGTAGTTGTTGTTAATATGTGTGGTTGGGGCCTATTAACGGTGTCTCCGCTCCCTGGTGTTGTCCTCTACAGTACAAAGCTGAGCTTCAATCTTCAGGCTCTCATTAAGTAGTTGTTGTTAATATGTGTGGTTGGGGCCTACTAACGGTGTCTGCCGCTCCCTGGTGTTATCCTCCGCTGTACAAAGCTGAGCTTGAATCTTCAGGCTCTCATTAAGTAGTTGTTAATATGTGTGGTTGGGGCCTACTAACGGTGTCTGCCGCTCCCTGGTGTTATCCTCCACTGTACAAAGCTGAGCTTGAATCTTCAGGCTCTCATTAAGTAGTTGTTGTTAATATTTGTGGTTGGAGCCTACTAACGGTGTCTGCCGCTCCAAAGTGTTCTCCATGTTTACTTGCCTGAGCTTCAATCTTCAGGCTCTCATTAAGTTGTTGTTGTTAATATGTGTGGTTGGGGCCTACTAACAGTGTTTGACGCTCCCTGGTGTTGTCCTCCACTGTACAAAGCTGAGCTTCAATCTTCAGGCTCTCATTAAGTAGTAGTTGTTAATATTTGTGGTTGGGGCCTACTAACGGTGTCTGCCGCTCCCTGGTGTTGAACTCCACTGTACAAAGCTGAGCTTCAATCTTCAGGCTCTCATTAAGTTGTTGTTGTTAATATTTGTGGTTGGGGCCGACTAACGGTGTCTGTCGCTCCCTGGTTTTGTCCTCCACTGTACAAAGCTGAGCTTCAGTCTTCAGGCTCTCATTAAGTTGTTGTTGTTAATATTTGTGGTTGGGGCCTACTAACGGTGTCTGCCGCTCCAAGGTGTTCTCCATGTTTACTTGCCTGAGCTTCAGTCTTCAGGCTCTCATTAAGTAGTTGTTGTTAATATGTGTGGTTGGGGCCTATTAACGGTGTCTGCCGCTCCCTGGTGTTGTCCTCTACAGTACAAAGCTGAGCTTCAATCTTCAGACTCTCATTAAGTAGTTGTTGTTAATATGTGTGGTTGGGGCCTACTAACGGTGTCTGCCGCTCCCTGGTGTTATCCTCCGCTGTACAAAGCTGAGCTTGAATCTTCAGGCTCTCATTAAGTAGTTGTTAATATGTGTGGTTGGGGCCTACTAACGGTGTCTGCCGCTCCCTGGTGTTATCCACCACTGTACAAAGCTGAGCTTGAATCTTCAGGCTCTCATTAAGTAGTTGTTGTTAATATTTGTGGTTGGGGCCTACTAACGGTGTCTGCCGCTCCAAAGTGTTCTCCATGTTTACTTGCCTGAGCTTCAATCTTCAGGCTCTCATTAAGTTGTTGTTGTTAATATGTGTGGTTGGGGCCTATTAACAGTGTTTGACGCTCCCTGGTGTTGTCCTCCACTGTACAAAGCTGAGCTTCAATCTTCAGGCTCTCATTAAGTAGTAGTTGTTAATATGTGTGGTTGGGGTCTACTAACGGTGTCTGCCGCTCCCTGGTGTTGTCCTCCACTGTACAAAGCTGAGCTTGAATCTTCAGGCTCTCATTAAGTAGTTGTTGTTAATATGTGTGGTTGGGGCCTACTAACGGTGTCTGCCGCTCCCTGGTGTTATCCTCCACTGTACAAAGCTGAGCTTGAATCTTCAGGCTCTCATTAAGTAGTTGTTGTTAATATTTGTGGTTGGGGCCTACTAACGGTGTCTGCCGCTCCAAAGTGTTCTCCATGTTTACTTGCCTGAGCTTCAATCTTCAGGCTCTCATTAAGTAGTGTTGTTAATATGTGTGGTTGGGGCCTACTAACGGTGTCTGCCGCTCCTTGGTGTTGTCCTCTACTGTACAAAGCTGAGCTTCAATCTTCAGGCTCTCATTAAGTAATTGTTGTTAATATGTGTGGATGGGGCCTACTAAAGGTGTCTGCCGCTCCCTGGTGTTATCCTCCACTGTACAAAGCTGAGCTTGAATCTTCAGGCTCTCATTAAGTAGCTGTTGTTAATATTAGTGGTTGGGGCCTACTAACGGTGTCTGCCGCTCCCTGGTGTTGTCCTCCACTGTACAAAGCTGAGCTTCAATCTTCAGGCTCTCATTAAGTTGTTGTTGTTAATATTTGTGGTTGGGGCCTACTAACGGTGTCTGCCGCTCCCTGGTGTTGAACTCCACTGTACAAAGCTGAGCTTCAATCTTCAGGCTCTCATTAAGTTGTTGTTGTTAATATTTGTGGTTGGGGCCTACTAACGGTGTCTGTCGCTCCCTGGTTTTGTCCTCCACTGTACAAAGCTGAGCTTCAGTCTTCAGGCTCTCATTAAGTTGTTGTTGTTAATATTTGTGGTTGGGGCCTACTTACGGTGTCTGCCGCTCCAAGGTGTTCTCCATGTTTACTTGCCTGAGCTTCAGTCTTCAGGCTCTCATTAAGTAGTTGTTGTTAATATGTGTGGTTGGGGCCTATTAACGGTGTCTCCGCTCCCTGGTGTTGTCCTCTACAGTACAAAGCTGAGCTTCAATCTTCAGGCTCTCATTAAGTAGTTGTTGTTAATATGTGTGGTTGGGGCCTACTAACGGTGTCTGCCGCTCCCTGGTGTTATCCTCCGCTGTACAAAGCTGAGCTTGAATCTTCAGGCTCTCATTAAGTAGTTGTTAATATGTGTGGTTGGGGCCTACTAACGGTGTCTGCCGCTCCCTGGTGTTATCCTCCACTGTACAAAGCTGAGCTTGAATCTTCAGGCTCTCATTAAGTAGTTGTTGTTAATATTTGTGGTTGGAGCCTACTAACGGTGTCTGCCGCTCCAAAGTGTTCTCCATGTTTACTTGCCTGAGCTTCAATCTTCAGGCTCTCATTAAGTTGTTGTTGTTAATATGTGTGGTTGGGGCCTACTAACAGTGTTTGACGCTCCCTGGTGTTGTCCTCCACTGTACAAAGCTGAGCTTCAATCTTCAGGCTCTCATTAAGTAGTAGTTGTTAATATGTGTGGTTGGGGCCTACTAACGGTGTCTGCCGCTCCCTGGTGTTGTCCTCCACTGTACAAAGCTGAGCTTGAATCTTCAGGCTCTCATTAAGTAGTTGTTGTTAATATGTGTGGTTGGGGCCTACTAACGGTGTCTGCCGCTCCAAGGTGTTCTCCAAGTTTACTTGCCTGAGCTTCAATATTCAGGCTCTCATTAAGTAGTTGTTGTTAATATGTGTGGTTGCGGCCTACTAACGGTGTCTGCCGCTCCCTGGTGTTGTCCTCCACTGTACAAAGCTGAGCTTCAATCTTCAGGCTCTCATTAAGTAGTTGTTGTTAATATTTGTGTTTGGGGCCTACTAGCGGTGTCTGCCGCTCCTTGGTGTTGTCCTCCACTGTACAATGCTGAGCTTGAATCTTCAGGCTCTCATTAAGTAGTTGTTGTTAATATTTGTGGTTGGGGCCTGCTAACGGTGTCTGCCGCTCCCTGGTGTTGTCCTCCACTGTACATAGCTGAGCTTCAATCTTCAGGCTCTCATTAAGTAGTTGTTGTTAATATGTGTGGTTGGGGCCTACTAACGGTGTCTGCCGCTCCTTGGTGTTGTCCTCTACTGTACAAAGCTGAGCTTCAATCTTCAGGCTCTCATTAAGTAGTTGTTGTTAATATGTGTGGTTGGGGCCTACTAACGGTGTCTGCCGCTCCCTGGTGTCATCCTCCACTGTACAAAGCTGAGCTTGAATCTTCAGGCTCTCATTAAGTAGTTGTTGTTAATATGTGTGGTTGGGGCCTACTAACGGTGTCTGCCGCTCCCTGGTGTTATCCTCCACTGTACAAAGCTGAGCTTGAATCTTCAGGCTCTCATTAAGTAGTTGTTAATATGTGTGGTTGGGGCCTACTAACGGTGTCTGCCGCTCCCTGGTGTTATCCTCCACTGTACAAAGCTGAGCTTGAATCTTCAGGCTCTCATTAAGTAGTTGTTATTAATATTTGTGGTTGGGGCCTACTAACGGTGTCTGCCGCTCCAAAGTGTTCTCCATGTTTACTTGCCTGAGCTTCAATCTTCAGGCTCTCATTAAGTTGTTGTTGTTAATATGTGTGGTTGGGGCCTACTAACAGTGTTTGACGCTCCCTGGTGTTGTCCTCCACTGTACAAAGCTGAGCTTCAATCTTCAGGCTCTCATTAAGTAGTAGTTGTTAATATGTGTGGTTGGGGCCTACTAACGGTGTCTGCCGCTCCCTGGTGTTGTCCTCCACTGTACAAAGCTGAGCTTGAATCTTCAGGCTCTCATTAAGTAGTTGTTGTTAATATGTGTGGTTGGGGCCTACTAACGGTGTCTGCCGCTCCAAGGTGTTCTCCAAGTTTACTTGCCTGAGCTTCAATATTCAGGCTCTCATTAAGTAGTTGTTGTTAATATGTGTGGTTGCGGCCTACTAACGGTGTCTGCCGCTCCCTGGTGTTGTCCTCCACTGTACAAAGCTGAGCTTCAATCTTCAGGCTCTCATTAAGTAGTTGTTGTTAATATTTGTGTTTGGGGCCTACTAGCGGTGTCTGCCGCTCCTTGGTGTTGTCCTCCACTGTACAATGCTGAGCTTGAATCTTCAGGCTCTCATTAAGTAGTTGTTGTTAATATTTGTGGTTGGGGCCTGCTAACGGTGTGTGCCGCTCCCTGGTGTTGTCCTCCACTGTACATAGCTGAGCTTCAATCTTCAGGCTCTCATTAAGTAGTTGTTGTTAATATGTGTGGTTGGGGCCTACTAACGGTGTCTGCCGCTCCTTGGTGTTGTCCTCTACTGTACAAAGCTGAGCTTCAATCTTCAGGCTCTCATTAAGTAGTTGTTGTTAATATGTGTGGTTGAGCCCTACTAACGGTGTCTGCCGCTCCCTGGTGTCATCCTCCACTGTACAAAGCTGAGCTTGAATCTTCAGGCTCTCATTAAGTAGTTGTTGTTAATATGTGTGGTTGGGGCCTACTAACGGTGTCTGCCGCTCCCTGGTGTTATCCTCCACTGTACAAAGCTGAGCTTGAATCTTCAGGCTCTCATTAAGTAGTTGTTGTTAATATTTGTGGTTGGGGCCTACTAACGGTGTCTGCCGCTCCAAAGTGTTCTCCATGTTTACTTGCCTGAGCTTCAATCTTCAGGCTCTCATTAAGTAGTGTTGTTAATATGTGTGGTTGGGGCCTACTAACGGTGTCTGCCGCTCCTTGGTGTTGTCCTCTACTGTACAAAGCTGAGCTTCAATCTTCAGGCTCTCATTAAGTAATTGTTGTTAATATGTGTGGATGGGGCCTACTAAAGGTGTCTGCCGCTCCCTGGTGTTATCCTCCACTGTACAAAGCTGAGCTTGAATCTTCAGGCTCTCATTAAGTAGCTGTTGTTAATATTAGTGGTTGGGGCCTACTAACGGTGTCTGCCGCTCCCTGGTGTTGTCCTCCACTGTACAAAGCTGAGCTTCAATCTTCAGGCTCTCATTAAGTTGTTGTTGTTAATATTTGTGGTTGGGGCCTACTAACGGTGTCTGCCGCTCCCTGGTGTTGAACTCCACTGTACAAAGCTGAGCTTCAATCTTCAGGCTCTCATTAAGTTGTTGTTGTTAATATTTGTGGTTGGGGCCTACTAACGGTGTCTGTCGCTCCCTGGTTTTGTCCTCCACTGTACAAAGCTGAGCTTCAGTCTTCAGGCTCTCATTAAGTTGTTGTTGTTAATATTTGTGGTTGGGGCCTACTTACGGTGTCTGCCGCTCCAAGGTGTTCTCCATGTTTACTTGCCTGAGCTTCAGTCTTCAGGCTCTCATTAAGTAGTTGTTGTTAATATGTGTGGTTGGGGCCTATTAACGGTGTCTCCGCTCCCTGGTGTTGTCCTCTACAGTACAAAGCTGAGCTTCAATCTTCAGGCTCTCATTAAGTAGTTGTTGTTAATATGTGTGGTTGGGGCCTACTAACGGTGTCTGCCGCTCCCTGGTGTTATCCTCCGCTGTACAAAGCTGAGCTTGAATCTTCAGGCTCTCATTAAGTAGTTGTTAATATGTGTGGTTGGGGCCTACTAACGGTGTCTGCCGCTCCCTGGTGTTATCCTCCACTGTACAAAGCTGAGCTTGAATCTTCAGGCTCTCATTAAGTAGTTGTTGTTAATATTTGTGGTTGGGGCCTACTAACGGTGTCTGCCGCTCCAAAGTGTTCTCCATGTTTACTTGCCTGAGCTTCAATCTTCAGGCTCTCATTAAGTTGTTGTTGTTAATATGTGTGGTTGGGGCCTACTAACAGTGTTTGACGCTCCCTGGTGTTGTCCTCCACTGTACAAAGCTGAGCTTCAATCTTCAGGCTCTCATTAAGTAGTAGTTGTTAATATGTGTGGTTGGGGCCTACTAACGGTGTCTGCCGCTCCCTGGTGTTGTCCTCCACTGTACAAAGCTGAGCTTGAATCTTCAGGCTCTCATTAAGTAGTTGTTGTTAATATGTGTGGTTGGGGCCTACTAACGGTGTCTGCCGCTCCAAGGTGTTCTCCAAGTTTACTTGCCTGAGCTTCAATATTCAGGCTCTCATTAAGTAGTTGTTGTTAATATGTGTGGTTGCGGCCTACTAACGGTGTCTTCCGCTCCCTGGTGTTGTCCTCCACTGTACAAAGCTGAGCTTCAATCTTCAGGCTCTCATTAAGTAGTTGTTGTTAATATTTGTGTTTGGGGCCTACTAGCGGTGTCTGCCGCTCCTTGGTGTTGTCCTCCACTGTACAATGCTGAGCTTGAATCTTCAGGCTCTCATTAAGTAGTTGTTGTTAATATTTGTGGTTGGGGCCTGCTAACGGTGTCTGCCGCTCCCTGGTGTTGTCCTCCACTGTACATAGCTGAGCTTCAATCTTCAGGCTCTCATTAAGTAGTTGTTGTTAATATGTGTGGTTGGGGCCTACTAACGGTGTCTGCCGCTCCTTGGTGTTGTCCTCTACTGTACAAAGCTGAGCTTCAATCTTCAGGCTCTCATTAAGTAGTTGTTAATATGTGTGGTTGGGGCCTACTAAGGGTGTCTGCCGCTCCCTGGTGTCATCCTCCACTGTACAAAGCTGAGCTTGAATCTTTAGGCTCTCATTAAGTAGCTGTTGTTAATATTAGTGGTTGGGGCCTACTAACGGTGTCTGCCGCTTCCTGGTGTTGTCCTCCACTGTACAAAGCTGAGGTTCAATCTTCAGGCTCTCATTAAGTTGTTGTTGTTAATATTTGTGGTTGGGGCCTACTAACGGTGTCTGCCGCTCCCTGGTGTTGTCCTCCACTGTAGAAAGCTGAGCTTCAATCTTCAGGCTCTCATTAAGTTGTTGTTGTTAATATTTGTGGTTGGGGCCTACTAACGGTGTCTGTCGCTCCCTGGTTTTGTCCTCCACTGTACAAAGCTGAGCTTCAATCTTCAGGCTCTCATTAAGTTGTTGTTGTTAATATTTGTGGTTGGGGCCTACTAACGGTGTCTGTCGCTCCCTGGTTTTGTCCTCCACTGTACAAAGCTGAGCTTCAATCTTCAGGCTCTCATTAAGTAGTTGTTGTTAATATGTGTGGTTGGGGCCTACTAACGGTGTCTGCCGCTCCCTGGTGTTGTCCTCTACTGTACAAAGCTGAGCTTCAATCTTCAGGCTCTCATTAAGTTGTTGTTGTTAATATTTGTGGTTGGGGCCTACTAACGGTGTCTGCCGCTCCCTGGTGTTGAACTCCACTGTACAAAGCTGAGCTTCAATCTTTAGGCTCTCATTAAGTTGTTGTTGTTAATATTTGTGGTTGGGGCCTACTAACGGTGTCTGTCGCTCCCTGGTTTTGTCCTCCACTGTACAAAGCTGAGCTTCAGTCTTCAGGCTCTCATTAAGTTGTTGTTGTTAATATTTGTGGTTGGGGCCTACTTACGGTGTCTGCCGCTCCAAGGTGTTCTCCATGTTTACTTGCCTGAGCTTCAGTCTTCAGGCTCTCATTAAGTAGTTGTTGTTAATATGTGTGGTTGGGGCCTATTAACGGTGTCTCCGCTCCCTGGTGTTGTCCTCTACAGTACAAAGCTGAGCTTCAATCTTCAGGCTCTCATTAAGTAGTTGTTGTTAATATGTGTGGTTGGGGCCTACTAACGGTGTCTGCCGCTCCCTGGTGTTATCCTCCGCTGTACAAAGCTGAGCTTGAATCTTCAGGCTCTCATTAAGTAGTTGTTAATATGTGTGGTTGGGGCCTACTAACGGTGTCTGCCGCTCCCTGGTGTTATCCTCCACTGTACAAAGCTGAGCTTGAATCTTCAGGCTCTCATTAAGTAGTTGTTGTTAATATTTGTGGTTGGGGCCTACTAACGGTGTCTGCCGCTCCAAAGTGTTCTCCATGTTTACTTGCCTGAGCTTCAATCTTCAGGCTCTCATTAAGTTGTTGTTGTTAATATGTGTGGTTGGGGCCTACTAACAGTGTTTGACGCTCCCTGGTGTTGTCCTCCACTGTACAAAGCTGAGCTTCAATCTTCAGGCTCTCATTAAGTAGTAGTTGTTAATATGTGTGGTTGGGGCCTACTAACGGTGTCTGCCGCTCCCTGGTGTTGTCCTCCACTGTACAAAGCTGAGCTTGAATCTTCAGGCTCTCATTAAGTAGTTGTTGTTAATATGTGTGGTTGGGGCCTACTAACGGTGTCTGCCGCTCCAAGGTGTTCTCCAAGTTTACTTGCCTGAGCTTCAATATTCAGGCTCTCATTAAGTAGTTGTTGTTAATATGTGTGGTTGCGGCCTACTAACGGTGTCTTCCGCTCCCTGGTGTTGTCCTCCACTGTACAAAGCTGAGCTTCAATCTTCAGGCTCTCATTAAGTAGTTGTTGTTAATATTTGTGTTTGGGGCCTACTAGCGGTGTCTGCCGCTCCTTGGTGTTGTCCTCCACTGTACAATGCTGAGCTTGAATCTTCAGGCTCTCATTAAGTAGTTGTTGTTAATATTTGTGGTTGGGGCCTGCTAACGGTGTCTGCCGCTCCCTGGTGTTGTCCTCCACTGTACATAGCTGAGCTTCAATCTTCAGGCTCTCATTAAGTAGTTGTTGTTAATATGTGTGGTTGGGGCCTACTAACGGTGTCTGCCGCTCCTTGGTGTTGTCCTCTACTGTACAAAGCTGAGCTTCAATCTTCAGGCTCTCATTAAGTAGTTGTTGTTAATATGTGTGGTTGGGGCCTACTAACGGTGTCTGCCGCTCCCTGGTGTCATCCTCCACTGTACAAAGCTGAGCTTGAATCTTTAGGCTCTCATTAAGTAGCTGTTGTTAATATTAGTGGTTGGGGCCTACTAACGGTGTCTGCCGCTTCCTGGTGTTGTCCTCCACTGTACAAAGCTGAGGTTCAATCTTCAGGCTCTCATTAAGTTGTTGTTGTTAATATTTGTGGTTGGGGCCTACTAACGGTGTCTGCCGCTCCCTGGTGTTGTCCTCCACTGTAGAAAGCTGAGCTTCAATCTTCAGGCTCTCATTAAGTTGTTGTTGTTAATATTTGTGGTTGGGGCCTACTAACGGTGTCTGTCGCTCCCTGGTTTTGTCCTCCACTGTACAAAGCTGAGCTTCAATCTTCAGGCTCTCATTAAGTTGTTGTTGTTAATATTTGTGGTTGGGGCCTACTAACGGTGTCTGTCGCTCCCTGGTTTTGTCCTCCACTGTACAAAGCTGAGCTTCAATCTTCAGGCTCTCATTAAGTAGTTGTTGTTAATATGTGTGGTTGGGGCCTACTAACGGTGTCTGCCGCTCCCTGGTGTTGTCCTCTACTGTACAAAGCTGAGCTTCAATCTTCAGGCTCTCATTATGTAGTTGTTGTTAATATGTGTGGTTGGGGCCTACTAACGGTGTCTGCCGCTCCCTGGTGTTATCCTCCACTGTACAAAGCTGAGCTTGAATCTTCAGGCTCTCATTAAGTAGTTGTTGTTAATATGTGTGGTTGGGGCCTACTAACGGTGTCTGCCGCTCCCTGGTGTTATCCTCCACTGAACAAAGCTGAGCTTGAATCTTCAGGCTCTCATTAAGTAGTTGTTGTTAATATTTGTGGTTGGGGCCTACTAACGGTGTCTGCCGCTCCAAAGTGTTCTCCATGTTTACTTGCCTGAGCTTCAATCTTCAGGCTCTCATTAAGTTGTTGTTGTTAATATGTGTGGTTGGGGCCTACTTACAGTGTTTGATGCTCCCTGGTGTTGTCCTCCTTTGTACAAAACTGAGCTTCAATCTTCAGGCTCTCATTAAGTAGTTGTTGTTAATATGTGTGGTTGGGGCCTACCAACGGTGTCTGCCGCTCCCTGGTGTTGTCCTCCACTGTACAAAGCTGAGCTTCAATCTTCAGGCTCTCATTAAGTAGTTGTTGTTAATATTTGTGTTTGGGGCCTACTAGCGGTGTCTGCCGCTCCTTGGTGTTGTCCTCCACTGTACAATGCTGAGCTTCAATCTTCAGGCTCTCATTAAGTTGTTGTTGTAAATATTTGTGGTTGGGGCCTACTAACGGTGTCTGCCGCTCCCTGGTGTTGTCCTCCACTGTATATAGCTGAGCTTCAATCTTCAGGCTCTCATTAAGAAGTTGTTGTTAATATGTGTGGTTGGGGCCTACTAACGGTGTCTGCCGCTCCTTGGTGTTGTCCTCTACTGTACAAAGCTGAGCTTCAATCTTCAGGCTCTCATTAAGTAGTTGTTGTTAATATGTGTGGTTGGGGCCTACTAACGGTGTCTGCCGCTCCCTGGTGTTATCCTCCATTGTACAAAGCTGAGCTTGAATCTTCAGGCTCTCATTAAGTAGCTGTTGTTAATATTAGTGGTTGGGGCCTACTAACGGTGTCAGCCGCTCCCTGGTGTTGTCCTCCACTGTACAAAGCTGAGCTTCAATCTTCAGGCTCTCATTAAGTTGTTGTTGTTAATATTTGTGGCTGGGGCCTACTAACGGTGTCTGCCGCTCCCTGGTGTTGTCCTCCACTGTACAAAGCTGAGCTTCAATCTTCAGGCTCTCATTAAGTTGTTGTTGTTAATATTTGTGGTTGGGGCCTATTAACGGTGTCTGTCGCACCCTGATTTTGTCCTCCACTGTACAAAGCTGAGCTTCAATCTTCAGGCTCTCATTAAGTTGTTGTTGTTAATATTTGTGGTTGGGGCCTACTAACGGTGTCTGCCGCTCCAAGGTGTTCTCCATGTTTACTTGCCTGAGCTTCAGTCTTCAGGCTCTCATTAAGTAGTTGTTGTTAATATGTGTGGTTGGGGCCTACTAACGGTGTCTTCCACTCCCTGGTGTTGTCCTCCACTGTACAAAGCTGAGCTTCAATCTTCAGGCTCTCATTAAGTAGTTGTTGTTAATATGTGTGGTTGGGGCCTACTAACGGTGTCTGCCGCTCCCTGGTGTTGTCCTCTACTGTACAAAGCTGAGCTTCAATCTTCAGGCTCTCATTAAGTAGTTGTTGTTAATATGTGTGGTTGGGGCCTACTAACGGTGTCTGCCGCTCCCTGGTGTTATCCTCCACTGTACAAAGCTGAGCTTGAATCTTCAGGCTCTCATTAAGTAGTTGTTGTTAATATGTGTGGTTGGGGCCTACTAACGGTGTCTGCCGCTCCCTGGTGTTATCCTCCACTGTACAAAGCTGAGCTTGAATCTTCAGGCTCTCATTAAGTAGTTGTTGTTAATATTTGTGGTTGGGGCCTACTAACGGTGTCTGCCGCTCCAAAGTGTTCTCCATGTTTACTTGCCTGAGCTTCAATCTTCAGGCTCTCATTAAGTAGTGTTGTTAATATGTGTGGTTGGGGCCTACTAACGGTGTCTGCCGCTCCTTGGTGTTGTCCTCTACTGTACAAAGCTGAGCTTCAATCTTCAGGCTCTCATTAAGTAATTGTTGTTAATATGTGTGGATGGGGCCTACTAAAGGTGTCTGCCGCTCCCTGGTGTTATCCTCCACTGTACAAAGCTGAGCTTGAATCTTCAGGCTCTCATTAAGTAGCTGTTGTTAATATTAGTGGTTGGGGCCTACTAACGGTGTCTGCCGCTCCCTGGTGTTGTCCTCCACTGTACAAAGCTGAGCTTCAATATTCAGGCTCTCATTAAGTTGTTGTTGTTAATATTTGTGGTTGGGGCCTACTAACGGTGTCTGCCGCTCCCTGGTGTTGAACTCCACTGTACAAAGCTGAGCTTCAATCTTCAGGCTCTCATTAAGTTGTTGTTGTTAATATTTGTGGTTGGGGCCTACTAACGGTGTCTGTCGCTCCCTGGTTTTGTCCTCCACTGTACAAAGCTGAGCTTCAGTCTTCAGGCTCTCATTAAGTTGTTGTTGTTAATATTTGTGGTTGGGGCCTACTAACGGTGTCTGCCGCTCCAAGGTGTTCTCCATGTTTACTTGCCTGAGCTTCAGTCTTCAGGCTCTCATTAAGTAGTTGTTGTTAATATGTGTGGTTGGGGCCTACTAACGGTGTCTTCCACTCCCTGGTGTTGTCCTCCACTGTACAAAGCTGAGCTTCAATCTTCAGGCTCTCATTAAGTTGTTGTTGTTAATATTTGTGGTTGGGGCCTACTAACGGTGTCTGTCGCTCCCTGGTTTTGTCCTCCACTGTACAAAGCTGAGCTTCAATCTTCAGGCTCTCATTAAGTTGTTGTTGTTAATATTTGTGGTTGGGGCCTACTAACGGTGTCTGTCGCTCCCTGGTTTTGTCCTCCACTGTACAAAGCTGAGCTTCAATCTTCAGGCTCTCATTAAGTAGTTGTTGTTAATATGTGTGGTTGGGGCCTACTAACGGTGTCTGCCGCTCCCTGGTGTTGTCCTCTACTGTACAAAGCTGAGCTTCAATCTTCAGGCTCTCATTATGTAGTTGTTGTTAATATGTGTGGTTGGGGCCTACTAACGGTGTCTGCCGCTCCCTGGTGTTATCCTCCACTGTACAAAGCTGAGCTTGAATCTTCAGGCTCTCATTAAGTAGTTGTTGTTAATATGTGTGGTTGGGGCCTACTAACGGTGTCTGCCGCTCCCTGGTGTTATCCTCCACTGAACAAAGCTGAGCTTGAATCTTCAGGCTCTCATTAAGTAGTTGTTGTTAATATTTGTGGTTGGGGCCTACTAACGGTGTCTGCCGCTCCAAAGTGTTCTCCATGTTTACTTGCCTGAGCTTCAATCTTCAGGCTCTCATTAAGTTGTTGTTGTTAATATGTGTGGTTGGGGCCTACTTACAGTGTTTGATGCTGCCTGGTGTTGTCCTCCTTTGTACAAAACTGAGCTTCAATCTTCAGGCTCTCATTAAGTAGTTGTTGTTAATATGTGTGGTTGGGGCCTACCAACGGTGTCTGCCGCTCCCTGGTGTTGTCCTCCACTGTACAAAGCTGAGCTTCAATCTTCAGGCTCTCATTAAGTAGTTGTTGTTAATATTTGTGTTTGGGGCCTACTAGCGGTGTCTGCCGCTCCTTGGTGTTGTCCTCCACTGTACAATGCTGAGCTTGAATCTTCAGGCTCTCATTAAGTTGTTGTTGTAAATATTTATGGTTGGGGCCTACTAACGGTGTCTGCCGCTCCCTGGTGTTGTCCTCCACTGTATATAGCTGAGCTTCAATCTTCAGGCTCTCATTAAGAAGTTGTTGTTAATATGTGTGGTTGGGGCCTACTAACGGTGTCTGCCGCTCCTTGGTGTTGTCCTCTACTGTACAAAGCTGAGCTTCAATCTTCAGGCTCTCATTAAGTAGTTGTTGTTAATATGTGTGGTTGGGGCCTACTAACGGTGTCTGCCGCTCCCTGGTGTTATCCTCCACTGTACAAAGCTGAGCTTGAATCTTCAGGCTCTCATTAAGTAGCTGTTGTTAATATTAGTGGTTGGGGCCTACTAACGGTGTCGGCCGCTCCCTGGTGTTGTCCTCCACTGTACAAAGCTGAGCTTCAATCTTCAGGCTCTCATTAAGTTGTTGTTGTTAATATTTGTGGTTGGGGCCTACTAACGGTGTCTGCCGCTCCCTGGTGTTGTCCTCCACTGTACAAAGCTGAGCTTCAATCTTCAGGCTCTCATTAAGTTGTTGTTGTTAATATTTGTGGTTGGGGCCTACTAACGGTGTCTGTCGCACCCTGGTTTTGTCCTCCTCTGTACAAAGCTGAGCTTCAATCTTCAGGCTCTCATTAAGTTGTTGTTGTTAATATTTGTGGTTGGGGCCTACTAACGGTGTCTGCCGCTCCAAGGTGTTCTCCATGTTTACTTGCCTGAGCTTCAGTCTTCAGGCTCTCATTAAGTAGTTGTTGTTAATATGTGTGGTTGGGGCCTGCTAACGGTGTCTTCCACTCCCTGGTGTTGTCCTCCACTGTACAAAGCTGAGCTTCAATCTTCAGGCTCTCATTAAGTAGTTGTTGTTAATATGTGTGGTTGGGGCCTACTAACGGTGTCTGCCGCTCCCTGGTGTTGTCCTCTACTGTACAAAGCTGAGCTTCAATCTTCAGGCTCTCATTAAGTAGTTGTTGTTAATATGTGTGGTTGGGGCCTACTAACGGTGTCTGCCGCTCCCTGGTGTTATCCTCCACTGTACAAAGCTGAGCTTGAATCTTCAGGCTCTCATTAAGTAGTTGTTGTTAATATGTGTGGTTGGGGCCTACTAACGGTGTCTGCCGCTCCCTGGTGTTATCCTCCACTGTACAAAGCTGAGCTTGAATCTTCAGGCTCTCATTAAGTAGTTGTTGTTAATATTTGTGGTTGGGGCCTACTAACGGTGTCTGCCGCTCCAAAGTGTTCTCCATGTTTACTTGCCTGAGCTTCAATCTTCAGGCTCTCATTAAGTAGTGTTGTTAATATGTGTGGTTGGGGCCTACTAACGGTGTCTGCCGCTCCTTGGTGTTGTCCTCTACTGTACAAAGCTGAGCTTCAATCTTCAGGCTCTCATTAAGTAATTGTTGTTAATATGTGTGGATG
This sequence comes from Ranitomeya variabilis, assembly GCF_051348905.1. Classification (NCBI taxonomy): domain Eukaryota; kingdom Metazoa; phylum Chordata; class Amphibia; order Anura; family Dendrobatidae; genus Ranitomeya; species Ranitomeya variabilis. The sequence goes on along the minus strand of NC_135238.1, from coordinate 101,069,794 downwards.
GGGCCTACTAAAGGTGTCTGCCGCTCCCTGGTGTTATCCTCCACTGTACAAAGCTGAGCTTGAATCTTCAGGCTCTCATTAAGTAGCTGTTGTTAATATTAGTGGTTGGGGCCTACTAACGGTGTCTGCCGCTCCCTGGTGTTGTCCTCCACTGTACAAAGCTGAGCTTCAATCTTCAGGCTCTCATTAAATTGTTGTTGTTAATATTTGTGGTTGGGGCCTACTAACGGTGTCTGCCGCTCCCTGGTGTTGAACTCCACTGTACAAAGCTGAGCTTCCATCTTCAGGCTCTCATTAAGTTGTTGTTGTTAATATTTGTGGTTGGGGCCTACTAACGGTGTCTGTCGCTCCCTGGTTTTGTCCTCCACTGTACAAAGCTGAGCTTCAGTCTTCAGGCTCTCATTAAGTTGTTGTTGTTAATATTTGTGGTTGGGGCCTACTAACGGTGTCTGCCGCTCCAAGGTGTTCTCCATGTTTACTTGCCTGAGCTTCAGTCTTCAGGCTCTCATTAAGTAGTTGTTGTTAATATGTGTGGTTGGGGCCTACTAACGGTGTCTTCCACTCCCTGGTGTTGTCCTCCACTGTACAAAGCTGAGCTTCAATCTTCAGGCTCTCATTAAGTAGTTGTTGTTAATATGTGTGGTTGGGGCCTATTAACGGTGTCTGCCGCTCCCTGGTGTTGTCCTCTACTGTACAAAGCTGAGCTTCAATCTTCAGGCTCTCATTAAGTAGTTGTTGTTAATATGTGTGGTTGGGGCCTACTAACGGTGTCTGCCGCTCCCTGGTGTTATCCTCCACTGTACAAAGCTGAGCTTGAATCTTCAGGCTCTCATTAAGTAGTTGTTAATATGTGTGGTTGGGGCCTACTAACGGTGTCTGCCGCTCCCTGGTGTTATCCTCCACTGTACAAAGCTGAGCTTGAATCTTCAGGCTCTCATTAAGTAGTTGTTGTTAATATTTGTGGTTGGGGCCTACTAACGGTGTCTGCCGCTCCAAGGTGTTCTCCATGTTTACTTGCCTGAGCTTCAGTCTTCAGGCTCTCATTAAGTAGTTGTTGTTAATATGTGTGGTTGGGGCCTACTAACGGTGTCTTCCACTCCCTGGTGTTGTCCTCCACTGTACAAAGCTGAGCTTCAATCTTCAGGCTCTCATTAAGTTGTTGTTGTTAATATTTGTGGTTGGGGCCTACTAACGGTGTCTGTCGCTCCCTGGTTTTGTCCTCCACTGTACAAAGCTGAGCTTCAATCTTCAGGCTCTCATTAAGTTGTTGTTGTTAATATTTGTGGTTGGGGCCTACTAACGGTGTCTGTCGCTCCCTGGTTTTGTCCTCCACTGTACAAAGCTGAGCTTCAATCTTCAGGCTCTCATTAAGTAGTTGTTGTTAATATGTGTGGTTGGGGCCTACTAACGGTGTCTGCCGCTCCCTGGTGTTGTCCTCTACTGTACAAAGCTGAGCTTCAATCTTCAGGCTCTCATTATGTAGTTGTTGTTAATATGTGTGGTTGGGGCCTACTAACGGTGTCTGCCGCTCCCTGGTGTTATCCTCCACTGTACAAAGCTGAGCTTGAATCTTCAGGCTCTCATTAAGTAGTTGTTGTTAATATGTGTGGTTGGGGCCTACTAACGGTGTCTGCCGCTCCCTGGTGTTATCCTCCACTGAACAAAGCTGAGCTTGAATCTTCAGGCTCTCATTAAGTAGTTGTTGTTAATATTTGTGGTTGGGGCCTACTAACGGTGTCTGCCGCTCCAAAGTGTTCTCCATGTTTACTTGCCTGAGCTTCAATCTTCAGGCTCTCATTAAGTTGTTGTTGTTAATATGTGTGGTTGGGGCCTACTAACAGTGTTTGATGCTCCCTGGTGTTGTCCTCCTTTGTACAAAACTGAGCTTCAATCTTCAGGCTCTCATTAAGTAGTTGTTGTTAATATGTGTGGTTGGGGCCTACCAACGGTGTTTGCCGCTCCCTGGTGTTGTCCTCCACTGTACAAAGCTGAGCTTCAATCTTCAGGCTCTCATTAAGTAGTTGTTGTTAATATTTGTGTTTGGGGCCTACTAGCGGTGTCTGCCGCTCCTTGGTGTTGTCCTCCACTGTACAATGCTGAGCTTGAATCTTCAGGCTCTCATTAAGTTGTTGTTGTAAATATTTGTGGTTGGGGCCTACTAACGGTTTCTGCCGCTCCCTGGTGTTGTCCTCCACTGTATATAGCTGAGCTTCAATCTTCAGGCTCTCATTAAGAAGTTGTTGTTAATATGTGTGGTTGGGGCCTACTAACGGTGTCTGCCGCTCCTTGGTGTTGTCCTCTACTGTACAAAGCTGAGCTTCAATCTTCAGGCTCTCATTAAGTAATTGTTGTTAATATGTGTGGATGGGGCCTACTAAAGGTGTCTGCCGCTCCCTGGTGTTATCCTCCACTGTACAAAGCTGAGCTTGAATCTTCAGGCTCTCATTAAGTAGCTGTTGTTAATATTAGTGGTTGGGGCCTACTAACGGTGTCTGCCGCTCCCTGGTGTTGTCCTCCACTGTACAAAGCTGAGCTTCAATCTTCAGGCTCTCATTAAGTTGTTGTTGTTAATATTTGTGGTTGGGGCCTACTAACGGTGTCTGCCGCTCCCTGGTGTTGAACTCCACTGTACAAAGCTGAGCTTCAATCTTCAGGCTCTCATTAAGTTGTTGTTGTTAATATTTGTGGTTGGGGCCTACTAACGGTGTCTGTCGCTCCCTGGTTTTGTCCTCCACTGTACAAAGCTGAGCTTCAGTCTTCAGGCTCTCATTAAGTTGTTGTTGTTAATATTTGTGGTTGGGGCCTACTAACGGTGTCTGCCGCTCCAAGGTGTTCTCCATGTTTACTTGCCTGAGCTTCAGTCTTCAGGCTCTCATTAAGTAGTTGTTGTTAATATGTGTGGTTGGGGCCTACTAACGGTGTCTTCCACTCCCTGGTGTTGTCCTCCACTGTACAAAGCTGAGCTTCAATCTTCAGGCTCTCATTAAGTAGTTGTTGTTAATATGTGTGGTTGGGGCCTATTAACGGTGTCTGCCGCTCCAAGGTGTTCTCCAGGTTTACTTGCCTGAGCTTCAATATTCAGGCTCTCATTAAGTAGTTGTTGTTAATATGTGTGGTTGCGGCCTACTAACGGTGTCTGCCGCTCCCTGGTGTTGTCGTCCACTGTACAAAGCTGAGCTTCAATCTTCAGGCTCTCATTAAGTTGTTGTTGTTAATATTTGTGGTTGGGGCCTACTAACGGTGTCTGCCGCTCCAAGGTGTTCTCCATGATTACTTGCCTGAGCTTCAGTCTTCAGGCTCTCATTAAGTAGTTGTTGCTAATATGTGTGGTTGGGGCCTACTAACGGTGTCTGCCACTCCCTGGTGTTGAACTCCACTGTACAAAGCTGAGCTTCAATCTTCAGGCTCTCATTAAGTAGTTGTTGTTAATATGTGTGGTTGGGGCCTACTAACGGTGTCTGCCGCTCCTTGGTGTTGTCCTCTACTGTACAAAGCTGAGCTTGAATCTTCAGGCTCTCATTAAGTAGTTGTTGTTAATATGTGTGGTTGGGGCCTACTAACGGTGTCTGCCGCTCCCTCGTGTTATCCTCCACTGAAAAAAGCTGAGCTTGAATCTTCAGGCTCTCATTAAGTAGTTGTTGTTAATATTTGTGGTTGGGGCCTACTAACGGTGTCTGCCGCTCCAAAGTGTTCTCCATGTTTACTTGCCTGAGCTTCAATCTTCAGGCTCTCATTAAGTTGTTGTTGTTAATATGTGTGGTTGGGGCCTACTAACAGTGTTTGATGCTCCCTGGTGTTGTCCTCCTTTGTACAAAACTGAGCTTCAATCTTCAGGCTCTCATTAAGTAGTTGTTGTTAATATGTGTGGTTGGGGCCTACCAACGGTGTTTGCCGCTCCCTGGTGTTGTCCTCCACTGTACAAAGCTGAGCTTCAATCTTCAGGCTCTCATTAAGTAGTTGTTGTTAATATTTGTGTTTGGGGCCTACTAGCGGTGTCTGCCGCTCCTTGGTGTTGTCCTCCACTGTACAATGCTGAGCTTGAATCTTCAGGCTCTCATTAAGTTGTTGTTGTAAATATTTGTGGTTGGGGCCTACTAACGGTTTCTGCCGCTCCCTGGTGTTGTCCTCCACTGTATATAGCTGAGCTTCAATCTTCAGGCTCTCATTAAGAAGTTGTTGTTAATATGTGTGGTTGGGGCCTACTAACGGTGTCTGCCGCTCCTTGGTTTTGTCCTCTACTGTACAAAGCTGAGCTTCAATCTTCAGGCTCTCATTAAGTAATTGTTGTTAATATGTGTGGATGGGGCCTACTAAAGGTGTCTGCCGCTCCCTGGTGTTATCCTCCACTGTACAAAGCTGAGCTTGAATCTTCAGGCTCTCATTAAGTAGCTGTTGTTAATATTAGTGGTTGGGGCCTACTAACGGTGTCTGCCGCTCCCTGGTGTTGTCCTCCACTGTACAAAGCTGAGCTTCAATCTTCAGGCTCTCATTAAGTTGTTGTTGTTAATATTTGTGGTTGGGGCCTACTAACGGTGTCTGCCGCTCCCTGGTGTTGAACTCCACTGTACAAAGCTGAGCTTCAATCTTCAGGCTCTCATTAAGTTGTTGTTGTTAATATTTGTGGTTGGGGCCTACTAACGGTGTCTGTCGCTCCCTGGTTTTGTCCTCCACTGTACAAAGCTGAGCTTCAGTCTTCAGGCTCTCATTAAGTTGTTGTTGTTAATATTTGTGGTTGGGGCCTACTAACGGTGTCTGCCGCTCCAAGGTGTTCTCCATGTTTACTTGCCTGAGCTTCAGTCTTCAGGCTCTCATTAAGTAGTTGTTGTTAATATGTGTGGTTGGGGCCTACTAACGGTGTCTTCCACTCCCTGGTGTTGTCCTCCACTGTACAAAGCTGAGCTTCAATCTTCAGGCTCTCATTAAGTAGTTGTTGTTAATATGTGTGGTTGGGGCCTATTAACGGTGTCTGCCGCTCCAAGGTGTTCTCCAGGTTTACTTGCCTGAGCTTCAATATTCAGGCTCTCATTAAGTAGTTGTTGTTAATATGTGTGGTTGCGGCCTACTAACGGTGTCTGCCGCTCCCTGGTGTTGTCGTCCACTGTACAAAGCTGAGCTTCAATCTTCAGGCTCTCATTAAGTTGTTGTTGTTAATATTTGTGGTTGGGGCCTACTAACGGTGTCTGCCGCTCCAAGGTGTTCTCCATGATTACTTGCCTGAGCTTCAGTCTTCAGGCTCTCATTAAGTAGTTGTTGCTAATATGTGTGGTTGGGGCCTACTAACGGTGTCTGCCACTCCCTGGTGTTGAACTCCACTGTACAAAGCTGAGCTTCAATCTTCAGGCTCTCATTAAGTAGTTGTTGTTAATATGTGTGGTTGGGGCCTACTAACGGTGTCTGCCGCTCCTTGGTGTTGTCCTCTACTGTACAAAGCTGAGCTTGAATCTTCAGGCTCTCATTAAGTAGTTGTTGTTAATATGTGTGGTTGGGGCCTACTAACGGTGTCTGCCGCTCCCTCGTGTTATCCTCCACTGTACAAAGCTGAGCTTGAATCTTCAGGCTCTCATTAAGTAGTTGTTGTTAATATTAGTGGTTGGGGCCTACTAACGGTGTCTGCCGCTTCCTGGTGTTGTCCTCCACTGTACAAAGCTGAGCTTCAATCTTCAGGCTCTCATTAAGTTGTTGTTGTTAATATTTGTGGTTGGGGCCTACTAACGGTGTCTGCCGCTCCAAGGTGTTCTCCATGTTTACTTGCCTGAGCTTCAGTCTTCAGGCTCTCATTAAGTAGTTGTTGTTAATATGTGTGGTTGGGGCCTGCTAACGGTGTCTTCCACTCCCTGGTGTTGTCCTCCACTGTACAAAGCTGAGCTTCAATCTTCAGGCTCTCATTAAGTTGTTGTTGTTAATATTTGTGGTTGGGGCCTACTAACGGTGTCTGCCGCTCCCTGGTGTTGTCCTCTGCTGTACAAAGCTGAGCTTCAATCTTCAGGCTCTCATTAAGTAGTTGTTGTTAATATGTGTGGTTGGGGCCTACTAACGGTGTCTGCCGCTCCCTGGTGCTGTCCTCCACTGTACAAAGCTGAGCTTGTATCTTCAGGCTCTCATTAAGTAGTTGTTGTTACTATGTGTGGTTGGGGCCTACTAACGGTGTCTGCTGCTCCCTGGTGTTGTCCTCCACTGTACAAAGCTGAGCTTCAATCTTCAGGCTCTCATTAAGTAGTTGTTGTTAATATTTGTGGTTGGGGCCTACTAACGGTGTCTGCCGCTCCCTGGTGTTGAACTCCACTGTACAAAGCTGAGCTTCAATCTTCAGGCTCTCATTAAGTTGTTGTTGTTAATATTTGTGGTTGGGGCCTACTAACGGTGTCTGTCGCTCCCTGGTTTTGTCCTCCACTGTACAAAGCTGAGCTTCAGTCTTCAGGCTCTCATTAAGTTGTTGTTGTTAATATTTGTGGTTGGGGCCTACTAACGGTGTCTGCCGCTCCAAGGTGTTCTCCATGTTTACTTGCCTGAGCTTCAGTCTTCAGGCTCTCATTAAGTAGTTGTTGTTAATATGTGTGGTTGGGGCCTACTAACGGTGTCTTCCACTCCCTGGTGTTGTCCTCCACTGTACAAAGCTGAGCTTCAATCTTCAGGCTCTCATTAAGTAGTTGTTGTTAATATGTGTGGTTGGGGCCTATTAACGGTGTCTGCCGCTCCAAGGTGTTCTCCAGGTTTACTTGCCTGAGCTTCAATATTCAGGCTCTCATTAAGTAGTTGTTGTTAATATGTGTGGTTGCGGCCTACTAACGGTGTCTGCCGCTCCCTGGTGTTGTCGTCCACTGTACAAAGCTGAGCTTCAATCTTCAGGCTCTCATTAAGTTGTTGTTGTTAATATTTGTGGTTGGGGCCTACTAACGGTGTCTGCCGCTCCAAGGTGTTCTCCATGATTACTTGCCTGAGCTTCAGTCTTCAGGCTCTCATTAAGTAGTTGTTGCTAATATGTGTGGTTGGGGCCTACTAACGGTGTCTGCCACTCCCTGGTGTTGAACTCCACTGTACAAAGCTGAGCTTCAATCTTCAGGCTCTCATTAAGTAGTTGTTGTTAATATGTGTGGTTGGGGCCTACTAACGGTGTCTGCCGCTCCTTGGTGTTGTCCTCTACTGTACAAAGCTGAGCTTGAATCTTCAGGCTCTCATTAAGTAGTTGTTGTTAATATGTGTGGTTGGGGCCTACTAACGGTGTCTGCCGCTCCCTCGTGTTATCCTCCACTGTACAAAGCTGAGCTTGAATCTTCAGGCTCTCATTAAGTAGTTGTTGTTAATATTAGTGGTTGGGGCCTACTAACGGTGTCTGCCGCTTCCTGGTGTTGTCCTCCACTGTACAAAGCTGAGCTTCAATCTTCAGGCTCTCATTAAGTTGTTGTTGTTAATATTTGTGGTTGGGGCCTACTAACGGTGTCTGCCGCTCCAAGGTGTTCTCCATGTTTACTTGCCTGAGCTTCAGTCTTCAGGCTCTCATTAAGTAGTTGTTGTTAATATGTGTGGTTGGGGCCTGCTAACGGTGTCTTCCACTCCCTGGTGTTGTCCTCCACTGTACAAAGCTGAGCTTCAATCTTCAGGCTCTCATTAAGTTGTTGTTGTTAATATTTGTGGTTGGGGCCTACTAACGGTGTCTGCCGCTCCCTGGTGTTGTCCTCTGCTGTACAAAGCTGAGCTTCAATCTTCAGGCTCTCATTAAGTAGTTGTTGTTAATATGTGTGGTTGGGGCCTACTAACGGTGTCTGCCGCTCCCTGGTGCTGTCCTCCACTGTACAAAGCTGAGCTTGTATCTTCAGGCTCTCATTAAGTAGTTGTTGTTACTATGTGTGGTTGGGGCCTACTAACGGTGTCTGCTGCTCCCTGGTGTTGTCCTCCACTGTACAAAGCTGAGCTTCAATCTTCAGGCTCTCATTAAGTAGTTGTTGTTAATATGTGTGGTTGGGGCCTACTTTCGGTGTCTGCCGCTCCCTGGTGTTGTCCTCCACTGTACAAAGCTGAGCTTGAATCTTCAGGCTCTCATTAAGTAGTTGTTGTTAATATTTTTGGTTGGGGCCTGTCACGATTCACACCGTGACTGTCACCAATTGTCAAGATCCCTTAGCCGCTGCCCACAATATGTCACGGATTGGGGTGACTTTAGACCAACAGACGGCTATCACATGTGCAGGGGGGTTATCCTAGTTATCCCTCCACTGCCACAATGTGATGAAAAAAAAACACACACGAGGTTACTGACCTCTTGTTTACAGCAGGGGCTTATTTTAGGTATCCCACTGCTCTTCAGTATACCATGAACTGCAGGGATTTGTGTATATCCCGCTTACAGTTCCACTTAAACCTTGCAGCTCTCTGGCGCCCCCCTTCCTCTCAGGTCAGATTAGGTACTGCACCTAGGGTGATTATTCGCCATAAAGGCTGCCTGCTATGTACTGGCTATTGGGTGCACTGCAGCGATGCGATAACTACTCCCACTCAGGCAGGAACAATAATTATCAAGCCGCAGTCGCTACAGTGACCCCCCCAAAAAGCCGGCACACGGTAAGCTGCCACCAGCTCCGATCAAACAGGTCCGGAGCTAACCCCCAAAATAGTAGCGTAATTCCCTTCAGAGACAGGGTACGTATTTAGAGCAGGAAGAACGAACTAGTATTAAATATGATACCCCATAAATGATTTTTAGGCAGTGTTTATAAAATATTTTACAAAGATGTTACAAATGAGACAATTGCAAATATGTACAAGGTAATTATGAAAATAAAAGGATTAAATGAAGAAAAGATAACACTCACATATTCTCAGATCATTGCATTGCAGGCAACCAGACATCCCAGCTCATTGGTCGTGCTGCTCAGGCCTCACAGGAAAAGACAAGAAGAAAGAGCTGGGGATCTGGCCACAAACTTAAGACCTACAGCTAGTGACATCACAGAAAGGGCTGGCTTTTCCAGATCCTCCTACCTTTCAGTCTGAGTACTTTGAATACAAATTGGTCTAATGCTTATAACTCCGTTCCAGTACATATCAGAATCATATCACACCCAGCATTCAGCTTGTATTAACATGAGCTTTCTTATGAGATCAAATATGTCCTATTATTTACAGAGCAATCCCTACTTCTTCCCCCGATGGAGTTAGACGACTGTGTTTAGAGTGATGGGTAGATGCTTCGATGGAGATCAAGAATATGTATTTATCATTCTACTATCCTAAATAGTTTGTCTAATATCTCACAATAACAGAACAAAGGACCGCATGGTTCTAGAAGTTTCTCTAACAGTTCCTGCTAGTACAAATTTCCCTTGCAGCTATGCCAGTCGTAAATACCTTTCGTCAATAAAACTCCCCCACAAGGCAAGCTCTGCTACACAGACAGTTAAAACCACAGGGAAGGAAAGAGAACCAGAGAGAGGGGGGGTTTAGCCCCCGCATGCTAGCAAGAAAACTAACTTATGATATTTCATACCATATCGTGACAGGGCCTACTAACGGTGTCTGCCGCTCCCTGGTTTTGTCCTCCACTGTACAAAGCTGAGCTTCAATCTTCAGGCTCTCATTAAGTTGTTGTTGTTAATATTTGTGGTTTGGGCCTACTAACGGTGTCTGCCACTCCCTGGTGTTGTCCTCCACTGTACATAGCTGAGCTTCAATCTTCAGGCTCTCATTAAGTTGTTGTTAATATTTGTGGTTGGGGCCTACTAACGGGGTCTGTCGCTCCAAGGTGTTCTCTATGTTTACTTGCCTGAGCTTCAATCTTAAGGCTCTCATTAAGTAGTTGCTGTTAATATATGTGGTTGGGGCCTACTAAAGGTGTCTGCCGCTCCCTGGTGTTGTCCTCCACTGTACAAAGCTAAGCTTGAATCTTCAGGCTCTCATTAAGTAGTTGTTGTTAACATTTGTGGTTGGGGCCTACTAACGGTGTCTACCGCTCCCTGGTGTTGTCCTCCACTGTACAAAGCTGAGCTTCAATCTTCAGGCTCTCATTAAGTAGTTGTTGTTAATATTTGTGTTTGGGGCCTACTAGAGGTGTCTGCCGCTCCTTGGTGTTGTCCTCCACTGTACAAAGCTGAGCTTGAATCTTCAGGCTCTCATTAAGTTGTTGTTGTTAATATTTGTGGTTGGGGCCTACTAACGGTGTCTGCTGCTCCCTGGTGTTGTCCTCCACTGTACATAGCTGAGCTTCAATCTTCAGGCTCTGATTAAGTTGTTGTTGTTAATATTTGTGGTTGGGGCCTACTAACGGTGTCTGCCGCTCCAAGGTGTTCTCCATGATTACTTGCCTGAGCTTCAGTCTTCAGGCTCTCATTAAGTAGTTGTTGTTAATATGTGTGGCTGGGGCCTACTAACGGTGTCTGCCGCTCCTTGGTGTTGTCCTCTACTGTACAAAGCTGAGCTTCAATCTTAAGGCTCTCATTAAGTAGTTGTTGTTAATATGTGTGGTTGGGGCCTACTAACGGTGTCTGCCGCTCCCTCGTGTTATCCTCCACTGTACAAAGCTGAGCTTGAATCTTCAGGCTCTCATTAAGTAGTTGTTGTTAATATGTGTGGTTGGGGCCTACTAACGGTGTCTGCCGCTCCAAGGTGTTCTCCAGGTTTACATGCCTGAGCTTCAATCTTCAGGCTCTCATTAAGTAATTGTTGTTAATATGTGTGGTTGGGGCCTACTAATGGTGTCTGCCGCTCCCTGGTGTTGTCCTCCACTGTACAAAGCTGAGCTTCAATCTTCAGGCTCTCATTAAGTAGTTGTTGTTAATATGTGTGGTTGGGGCCTACTAACGGTGTCTGCCGCTCCTTGGTGTTGTCCTCTACTGTACAAAGCTGAGCTTCAATCTTCAGGCTCTCATTAAGTAGTTGTTGTTAATATGTGTGGTTGGGGCCTACTAACGGTGTCTGCCGCTCCCTGGTGTTACCCTCCACTGTACAAAGCTGAGCTTGAATCTTCAGGCTCTCATTAAGTAGTTGTTGTTAATATTAGTGGTTGGGGCCTACTAACGGTGTCTGCCGCTCCCTGGTGTTGTCCTCCACTGTACAAAGCTGAGCTTCAATCTTCAGGCTCTCATTAAGTTGTTGTTGTTAATATTTGTGGTTGGGGCCTACTAACGGTGTCTGCCGTTCCCTGGTGTTGTCCTCCACTGTACAAAGCTGAGCTTCAATCTTCAGGCTCTCATTAAGTTGTTGTTGTTAATATTTGTGGTTGGGGCCTACTAACGGTGTCTGCCGCTCCCTGGTTTTGTCCTCCACTGTACAAAGCTGAGCTTCAATCTTCAGGCTCTCATTAAGTTGTTGTTGTTAATATTTGTGGTTGGGGCCTACTAACGGTGTCTGTCGCTCCAAGGTGTTCTCCATGTTTACTTGCCTGAGCTTCAGTCTTCAGGCTCTCATTAAGTAGTTGTTGTTAATATGTGTGGTTGGGGCCTACTAACGGTGTCTTCCACTCCCTGGTGTTGTCCTACACTGTACAAAGCTGAGCTTCAATCTTCAGGCTCTCATTAAGTTGTTGTTGTTAATATGTGTGGTTGGGGCCTACTAACGGTGTCTGCCGCTCCCTGGTGTTGTCCTCTACTGTACAAAGCTGAGCTTCAATCTTCACGCTCTCATTAAGTAGTTGTTGTTAATATGTGTGGTTGGGGCCTACTAACGGTGTCTGCCGCTCCCTGGTGTTATCCTCCACTGTACAAAGCTGAGCTTGAATCTTCAGGCTCTCATTAAGTAGTTGTTGTTAATATGTGTGGTTGGGGCCTACTAACGGTATCTGCCGCTCCCTGGTGTTATCCTCCATTGTACAAAGCTGAGCTTGAATCTTCAGGCTCTCATTAAGTAGTTGTTGTTAATATTTGTGGTTGGGGCCTACTAACGGTGTCTGCCGCTCCAAAGTGTTCTCCATGTTTACTTGCCTGAGCTTCAATCTTCAGGCTCTCATTAAGTTGTTGTTGTTAATATGTGTGGTTGGAGCCTACTAACCGTGTCTGCCTCTCCCTGGTGTTGTCCTCCACTGTACAAAGCCGAGCTTGAATCTTCAGGCTCTCATTAAGTAGTTGTTGTTAAGATTTTTGGTTGGGGCCTACCAACGGTGTCTGCCGCTCCCTGGTGTTGTCCTCCACTGTACAAAGCTGAGCTTGAATCTTCAGACTCTCATTAAGTTGTTGTTGTTAATATTTGTGGTTGGGGCCTACTAACGGTGTCTGCCGTTCCCTGGTGTTGTCCTCCACTGTACAAAGCTGAGCTTCAATCTTCAGGCTCTCATTAAGTAGTTGTTGTTAATATGTGTGGTTGGGGCCTACTAACGGTGTCTGCCGCTCCCTGGTGTTGTCCTCCACTGTACAAAGCTGAGCTTGAATCTTCAGGCTCTCATTAAGTAGTTGTTGTTAATATGTGTGGTTGGGGCCTACTAACGGTGTCTGCCGCTCCCTGGTGTTGTCCTCCACTCTACAAAGCTGAGCTTCAATCTCCAGGCTCTCTTTAAGTTGGTGTTGTTAATATTTGTGGTTGGGGCCTACTAACGGTGTGTGCCGCTCCAAGGTGTTCTCCATGTTTACTTGCCTGAGATTCAATCTTCAGGCTCTCATTAAGTAGTTGTTGTTAATATGTGTGGTTGGGGCCTACTAACGGTGTCTGCCGCTCCCTGGTTTTGTACTCCACTGTACAAAGCTGAGCTTCAATCTTCAGGCTCTCATTAAGTAGTTGTTAATATTTGTGGTTGGGGCCTACTAACGGTGTCTGCCGCTCCCTGGTGTTGTCCTCCATTGTACAAAGCTGAGCTTGAATCTTCAGGCTCTCATTAAGTAGTTGTTGTTAATATGTGTGGTTGGGGCCTACTAACGGTGTCTGCCGCTCCAAGGTGTTCTCCAGGTTTACTTGCCTGAGCTTCAATCTTCAGGCTCTCATTAAGTTGTTGTTGTTAATATTTGTGGTTGGGGCTTGCTAACGGTGTCTGCCGCTCCAAGGTGTTCTCCAGGTTTACTTGCCTGAGCTTCAATCTTCAGGCTCTCATTAAGTAGTTGTTGTTAATATGTGTGGTTGGGGCCTACTAACGGTGTCTGCCGCTCCAAGGTGTTCTCCAGGTTTACTTGCCTGAGCTTCAGTCTTCAGGCTCTCATTAAGTAGTTGTTGTTAATATGTGTGGTTGGGGCCTACTAACGGTGTCTGCCTCTTCCTGGTGTTGTCCTCCACTGTACAAAGCCGAGCTTGAATCTTCAGGATCTCATTAAGTAGTTGTTGTTAATATTTTTGGTTGGGGCCTACTAACGGTGTCTGCCGCTCCCTGGTGTTGTCCTCCACTGTACAAAGCTGAGCTTCAATCTTCAGGCTGTCATTAAGTTGTTGTTCTTAACATGTGTGGTTGGGGCCTACTAACGGTGTCTGCCGCTCCAAGGTGTTCTCCAGGTTTACTTGCCTGAGCTTCAGTCTTCAGGCTCTCATTAAGTAGTTGTTGTTAATATGTGTGGTTGGGGCCTACTAACGGTGTCTGCCGCTCCCTGGTGTTGTCCTCCACTGTACAAAGCTGAGCTTGAATCTTCAGGCTCTCATTAAGTAGTTGTTGTTAATATGTGTGGTTGGGGCCTACTAACGGTGTCTGCCGCTCCAAGGTGTTCTCCAGGTTTACTTGCCTGGGCTTCAATCTTCAGGCTCTCATTAAGTTGTTGTTGTTAATATTTGTGGTTGGGGCCTGCTAACGGTGTCTGCCACTCCAAGGTGTTTCCAGGTTTACTTGCCTGAGCTTCAGTCTTCAGGCTCTCATTAAGTAGTTGTTAATATTTTTGGTTGGGGCCTACTAAAGGTGTCTGCCGCTCCCTGGTGTTGTCCTCCACTGTACAAAGCTGAGCTTCAATCTTCAGGCTCTCATTAAGTTGTTGTTGTTAATATTTGTGGTTGGGGCCTACTAACGGTGTCTGCCACTCCCTGGTGTTGTCCTCCACTGTACAAAGCTGAGCTTCTATCTTCAGGCTCTCATTAAGTAGTTGTTGTTAATATTTGTGTTTGGGGCCTACTAGCAGTGTCTGCCGCTCCTTGGTGTTGTCCTCCACTGTACAAAGCTGAGCTTGAATCTTCAGGCTCTCATTAAGTTGTTGTTAATATCTGTGATTGGGGCCTACTAACGGTGTCTGCCGCTCCCTGGTGTTGTCCTCCACTGTACAAATCTGAGCTTCAATCTTCAGGCTCTCATTAAGTTGTTGTTGTTAATATTTGTGGTTGGGGCCTAACTGTGTCTGCCGCTCCCTGGTGTTGTCCTCCACTGTAAAAAGCTGAGCTTCAATCTTCAGGCTCTCATTAAGTAGTTGTTGTTAATATTTGTGGTTGGGGCCTACTAACGGTGTCTGCCGCTCCCTGGTGTTGTCCTCCACTGTACAAAGCTGAGCTTCAATCTTCAGGCTCTCATTAAGTAGTTGTTGTTAATATGTGTGGTTGGGGCCTACTAACGGTGTCTGCCGCTCCCTGGTGTTATCCTCCACTGTACAAAGCTGAGCTTGATTCTTCAGGCTCTCATTAAGTAGTTGTTGTTAATATGTGTGGTTGGGGCCTACTAACGGTGTCTGCCACTCCCTGGTGTTATCCTCCACTGTACAAAGCTGAGCTTGAATCTTCAGGCTCTCATTAAGTAGTTGTTGTTAATATTTGTGGTTGGGGCCTACTAACGGTGTCTGCCTCTCCAAAGTGTTCTCCATGTTTACTTGCCTGAGCTTCAATCTTCAGGCTCTCATTAAGTTGTTGTTGTTAAAATGTGTGGTTGGGGCCTACTAACGGTGTTTGACGCTCCCTGGTGTTGTCCTCCACTGTACAAAGCTGAGCTTCAATCTTCAGGCTCTCATTAAGTAGTTGTTGTTAATATGTGTGGTTGGGGCCTACTAATGGTGTCTGCCGCTCCCTGGTGTTGTCCCCCACTGTACAAAGCTGAGCTTGAATCTTCAGGCTCTCATTAAGTAGTTGTTGTTAATATGTGTGGTTGGGGCCTACTAACGGTGTCTGCCGCTCCAAGGTGTTCTCCAGGTTTACATGCCTGAGCTTCAGTCTTCAGGCTCTCATTAAGTAGTTGTTGTTAATATGTGTGGTTGGGGCCTGCTAACGGTGTCTGCCGCTCCCTGGTGTTGTCCTCCACTGTACAAAGCTGAGCTTCAATCTTCAGGCTCTCATTAAGTAGTTGTTGTTAATATGTGTGGTTGGGACCTACTAACGGTGTCTGCCGCTCCCTGGTGTTATCCTCCACTGTACAAAGCTGAGCTTGAATCTTCAGGCTCTCATTAAGTAGTTGTTGTTAATATGTGTGGTTGGGGCCTACTAACGGTGTCTGCCGCTCCCTGGTGTTATCCTCCATTGTACAAAGCTGAGCTTGAATCTTCAGGCTCTCATTAAGTAGTTGTTGTTAATATTTGTGGTTGGGGCCTACTAATGGTGTGTGCCGCTCCAAAGTGTTCTCCATGTTTACTTGCCTGAGCTTCAATCTTCAGGCTCTCATTAAGTTGTTGTTGTTAATATGTGTGGTTGGAGCCTACTAACCGTGTCTGTCTCTCCCTGGTGTTGTCCTCCACTGTACAAAGCCGAGCTTGAATCTTCAGGCTCTCATTAAGTAGTTGTTGTTAAGATTTTTGGTTGGGGCCTACTAACGGTGCCTGCCGCTCCCTGGTGTTGTCCTTCACTGTACAAAGCTGAGCTTGAATCTTCAGACTCTCATTAAGTTGTTGTTGTTAATATTTGTGGTTGGGGCCTACTAACGGTGTCTGCCGTTCCCTGGTGTTGTCCTCCACTGTACAAAGCTGAGCTTCAATCTTCAGGCTCTCATTAAGTAGTTGTTGTTAATATGTGTGGTTGGGGCCTACTAACGGTGTCTGCCGCTCCCTGGTGTTGTCCTCCACTGTACAAAGCTGAGCTTGAATCTTCAGGCTCTCATTAAGTAGTTGTTGTTAATATGTGTGGTTGGGGCCTACTAACGGTGTCTGCCGCTCCCTGGTGTTGTCCTCCACTCTACAAAGCTGAGCTTCAATCTCCAGGCTCTCTTTAAGTTGGTGTTGTTAATATTTGTGGTTGGGGCCTACTAACGGTGTCTGCCGCTCCAAGGTGTTCTCCATGTTTACTTGCCTGAGATTCAATCTTCAGGCTCTCATTAAGTAGTTGTTGTTAATATGTGTGGTTGGGGCCTACTAACGGTGTCTGCCGCTCCCTGGTTTTGTACTCCACTGTACAAAGCTGAGCTTCAATCTTCAGGCTCTCATTAAGTAGTTGTTAATATTTGTGGTTGGGGCCTACTAACGGTGTCTGCCGCTCCCTGGTGTTGTCCTCCATTGTACAAAGCTGAGCTTGAATCTTCAGGCTCTCATTAAGTAGTTGTTGTTAATATGTGTGGTTGGGGCCTACTAACGGTGTCTGCCGCTCCAAGGTGTTCTCCAGGTTTACTTGCCTGAGCTTCAATCTTCAGGCTCTCATTAAGTTGTTGTTGTTAATATTTGTGGTTGGGGCTTGCTAACGGTGTCTGCCGCTCCAAGGTGTTCCCCAGGTTTACTTGCCTGAGCTTCAATCTTCAGGCTCTCATTAAGTAGTTGTTGTTAATATGTGTGGTTGGGGCCTACTAACGGTGTCTGCCGCTCCAAGGTGTTCTCCAGGTTTACTTGCCTGAGCTTCAGTCTTCAGGCTCTCATTAAGTAGTTGTTGTTAATATGTGTGGTTGGGGCCTACTAACGGTGTCTGCCTCTTCCTGGTGTTGTCCTCCACTGTACAAAGCCGAGCTTGAATCTTCAGGATCTCATTAAGTAGTTGTTGTTAATATTTTTGGTTGGGGCCTACTAACGGTGTCTGCCGCTCCCTGGTGTTGTCCTCCACTGTACAAAGCTGAGCTTCAATCTTCAGGCTCTCATTAAGTTGTTGTTGTTAACATGTGTGGTTGGGGCCTACTAACGGTGTCTGCCGCTCCAAGGTGTTCTCCAGGTTTACTTGCCTGAGCTTCAGTCTTCAGGCTCTCATTAAGTAGTTGTTGTTAATATGTGTGGTTGGGGCCTACTAACGGTGTCTGCCGCTCCCTGGTGTTGTCCTCCACTGTACAAAGCTGAGCTTGAATCTTCAGGCTCTCATTAAGTAGTTGTTGTTAATATGTGTGGTTGGGGCCTACTAACGGTGTCTGCCGCTCCAAGGTGTTCTCCAGGTTTACTTGCCTGGGCTTCAATCTTCAGGCTCTCATTAAGTTGTTGTTGTTAATATTTGTGGTTGGGGCCTGCTAACGGTGTCTGCCACTCCAAGGTGTTTCCAGGTTTACTTGCCTGAGCTTCAGTCTTCAGGCTCTCATTAAGTAGTTGTTAATATTTTTGGTTGGGGCCTACTAACGGTGTCTGCCGCTCCCTGGTGTTGTCCTCCACTGTACAAAGCTGAGCTTCAATCTTCAGGCTCTCATTAAGTTGTTGTTGTTAATATTTGTGGTTGGGGCCTACTAACGGTGTCTGCCACTCCCTGGTGTTGTCCTCCACTGTACAATGCTGAGCTTCTATCTTCAGGCTCTCATTAAGTAGTTGTTGTTAATATTTGTGTTTGGGGCCTACTAGCGGTGTCTGCCGCTCCTTGGTGTTGTCCTCCACTGTACAAAGCTGAGCTTGAATCTTCAGGCTCTCATTAAGTTGTTGTTGTTAATATCTGTGATTGGGGCCTACTAACGGTGTCTGCCGCTCCCTGGTGTTGTCCTCCACTGTACAAAGCTGAGCTTCAATCTTCAGGCTCTCATTAAGTTGTTGTTGTTAATATTTGTGGTTGGGGCCTAACTGTGTCTGCCGCTCCCTGGTGTTGTCCTCCACTGTAAAAAGCTGAGCTTCAATCTTCAGGCTCTCATTAAGTAGTTGTTGTTAATATTTGTGGTTGGGGCCTACTAACGGTGTCTGCCGCTCCCTGGTGTTGTCCTCCACTGTACAAAGCTGAGCTTCAATCTTCAGGCTCTCATTAAGTAGTTGTTGTTAATATGTGTGGTTGGGGCCTACTAACGGTGTCTGCCGCTCCATGGTGTTATCCTCCACTGTACAAAGCTGAGCTTGAATCTTCAGGCTCTCATTAAGTAGTTGTTGTTAATATGTGTGGTTGGGGCCTACTAACGGTGTCTGCCGCTCCAAGGTGTTCTCCAGGTTTACATGCCTGAGCTTCAGTCTTCAGGCTCTCATTAAGTAGTTGTTGTTAATATGTGTGGTTGGGGCCTGCTAACGGTGTCTTCCACTCCCTGGTGTTGTCCTCCACTGTACAAAGCTGAGCTTCAATCTTCAGGCTCTCATTAAGTAGTTGTTGTTAATATGTGTGGTTGGGGCCTACTAACGGTGTCTGCCGCTCCCTGGTGTTGTCCTCCACTGTACAAAGCTGAGCTTAAATCTTCAGGCTCTCATTAAGTAGTTGTTGTTAATATGTGTGGTTGGGGCCTACTAACGGTGTCTGCCGCTCCCTGGTGTTATCCTCCACTGTACAAAGCTGAGCTTGAATCTTCAGGCTCTCAGTAAGTAGTTGTTGTTAATATGTGTGGTTGGGGCCTACTAACGGTGTCTGCCGCTCCCTGGTGTTATCCTCCACTGTACAAAGCTGAGCTTGAATCTTCAGGCTCTCATTAAGTAGTTGTTGCTAATATTTGTGGTTGGGGCCTACTAACGGTGTCTGCCTCTCCAAAGTGTTCTCCATGTTTACTTGCCTGAGCTTCAATCTTCAGGCTCTCATTAAGTTGTTGTTGTTAAAATGTGTGGTTGGGGCCTACTAACGGTGTTTGACGCTGCCTGGTGTTGTCCTCCACTGTACAAAGCTGAGCTTCAATCTTCAGGCTCTCATTAAGTAGTTGTTGTTAATATGTGTGGTTGGGGCCTACTAACGGTGTCTGCCGCTCCCTGGTGTTGTCCTCCACTGTACAAAGCTGAGCTTGAATCTTCAGACTCTCATTAAGTAGTTGTTAATATGTGTGGTTGGGGCCTACTAACGGTGTCTGCCGCTCCAAGGTGTTCTCCAGGTTTACATGCCTGAGCTTCAATCTTCAGGCTCTCATTAAGTAATTGTTGTTAATATGTGTGGTTGGGGCCTACAAATGGTGTCTGCCGCTCCCTGGTGTTGTCCTCCACTGTACAAAGCTGAGCTTCAATCTTCAGGCTCTCATTAAGTAGTTGTTGTTAATATGTGTGGTTGGGGCCTACTAACGGTGTCTGCCGCTCCTTGGTGTTGTCCTCTACTGTACAAAGCTGAGCTTCAATCTTCAGGCTCTCATGAAGTAGTTGTTGTTAATATGTGTGGTTGGGGCCTACTAACGGTGTCTGCCGCTCCCTGGTGTTATCCTCCACTGTACAAAGCTGAGCTTGAATCTTCAGGCTCTCATTAACTAGTTGTTGTTAATATTAGTGGTTGGGGCCTACTAACGGTGTCTGCCGCTCCCTGGTGTTGTCCTCCACTGTACAAAGCTGAGCTTCAATCTTCAGGCTCTCATTAAGTTGTTGTTGTTAATATTTGTGGTTGGGGCCTACTAACGGTGTCTGCCGCTCCCTGGTGTTGTCCTCCACTGTACAAAGCTGAGCTTCAATCTTCAGGCTCTCATTAAGTTGTTGTTGTTAATATTTGTGGTTGGGGCCTACTAACGGTGTCTGCCGCTCCCTGGTTTTGTCCTCCATTGTACAAAGCTGAGCTTCAATCTTCAGGCTCTCATTAAGTTGTTGTTGTTAATATTTGTGGTTGGGGCCTACTAACGGTGTCTGTCGCTCCAAGGTGTTCTCCATGTTTACTTGCCTGAGCTTCAGTCTTCAGGCTCTCATTAAGTAGTTGTTGTTAATATGTGTGGTTGGGGCCTACTAACGGTGTCTTCCACTCCCTGGTGTTGTCCTCCACTGTACAAAGCTGAGCTTCAATCTTCAGGCTCTCATTAAGTTGTTGTTGTTAATATGTGTGGTTGGGGCCTACTAACGGTGTCTGCCGCTCCCTGGTGTTGTCCTCTCCTGTACAAAGCTGAGCTTCAATCTTCAGGCTCTCATTAAGTAGTTGTTGTTAATATGTGTGGTTGGGGCCTACTAACGGTGTCTGCCGCTCCCTGGTGTTATCCTCCACTGTACAAAGCTGAGCTTGAATCTTCAGGCTCTCATTAAGTAGTTGTTGTTAATATGTGTGGTTGGGGCCTACTAACGGTGTCTGCCGCTCCCTGGTGTTATCCTCCATTGTACAAAGCTGAGCTTGAATCTTCAGGCTCTCATTAAGTAGTTGTTGTTAATATTTGTGGTTGGGGCCTACTAATGGTGTCTGCCGCTCCAAAGTGTTCTCCATGTTTACTTGCCTGAGCTTCAATCTTCAGGCTCTCATTAAGTTGTTGTTGTTAATATGTGTGGTTGAAGCCTACTAACCGTGTATGCCTCTCCCTGGTGTTGTCCTCCACTGTACAAAGCCGAGCTTGAATCTTCAGGCTCTCATTAAGTAGTTGTTGTTAAGATTTTTGGTTGGGGCCTACTAACGGTATCTGCCGCTCCCTGGTGTTGTCCTCCACTGTACAAAGCTGAGCTTGAATCTTCAGACTCTCATTAAGTTGTTGTTGTTAATATTTGTGGTTGGGGCCTACTAACGGTGTCTGCCGTTCCCTGGTGTTGTCCTCCACTGTACAAAGCTGAGCTTCAATCTTCAGGCTCTCATTAAGTAGTTGTTGTTAATATGTGTGGTTGGGGCTTACTAACGGTGTCTGCCGCTCCCTGGTGTTGTCCTCCACTGTACAAAGCTGAGCTTGAATCTTCAGGCTCTCATTAAGTAGTTGTTGTTAATATGTGTGGTTGGGGCCTACTAACGGTGTCTGCCGCTCCCTGGTGTTGTCCTCCACTCTACAAAGCTGAGCTTCAATCTCCAGGCTCTCTTTAAGTTGGTGTTGTTAATATTTGTGGTTGGGGCCTACTAACGGTGTCTGCCGCTCCAAGGTGTTCTCCATGTTTACTTGCCTGAGATTCAATCTTCAGGCTCTCATTAAGTAGTTGTTGTTAATATGTGTGGTTGGGGCCTGCTAACGGTGTCTTCCACTCCCTGGTGTTGTCCTCCACTGTACAAAGCTGAGCTTCAATCTTCAGGCTCTCATTAAGTAGTTGTTGTTAATATGTGTGGTTGGGGCCTACTAACGGTGTCTGCCGCTACCTGGTGTTGTCCTCCACTGTACAAAGCTGAGCTTCAATATTCAGGCTCTCATTAAGTAGTTGTTGTTAATATGTGTGGTTGGGGCCTACTAACGGTGTCTGCCGCTCCCTGGTGTTATCCTCCACTGTAGAAAGCTGAGCTTGAATCTTCAGGCTCTCATTAAGTAGTTGTTGTTAATATGTGTGGTTGGGGCCTACTAACGGTGTCTGCCGCTCCCTGGTGTTATCCTCCACTGTACAAAGCTGAGCTTGAATCTTCAGGCTCTCATTAAGTAGTTGTTGCTAATATTTGTGGTTGGGGCCTACTAACGGTGTCTGCCTCTCCAAAGTGTTCTCCATGTTTACTTGCCTGAGCTTCAATCTTCAGGCTCTCATTAAGTTGTTGTTGTTAAAATGTGTGGTTGGGGCCTACTAACGGTGTTTGACGCTGCCTGGTGTTGTCCTCCACTGTACAAAGCTGAGCTTCAATCTTCAGGCTCTCATTAAGTAGTTGTTGTTAATATGTGTGGTTGGGGCCTACTAACGGTGTCTGCCGCTCCCTGGTGTTGTCCTCCACTGTACAAAGCTGAGCTTGAATCTTCAGGCTCTCATTAAGTAGTTGTTGTTAATATGTGTGGTTGGGGCCTACTAACGGTGTCTGCCGCTCCAAGGTGTTCTCCAGGTTTACATGCCTGAGCTTCAATCTTCAGGCTCTCATTAAGTAATTGTTGTTAATATGTGTGGTTGGGGCCTACTAATGGTGTCTGCCGCTCCCTGGTGTTGTCCTCCACTGTACAAAGCTGAGCTTCAATCTTCAGGCTCTCATTAAGTAGTTGTTGTTAATATGTGTGGTTGGGGCCTACTAACGGTGTCTGCCGCTCCTTGGTGTTGTCCTCTACTGTACAAAGCTGAGCTTCAATCTTCAGGCTCTCATTAAGTAGTTGTTGTTAATATGTGTGGTTGGGGCCTACTAACGGTGTCTGCCGCTCCCTAGTGTTATCCTCCATTGTACAAAGCTGAGCTTGAATCTTCAGGCTCTCATAAACTAGTTGTTGTTAATATTAGTGGTTGGGGCCTACTAACGGTGTCTGCCGCTCCCTGGTGTTGTCCTCCACTGTACAAAGCTGAGCTTCAATCTTCAGGCTCTCATTAAGTTGTTGTTGTTAATATCTGTGGTTGGGGCCTACTAACGGTGTCTGCCGCTCCCTGGTGTTGTCCTCCACTGTACAAAGCTGAGCTTCAATCTTCAGGCTCTCATTAAGTTGTTGTTGTTAATATTTGTGGTTGGGGCCTACTAACGGTGTCTGCCGCTCCCTGATTTTGTCCTCCACTGTACAAAGCTGAGCTTCAATCTTCAGGCTCTCATTAAGTTGTTGTTGTTAATATTTGTGGTTGGGGCCTACTAACGGTGTCTGTCGCTCCAAGGTGTTCTCCATGTTTACTTGCCTGAGCTTCAGTCTTCAGGCTCTCATTAAGTAGTTGTTGTTAATATGTGTGGTTGGGGCCTACTAACGGTGTCTTCCACTCCCTGGTGTTGTCCTCCACTGTACAAAGCTGAGCTTCAATCTTCAGGCTCTCATTAAGTTGTTGTTGTTAATATGTGTGGTTGGGGCCTACTAACGGTGTCTGCCGATCCCTGGTGTTGTCCTCTACTGTACAAAGCTGAGCTTCAATCTTCAGGCTCTCATTAAGTAGTTGTTGTTAATATGTGTGGTTGGGGCCTACTAACGGTGTCTGCCGCTCCCTGGTGTTATCCTCCACTGTACAAAGCTGAGCTTGAATCTTCAGGCTCTCATTAAGTAGTTGTTGTTAATATGTGTGGTTGGGGCCTACTAACGGTGTCTGCCGCTCCCTGGTGTTATCCTCCATTGTACAAAGCTGAGCTTGAATCTTCAGGCTCTCATTAAGTAGTTGTTGTTAATATTTGTGGTTGGGGCCTACTAATGGTGTCTGCCGCTCCAAAGTGTTCTCCATGTTTACTTGCCTGAGCTTCAATCTTCAGGCTCTCATTAAGTTGTTGTTGTTAATATGTGTGGTTGAAGCCTACTAACCGTGTATGCCTCTCCCTGGTGTTGTCCTCCACTGTACAAAGCCGAGCTTGAATCTTCAGGCTCTCATTAAGTAGTTGTTGTTAAGATTTTTGGTTGGGGCCTACTAACGGTGTCTGCCGCTCCCTGGTGTTGTCCTCCACTGTACAAAGCTGAGCTTGAATCTTCAGACTCTCATTAAGTTGTTGTTGTTAATATTTGTGGTTGGGGCCTACTAACGGTGTCTGCCGTTCCCTGGTGTTGTCCTCCACTGTACAAAGCTGAGCTTCAATCTTCAGGCTCTCATTAAGTAGTTGTTGTTAATATGTGTGGTTGGGGCCTACTAACGGTGTCTGCCGCTCCCTGGTGTTGTCCTCCACTGTACAAAGCTGAGCTTGAATCTTCAGGCTCTCATTAAGTAGTTGTTGTTAATATGTGTGGTTGGGGCCTACGAACGGTGTCTGCCGCTCCCTGGTGTTGTCCTCCACTCTACAAAGCTGAGCTTCAATCTCCAGGCTCTCTTTAAGTTGGTGTTGTTAATATGTGTGGTTGGGGCCTACTAACGGTGTCTGCCGCTCCCTGGTTTTGTACTCCACTGTACAAAGCTGAGCTTCAATCTTCAGGCTCTCATTAAGTAGTTGTTAATATTTGTGGTTGGGGCCTACTAACGGTGTCTGCCGCTCCAAAGTGTTCTCCATGTTTACTTGCCTGAGCTTCAATCTTCAGGCTCTCATTAAGTTGTTGTTGTTAATATGTGTGGTTGGGGCCTATTAACAGTGTTTGACGCTCCCTGGTGTTGTCCTCCACTGTACAAAGCTGAGCTTCAATCTTCAGGCTCTAATTAAGTAGTAGTTGTTAATATGTGTGGTTGGGGTCTACTAACGGTGTCTGCCGCTCCCTGGTGTTGTCCTCCACTGTACAAAGCTGAGCTTGAATCTTCAGGCTCT
Organism: Ranitomeya variabilis; assembly: GCF_051348905.1. Taxonomy (NCBI): domain Eukaryota; kingdom Metazoa; phylum Chordata; class Amphibia; order Anura; family Dendrobatidae; genus Ranitomeya; species Ranitomeya variabilis. Next base: position 101,045,743 of record NC_135238.1, on the reverse strand, counting down.
CATTAAGTAGTTGTTGTTAATATGTGTGGTTGGGGCCTACTAACGGTGTCTGCCGCTCCCTGGTGTTATCCTCCACTGTACAAAGCTGAGCTTGAATCTTCAGGCTCTCATTAAGTAGTTGTTGTTAATATTTGTGGTTGGGGCCTACTAACGGTGTCTGCCGCTCCAAAGTGTTCTCCATGTTTACTTGCCTGAGCTTCAATCTTCAGGCTCTCATTAAGTAGTGTTGTTAATATGTGTGGTTGGGGCCTACTAACGGTGTCTGCCGCTCCTTGGTGTTGTCCTCTACTGTACAAAGCTGAGCTTCAATCTTCAGGCTCTCATTAAGTAATTGTTGTTAATATGTGTGGATGGGGCCTACTAAAGGTGTCTGCCGCTCCCTGGTGTTATCCTCCACTGTACAAAGCTGAGCTTGAATCTTCAGGCTCTCATTAAGTAGCTGTTGTTAATATTAGTGGTTGGGGCCTACTAACGGTGTCTGCCGCTCCCTGGTGTTGTCCTCCACTGTACAAAGCTGAGCTTCAATCTTCAGGCTCTCATTAAGTTGTTGTTGTTAATATTTGTGGTTGGGGCCTACTAACGGTGTCTGCCGCTCCCTGGTGTTGAACTCCACTGTACAAAGCTGAGCTTCAATCTTCAGGCTCTCATTAAGTTGTTGTTGTTAATATTTGTGGTTGGGGCCTACTAACGGTGTCTGTCGCTCCCTGGTTTTGTCCTCCACTGTACAAAGCTGAGCTTCAGTCTTCAGGCTCTCATTAAGTTGTTGTTGTTAATATTTGTGGTTGGGGCCTACTTACGGTGTCTGCCGCTCCAAGGTGTTCTCCATGTTTACTTGCCTGAGCTTCAGTCTTCAGGCTCTCATTAAGTAGTTGTTGTTAATATGTGTGGTTGGGGCCTATTAACGGTGTCTCCGCTCCCTGGTGTTGTCCTCTACAGTACAAAGCTGAGCTTCAATCTTCAGGCTCTCATTAAGTAGTTGTTGTTAATATGTGTGGTTGGGGCCTACTAACGGTGTCTGCCGCTCCCTGGTGTTATCCTCCGCTGTACAAAGCTGAGCTTGAATCTTCAGGCTCTCATTAAGTAGTTGTTAATATGTGTGGTTGGGGCCTACTAACGGTGTCTGCCGCTCCCTGGTGTTATCCTCCACTGTACAAAGCTGAGCTTGAATCTTCAGGCTCTCATTAAGTAGTTGTTGTTAATATTTGTGGTTGGAGCCTACTAACGGTGTCTGCCGCTCCAAAGTGTTCTCCATGTTTACTTGCCTGAGCTTCAATCTTCAGGCTCTCATTAAGTTGTTGTTGTTAATATGTGTGGTTGGGGCCTACTAACAGTGTTTGACGCTCCCTGGTGTTGTCCTCCACTGTACAAAGCTGAGCTTCAATCTTCAGGCTCTCATTAAGTAGTAGTTGTTAATATGTGTGGTTGGGGCCTACTAACGGTGTCTGCCGCTCCCTGGTGTTGTCCTCCACTGTACAAAGCTGAGCTTGAATCTTCAGGCTCTCATTAAGTAGTTGTTGTTAATATGTGTGGTTGGGGCCTACTAACGGTGTCTGCCGCTCCAAGGTGTTCTCCAAGTTTACTTGCCTGAGCTTCAATATTCAGGCTCTCATTAAGTAGTTGTTGTTAATATGTGTGGTTGCGGCCTACTAACGGTGTCTGCCGCTCCCTGGTGTTGTCCTCCACTGTACAAAGCTGAGCTTCAATCTTCAGGCTCTCATTAAGTAGTTGTTGTTAATATTTGTGTTTGGGGCCTACTAGCGGTGTCTGCCGCTCCTTGGTGTTGTCCTCCACTGTACAATGCTGAGCTTGAATCTTCAGGCTCTCATTAAGTAGTTGTTGTTAATATTTGTGGTTGGGGCCTGCTAACGGTGTCTGCCGCTCCCTGGTGTTGTCCTCCACTGTACATAGCTGAGCTTCAATCTTAAGGCTCTCATTAAGTAGTTGTTGTTAATATGTGTGGTTGGGGCCTACTAACGGTGTCTGCCGCTCCTTGGTGTTGTCCTCTACTGTACAAAGCTGAGCTTCAATCTTCAGGCTCTCATTAAGTAGTTGTTGTTAATATGTGTGGTTGGGGCCTACTAACGGTGTCTGCCGCTCCCTGGTGTCATCCTCCACTGTACAAAGCTGAGCTTGAATCTTCAGGCTCTCATTAAGTAGTTGTTGTTAATATGTGTGGTTGGGGCCTACTAACGGTGTCTGCCGCTCCCTGGTGTTATCCTCCACTGTACAAAGCTGAGCTTGAATCTTCAGGCTCTCATTAAGTAGTTGTTAATATGTGTGGTTGGGGCCTACTAACGGTGTCTGCCGCTCCCTGGTGTTATCCTCCACTGTACAAAGCTGAGCTTGAATCTTCAGGCTCTCATTAAGTAGTTGTTATTAATATTTGTGGTTGGGGCCTACTAACGGTGTCTGCCGCTCCAAAGTGTTCTCCATGTTTACTTGCCTGAGCTTCAATCTTCAGGCTCTCATTAAGTTGTTGTTGTTAATATGTGTGGTTGGGGCCTACTAACAGTGTTTGACGCTCCCTGGTGTTGTCCTCCACTGTACAAAGCTGAGCTTCAATCTTCAGGCTCTCATTAAGTAGTAGTTGTTAATATGTGTGGTTGGGGCCTACTAACGGTGTCTGCCGCTCCCTGGTGTTGTCCTCCACTGTACAAAGCTGAGCTTGAATCTTCAGGCTCTCATTAAGTAGTTGTTGTTAATATGTGTGGTTGGGGCCTACTAACGGTGTCTGCCGCTCCAAGGTGTTCTCCAAGTTTACTTGCCTGAGCTTCAATATTCAGGCTCTCATTAAGTAGTTGTTGTTAATATGTGTGGTTGCGGCCTACTAACGGTGTCTGCCGCTCCCTGGTGTTGTCCTCCACTGTACAAAGCTGAGCTTCAATCTTCAGGCTCTCATTAAGTAGTTGTTGTTAATATTTGTGTTTGGGGCCTACTAGCGGTGTCTGCCGCTCCTTGGTGTTGTCCTCCACTGTACAATGCTGAGCTTGAATCTTCAGGCTCTCATTAAGTAGTTGTTGTTAATATTTGTGGTTGGGGCCTGCTAACGGTGTGTGCCGCTCCCTGGTGTTGTCCTCCACTGTACATAGCTGAGCTTCAATCTTCAGGCTCTCATTAAGTAGTTGTTGTTAATATGTGTGGTTGGGGCCTACTAACGGTGTCTGCCGCTCCTTGGTGTTGTCCTCTACTGTACAAAGCTGAGCTTCAATCTTCAGGCTCTCATTAAGTAGTTGTTGTTAATATGTGTGGTTGAGCCCTACTAACGGTGTCTGCCGCTCCCTGGTGTCATCCTCCACTGTACAAAGCTGAGCTTGAATCTTCAGGCTCTCATTAAGTAGTTGTTGTTAATATGTGTGGTTGGGGCCTACTAACGGTGTCTGCCGCTCCCTGGTGTTATCCTCCACTGTACAAAGCTGAGCTTGAATCTTCAGGCTCTCATTAAGTAGTTGTTGTTAATATTTGTGGTTGGGGCCTACTAACGGTGTCTGCCGCTCCAAAGTGTTCTCCATGTTTACTTGCCTGAGCTTCAATCTTCAGGCTCTCATTAAGTAGTGTTGTTAATATGTGTGGTTGGGGCCTACTAACGGTGTCTGCCGCTCCTTGGTGTTGTCCTCTACTGTACAAAGCTGAGCTTCAATCTTCAGGCTCTCATTAAGTAATTGTTGTTAATATGTGTGGATGGGGCCTACTAAAGGTGTCTGCCGCTCCCTGGTGTTATCCTCCACTGTACAAAGCTGAGCTTGAATCTTCAGGCTCTCATTAAGTAGCTGTTGTTAATATTAGTGGTTGGGGCCTACTAACGGTGTCTGCCGCTCCCTGGTGTTGTCCTCCACTGTACAAAGCTGAGCTTCAATCTTCAGGCTCTCATTAAGTTGTTGTTGTTAATATTTGTGGTTGGGGCCTACTAACGGTGTCTGCCGCTCCCTGGTGTTGAACTCCACTGTACAAAGCTGAGCTTCAATCTTCAGGCTCTCATTAAGTTGTTGTTGTTAATATTTGTGGTTGGGGCCTACTAACGGTGTCTGTCGCTCCCTGGTTTTGTCCTCCACTGTACAAAGCTGAGCTTCAGTCTTCAGGCTCTCATTAAGTTGTTGTTGTTAATATTTGTGGTTGGGGCCTACTTACGGTGTCTGCCGCTCCAAGGTGTTCTCCATGTTTACTTGCCTGAGCTTCAGTCTTCAGGCTCTCATTAAGTAGTTGTTGTTAATATGTGTGGTTGGGGCCTATTAACGGTGTCTCCGCTCCCTGGTGTTGTCCTCTACAGTACAAAGCTGAGCTTCAATCTTCAGGCTCTCATTAAGTAGTTGTTGTTAATATGTGTGGTTGGGGCCTACTAACGGTGTCTGCCGCTCCCTGGTGTTATCCTCCGCTGTACAAAGCTGAGCTTGAATCTTCAGGCTCTCATTAAGTAGTTGTTAATATGTGTGGTTGGGGCCTACTAACGGTGTCTGCCGCTCCCTGGTGTTATCCTCCACTGTACAAAGCTGAGCTTGAATCTTCAGGCTCTCATTAAGTAGTTGTTGTTAATATTTGTGGTTGGGGCCTACTAACGGTGTCTGCCGCTCCAAAGTGTTCTCCATGTTTACTTGCCTGAGCTTCAATCTTCAGGCTCTCATTAAGTTGTTGTTGTTAATATGTGTGGTTGGGGCCTACTAACAGTGTTTGACGCTCCCTGGTGTTGTCCTCCACTGTACAAAGCTGAGCTTCAATCTTCAGGCTCTCATTAAGTAGTAGTTGTTAATATGTGTGGTTGGGGCCTACTAACGGTGTCTGCCGCTCCCTGGTGTTGTCCTCCACTGTACAAAGCTGAGCTTGAATCTTCAGGCTCTCATTAAGTAGTTGTTGTTAATATGTGTGGTTGGGGCCTACTAACGGTGTCTGCCGCTCCAAGGTGTTCTCCAAGTTTACTTGCCTGAGCTTCAATATTCAGGCTCTCATTAAGTAGTTGTTGTTAATATGTGTGGTTGCGGCCTACTAACGGTGTCTTCCGCTCCCTGGTGTTGTCCTCCACTGTACAAAGCTGAGCTTCAATCTTCAGGCTCTCATTAAGTAGTTGTTGTTAATATTTGTGTTTGGGGCCTACTAGCGGTGTCTGCCGCTCCTTGGTGTTGTCCTCCACTGTACAATGCTGAGCTTGAATCTTCAGGCTCTCATTAAGTAGTTGTTGTTAATATTTGTGGTTGGGGCCTGCTAACGGTGTCTGCCGCTCCCTGGTGTTGTCCTCCACTGTACATAGCTGAGCTTCAATCTTCAGGCTCTCATTAAGTAGTTGTTGTTAATATGTGTGGTTGGGGCCTACTAACGGTGTCTGCCGCTCCTTGGTGTTGTCCTCTACTGTACAAAGCTGAGCTTCAATCTTCAGGCTCTCATTAAGTAGTTGTTAATATGTGTGGTTGGGGCCTACTAACGGTGTCTGCCGCTCCCTGGTGTCATCCTCCACTGTACAAAGCTGAGCTTGAATCTTTAGGCTCTCATTAAGTAGCTGTTGTTAATATTAGTGGTTGGGGCCTACTAACGGTGTCTGCCGCTTCCTGGTGTTGTCCTCCACTGTACAAAGCTGAGGTTCAATCTTCAGGCTCTCATTAAGTTGTTGTTGTTAATATTTGTGGTTGGGGCCTACTAACGGTGTCTGCCGCTCCCTGGTGTTGTCCTCCACTGTAGAAAGCTGAGCTTCAATCTTCAGGCTCTCATTAAGTTGTTGTTGTTAATATTTGTGGTTGGGGCCTACTAACGGTGTCTGTCGCTCCCTGGTTTTGTCCTCCACTGTACAAAGCTGAGCTTCAATCTTCAGGCTCTCATTAAGTTGTTGTTGTTAATATTTGTGGTTGGGGCCTACTAACGGTGTCTGTCGCTCCCTGGTTTTGTCCTCCACTGTACAAAGCTGAGCTTCAATCTTCAGGCTCTCATTAAGTAGTTGTTGTTAATATGTGTGGTTGGGGCCTACTAACGGTGTCTGCCGCTCCCTGGTGTTGTCCTCTACTGTACAAAGCTGAGCTTCAATCTTCAGGCTCTCATTAAGTTGTTGTTGTTAATATTTGTGGTTGGGGCCTACTAACGGTGTCTGCCGCTCCCTGGTGTTGAACTCCACTGTACAAAGCTGAGCTTCAATCTTCAGGCTCTCATTAAGTTGTTGTTGTTAATATTTGTGGTTGGGGCCTACTAACGGTGTCTGTCGCTCCCTGGTTTTGTCCTCCACTGTACAAAGCTGAGCTTCAGTCTTCAGGCTCTCATTAAGTTGTTGTTGTTAATATTTGTGGTTGGGGCCTACTTACGGTGTCTGCCGCTCCAAGGTGTTCTCCATGTTTACTTGCCTGAGCTTCAGTCTTCAGGCTCTCATTAAGTAGTTGTTGTTAATATGTGTGGTTGGGGCCTATTAACGGTGTCTCCGCTCCCTGGTGTTGTCCTCTACAGTACAAAGCTGAGCTTCAATCTTCAGGCTCTCATTAAGTAGTTGTTGTTAATATGTGTGGTTGGGGCCTACTAACGGTGTCTGCCGCTCCCTGGTGTTATCCTCCGCTGTACAAAGCTGAGCTTGAATCTTCAGGCTCTCATTAAGTAGTTGTTAATATGTGTGGTTGGGGCCTACTAACGGTGTCTGCCGCTCCCTGGTGTTATCCTCCACTGTACAAAGCTGAGCTTGAATCTTCAGGCTCTCATTAAGTAGTTGTTGTTAATATTTGTGGTTGGGGCCTACTAACGGTGTCTGCCGCTCCAAAGTGTTCTCCATGTTTACTTGCCTGAGCTTCAATCTTCAGGCTCTCATTAAGTTGTTGTTGTTAATATGTGTGGTTGGGGCCTACTAACAGTGTTTGACGCTCCCTGGTGTTGTCCTCCACTGTACAAAGCTGAGCTTCAATCTTCAGGCTCTCATTAAGTAGTAGTTGTTAATATGTGTGGTTGGGGCCTACTAACGGTGTCTGCCGCTCCCTGGTGTTGTCCTCCACTGTACAAAGCTGAGCTTGAATCTTCAGGCTCTCATTAAGTAGTTGTTGTTAATATGTGTGGTTGGGGCCTACTAACGGTGTCTGCCGCTCCAAGGTGTTCTCCAAGTTTACTTGCCTGAGCTTCAATATTCAGGCTCTCATTAAGTAGTTGTTGTTAATATGTGTGGTTGCGGCCTACTAACGGTGTCTTCCGCTCCCTGGTGTTGTCCTCCACTGTACAAAGCTGAGCTTCAATCTTCAGGCTCTCATTAAGTAGTTGTTGTTAATATTTGTGTTTGGGGCCTACTAGCGGTGTCTGCCGCTCCTTGGTGTTGTCCTCCACTGTACAATGCTGAGCTTGAATCTTCAGGCTCTCATTAAGTAGTTGTTGTTAATATTTGTGGTTGGGGCCTGCTAACGGTGTCTGCCGCTCCCTGGTGTTGTCCTCCACTGTACATAGCTGAGCTTCAATCTTCAGGCTCTCATTAAGTAGTTGTTGTTAATATGTGTGGTTGGGGCCTACTAACGGTGTCTGCCGCTCCTTGGTGTTGTCCTCTACTGTACAAAGCTGAGCTTCAATCTTCAGGCTCTCATTAAGTAGTTGTTGTTAATATGTGTGGTTGGGGCCTACTAACGGTGTCTGCCGCTCCCTGGTGTCATCCTCCACTGTACAAAGCTGAGCTTGAATCTTTAGGCTCTCATTAAGTAGCTGTTGTTAATATTAGTGGTTGGGGCCTACTAACGGTGTCTGCCGCTTCCTGGTGTTGTCCTCCACTGTACAAAGCTGAGGTTCAATCTTCAGGCTCTCATTAAGTTGTTGTTGTTAATATTTGTGGTTGGGGCCTACTAACGGTGTCTGCCGCTCCCTGGTGTTGTCCTCCACTGTAGAAAGCTGAGCTTCAATCTTCAGGCTCTCATTAAGTTGTTGTTGTTAATATTTGTGGTTGGGGCCTACTAACGGTGTCTGTCGCTCCCTGGTTTTGTCCTCCACTGTACAAAGCTGAGCTTCAATCTTCAGGCTCTCATTAAGTTGTTGTTGTTAATATTTGTGGTTGGGGCCTACTAACGGTGTCTGTCGCTCCCTGGTTTTGTCCTCCACTGTACAAAGCTGAGCTTCAATCTTCAGGCTCTCATTAAGTAGTTGTTGTTAATATGTGTGGTTGGGGCCTACTAACGGTGTCTGCCGCTCCCTGGTGTTGTCCTCTACTGTACAAAGCTGAGCTTCAATCTTCAGGCTCTCATTATGTAGTTGTTGTTAATATGTGTGGTTGGGGCCTACTAACGGTGTCTGCCGCTCCCTGGTGTTATCCTCCACTGTACAAAGCTGAGCTTGAATCTTCAGGCTCTCATTAAGTAGTTGTTGTTAATATGTGTGGTTGGGGCCTACTAACGGTGTCTGCCGCTCCCTGGTGTTATCCTCCACTGAACAAAGCTGAGCTTGAATCTTCAGGCTCTCATTAAGTAGTTGTTGTTAATATTTGTGGTTGGGGCCTACTAACGGTGTCTGCCGCTCCAAAGTGTTCTCCATGTTTACTTGCCTGAGCTTCAATCTTCAGGCTCTCATTAAGTTGTTGTTGTTAATATGTGTGGTTGGGGCCTACTTACAGTGTTTGATGCTCCCTGGTGTTGTCCTCCTTTGTACAAAACTGAGCTTCAATCTTCAGGCTCTCATTAAGTAGTTGTTGTTAATATGTGTGGTTGGGGCCTACCAACGGTGTCTGCCGCTCCCTGGTGTTGTCCTCCACTGTACAAAGCTGAGCTTCAATCTTCAGGCTCTCATTAAGTAGTTGTTGTTAATATTTGTGTTTGGGGCCTACTAGCGGTGTCTGCCGCTCCTTGGTGTTGTCCTCCACTGTACAATGCTGAGCTTCAATCTTCAGGCTCTCATTAAGTTGTTGTTGTAAATATTTGTGGTTGGGGCCTACTAACGGTGTCTGCCGCTCCCTGGTGTTGTCCTCCACTGTATATAGCTGAGCTTCAATCTTCAGGCTCTCATTAAGAAGTTGTTGTTAATATGTGTGGTTGGGGCCTACTAACGGTGTCTGCCGCTCCTTGGTGTTGTCCTCTACTGTACAAAGCTGAGCTTCAATCTTCAGGCTCTCATTAAGTAGTTGTTGTTAATATGTGTGGTTGGGGCCTACTAACGGTGTCTGCCGCTCCCTGGTGTTATCCTCCATTGTACAAAGCTGAGCTTGAATCTTCAGGCTCTCATTAAGTAGCTGTTGTTAATATTAGTGGTTGGGGCCTACTAACGGTGTCGGCCGCTCCCTGGTGTTGTCCTCCACTGTACAAAGCTGAGCTTCAATCTTCAGGCTCTCATTAAGTTGTTGTTGTTAATATTTGTGGCTGGGGCCTACTAACGGTGTCTGCCGCTCCCTGGTGTTGTCCTCCACTGTACAAAGCTGAGCTTCAATCTTCAGGCTCTCATTAAGTTGTTGTTGTTAATATTTGTGGTTGGGGCCTATTAACGGTGTCTGTCGCACCCTGATTTTGTCCTCCACTGTACAAAGCTGAGCTTCAATCTTCAGGCTCTCATTAAGTTGTTGTTGTTAATATTTGTGGTTGGGGCCTACTAACGGTGTCTGCCGCTCCAAGGTGTTCTCCATGTTTACTTGCCTGAGCTTCAGTCTTCAGGCTCTCATTAAGTAGTTGTTGTTAATATGTGTGGTTGGGGCCTACTAACGGTGTCTTCCACTCCCTGGTGTTGTCCTCCACTGTACAAAGCTGAGCTTCAATCTTCAGGCTCTCATTAAGTAGTTGTTGTTAATATGTGTGGTTGGGGCCTACTAACGGTGTCTGCCGCTCCCTGGTGTTGTCCTCTACTGTACAAAGCTGAGCTTCAATCTTCAGGCTCTCATTAAGTAGTTGTTGTTAATATGTGTGGTTGGGGCCTACTAACGGTGTCTGCCGCTCCCTGGTGTTATCCTCCACTGTACAAAGCTGAGCTTGAATCTTCAGGCTCTCATTAAGTAGTTGTTGTTAATATGTGTGGTTGGGGCCTACTAACGGTGTCTGCCGCTCCCTGGTGTTATCCTCCACTGTACAAAGCTGAGCTTGAATCTTCAGGCTCTCATTAAGTAGTTGTTGTTAATATTTGTGGTTGGGGCCTACTAACGGTGTCTGCCGCTCCAAAGTGTTCTCCATGTTTACTTGCCTGAGCTTCAATCTTCAGGCTCTCATTAAGTAGTGTTGTTAATATGTGTGGTTGGGGCCTACTAACGGTGTCTGCCGCTCCTTGGTGTTGTCCTCTACTGTACAAAGCTGAGCTTCAATCTTCAGGCTCTCATTAAGTAATTGTTGTTAATATGTGTGGATGGGGCCTACTAAAGGTGTCTGCCGCTCCCTGGTGTTATCCTCCACTGTACAAAGCTGAGCTTGAATCTTCAGGCTCTCATTAAGTAGCTGTTGTTAATATTAGTGGTTGGGGCCTACTAACGGTGTCTGCCGCTCCCTGGTGTTGTCCTCCACTGTACAAAGCTGAGCTTCAATATTCAGGCTCTCATTAAGTTGTTGTTGTTAATATTTGTGGTTGGGGCCTACTAACGGTGTCTGCCGCTCCCTGGTGTTGAACTCCACTGTACAAAGCTGAGCTTCAATCTTCAGGCTCTCATTAAGTTGTTGTTGTTAATATTTGTGGTTGGGGCCTACTAACGGTGTCTGTCGCTCCCTGGTTTTGTCCTCCACTGTACAAAGCTGAGCTTCAGTCTTCAGGCTCTCATTAAGTTGTTGTTGTTAATATTTGTGGTTGGGGCCTACTAACGGTGTCTGCCGCTCCAAGGTGTTCTCCATGTTTACTTGCCTGAGCTTCAGTCTTCAGGCTCTCATTAAGTAGTTGTTGTTAATATGTGTGGTTGGGGCCTACTAACGGTGTCTTCCACTCCCTGGTGTTGTCCTCCACTGTACAAAGCTGAGCTTCAATCTTCAGGCTCTCATTAAGTTGTTGTTGTTAATATTTGTGGTTGGGGCCTACTAACGGTGTCTGTCGCTCCCTGGTTTTGTCCTCCACTGTACAAAGCTGAGCTTCAATCTTCAGGCTCTCATTAAGTTGTTGTTGTTAATATTTGTGGTTGGGGCCTACTAACGGTGTCTGTCGCTCCCTGGTTTTGTCCTCCACTGTACAAAGCTGAGCTTCAATCTTCAGGCTCTCATTAAGTAGTTGTTGTTAATATGTGTGGTTGGGGCCTACTAACGGTGTCTGCCGCTCCCTGGTGTTGTCCTCTACTGTACAAAGCTGAGCTTCAATCTTCAGGCTCTCATTATGTAGTTGTTGTTAATATGTGTGGTTGGGGCCTACTAACGGTGTCTGCCGCTCCCTGGTGTTATCCTCCACTGTACAAAGCTGAGCTTGAATCTTCAGGCTCTCATTAAGTAGTTGTTGTTAATATGTGTGGTTGGGGCCTACTAACGGTGTCTGCCGCTCCCTGGTGTTATCCTCCACTGAACAAAGCTGAGCTTGAATCTTCAGGCTCTCATTAAGTAGTTGTTGTTAATATTTGTGGTTGGGGCCTACTAACGGTGTCTGCCGCTCCAAAGTGTTCTCCATGTTTACTTGCCTGAGCTTCAATCTTCAGGCTCTCATTAAGTTGTTGTTGTTAATATGTGTGGTTGGGGCCTACTTACAGTGTTTGATGCTGCCTGGTGTTGTCCTCCTTTGTACAAAACTGAGCTTCAATCTTCAGGCTCTCATTAAGTAGTTGTTGTTAATATGTGTGGTTGGGGCCTACCAACGGTGTCTGCCGCTCCCTGGTGTTGTCCTCCACTGTACAAAGCTGAGCTTCAATCTTCAGGCTCTCATTAAGTAGTTGTTGTTAATATTTGTGTTTGGGGCCTACTAGCGGTGTCTGCCGCTCCTTGGTGTTGTCCTCCACTGTACAATGCTGAGCTTGAATCTTCAGGCTCTCATTAAGTTGTTGTTGTAAATATTTATGGTTGGGGCCTACTAACGGTGTCTGCCGCTCCCTGGTGTTGTCCTCCACTGTATATAGCTGAGCTTCAATCTTCAGGCTCTCATTAAGAAGTTGTTGTTAATATGTGTGGTTGGGGCCTACTAACGGTGTCTGCCGCTCCTTGGTGTTGTCCTCTACTGTACAAAGCTGAGCTTCAATCTTCAGGCTCTCATTAAGTAGTTGTTGTTAATATGTGTGGTTGGGGCCTACTAACGGTGTCTGCCGCTCCCTGGTGTTATCCTCCACTGTACAAAGCTGAGCTTGAATCTTCAGGCTCTCATTAAGTAGCTGTTGTTAATATTAGTGGTTGGGGCCTACTAACGGTGTCGGCCGCTCCCTGGTGTTGTCCTCCACTGTACAAAGCTGAGCTTCAATCTTCAGGCTCTCATTAAGTTGTTGTTGTTAATATTTGTGGTTGGGGCCTACTAACGGTGTCTGCCGCTCCCTGGTGTTGTCCTCCACTGTACAAAGCTGAGCTTCAATCTTCAGGCTCTCATTAAGTTGTTGTTGTTAATATTTGTGGTTGGGGCCTACTAACGGTGTCTGTCGCACCCTGGTTTTGTCCTCCTCTGTACAAAGCTGAGCTTCAATCTTCAGGCTCTCATTAAGTTGTTGTTGTTAATATTTGTGGTTGGGGCCTACTAACGGTGTCTGCCGCTCCAAGGTGTTCTCCATGTTTACTTGCCTGAGCTTCAGTCTTCAGGCTCTCATTAAGTAGTTGTTGTTAATATGTGTGGTTGGGGCCTGCTAACGGTGTCTTCCACTCCCTGGTGTTGTCCTCCACTGTACAAAGCTGAGCTTCAATCTTCAGGCTCTCATTAAGTAGTTGTTGTTAATATGTGTGGTTGGGGCCTACTAACGGTGTCTGCCGCTCCCTGGTGTTGTCCTCTACTGTACAAAGCTGAGCTTCAATCTTCAGGCTCTCATTAAGTAGTTGTTGTTAATATGTGTGGTTGGGGCCTACTAACGGTGTCTGCCGCTCCCTGGTGTTATCCTCCACTGTACAAAGCTGAGCTTGAATCTTCAGGCTCTCATTAAGTAGTTGTTGTTAATATGTGTGGTTGGGGCCTACTAACGGTGTCTGCCGCTCCCTGGTGTTATCCTCCACTGTACAAAGCTGAGCTTGAATCTTCAGGCTCTCATTAAGTAGTTGTTGTTAATATTTGTGGTTGGGGCCTACTAACGGTGTCTGCCGCTCCAAAGTGTTCTCCATGTTTACTTGCCTGAGCTTCAATCTTCAGGCTCTCATTAAGTAGTGTTGTTAATATGTGTGGTTGGGGCCTACTAACGGTGTCTGCCGCTCCTTGGTGTTGTCCTCTACTGTACAAAGCTGAGCTTCAATCTTCAGGCTCTCATTAAGTAATTGTTGTTAATATGTGTGGATGGGGCCTACTAAAGGTGTCTGCCGCTCCCTGGTGTTATCCTCCACTGTACAAAGCTGAGCTTGAATCTTCAGGCTCTCATTAAGTAGCTGTTGTTAATATTAGTGGTTGGGGCCTACTAACGGTGTCTGCCGCTCCCTGGTGTTGTCCTCCACTGTACAAAGCTGAGCTTCAATCTTCAGGCTCTCATTAAATTGTTGTTGTTAATATTTGTGGTTGGGGCCTACTAACGGTGTCTGCCGCTCCCTGGTGTTGAACTCCACTGTACAAAGCTGAGCTTCCATCTTCAGGCTCTCATTAAGTTGTTGTTAATATTTGTGGTTGGGGCCTACTAACGGTGTCTGTCGCTCCCTGGTTTTGTCCTCCACTGTACAAAGCTGAGCTTCAGTCTTCAGGCTCTCATTAAGTTGTTGTTGTTAATATTTGTGGTTGGGGCCTACTAACGGTGTCTGCCGCTCCAAGGTGTTCTCCATGTTTACTTGCCTGAGCTTCAGTCTTCAGGCTCTCATTAAGTAGTTGTTGTTAATATGTGTGGTTGGGGCCGCCTAACGGTGTCTTCCACTCCCTGGTGTTGTCCTCCACTGTACAAAGCTGAGCTTCAATCTTCAGGCTCTCATTAAGTAGTTGTTGTTAATATGTGTGGTTGGGGCCTATTAACGGTGTCTGCCGCTCCCTGGTGTTGTCCTCTACTGTACAAAGCTGAGCTTCAATCTTCAGGCTCTCATTAAGTAGTTGTTGTTAATATGTGTGGTTGGGGCCTACTAACGGTGTCTGCCGCTCCCTGGTGTTATCCTCCACTGTACAAAGCTGAGCTTGAATCTTCAGGCTCTCATTAAGTAGTTGTTAATATGTGTGGTTGGGGCCTACTAACGGTGTCTGCCGCTCCCTGGTGTTATCCTCCACTGTACAAAGCTGAGCTTGAATCTTCAGGCTCTCATTAAGTAGTTGTTGTTAATATTTGTGGTTGGGGCCTACTAACGGTGTCTGCCGCTCCAAGGTGTTCTCCATGTTTACTTGCCTGAGCTTCAGTCTTCAGGCTCTCATTAAGTAGTTGTTGTTAATATGTGTGGTTGGGGCCTACTAACGGTGTCTTCCACTCCCTGGTGTTGTCCTCCACTGTACAAAGCTGAGCTTCAATCTTCAGGCTCTCATTAAGTTGTTGTTGTTAATATTTGTGGTTGGGGCCTACTAACGGTGTCTGTCGCTCCCTGGTTTTGTCCTCCACTGTACAAAGCTGAGCTTCAATCTTCAGGCTCTCATTAAGTTGTTGTTGTTAATATTTGTGGTTGGGGCCTACTAACGGTGTCTGTCGCTCCCTGGTTTTGTCCTCCACTGTACAAAGCTGAGCTTCAATCTTCAGGCTCTCATTAAGTAGTTGTTGTTAATATGTGTGGTTGGGGCCTACTAACGGTGTCTGCCGCTCCCTGGTGTTGTCCTCTACTGTACAAAGCTGAGCTTCAATCTTCAGGCTCTCATTATGTAGTTGTTGTTAATATGTGTGGTTGGGGCCTACTAACGGTGTCTGCCGCTCCCTGGTGTTATCCTCCACTGTACAAAGCTGAGCTTGAATCTTCAGGCTCTCATTAAGTAGTTGTTGTTAATATGTGTGGTTGGGGCCTACTAACGGTGTCTGCCGCTCCCTGGTGTTATCCTCCACTGAACAAAGCTGAGCTTGAATCTTCAGGCTCTCATTAAGTAGTTGTTGTTAATATTTGTGGTTGGGGCCTACTAACGGTGTCTGCCGCTCCAAAGTGTTCTCCATGTTTACTTGCCTGAGCTTCAATCTTCAGGCTCTCATTAAGTTGTTGTTGTTAATATGTGTGGTTGGGGCCTACTAACAGTGTTTGATGCTCCCTGGTGTTGTCCTCCTTTGTACAAAACTGAGCTTCAATCTTCAGGCTCTCATTAAGTAGTTGTTGTTAATATGTGTGGTTGGGGCCTACCAACGGTGTTTGCCGCTCCCTGGTGTTGTCCTCCACTGTACAAAGCTGAGCTTCAATCTTCAGGCTCTCATTAAGTAGTTGTTGTTAATATTTGTGTTTGGGGCCTACTAGCGGTGTCTGCCGCTCCTTGGTGTTGTCCTCCACTGTACAATGCTGAGCTTGAATCTTCAGGCTCTCATTAAGTTGTTGTTGTAAATATTTGTGGTTGGGGCCTACTAACGGTTTCTGCCGCTCCCTGGTGTTGTCCTCCACTGTATATAGCTGAGCTTCAATCTTCAGGCTCTCATTAAGAAGTTGTTGTTAATATGTGTGGTTGGGGCCTACTAACGGTGTCTGCCGCTCCTTGGTGTTGTCCTCTACTGTACAAAGCTGAGCTTCAATCTTCAGGCTCTCATTAAGTAATTGTTGTTAATATGTGTGGATGGGGCCTACTAAAGGTGTCTGCCGCTCCCTGGTGTTATCCTCCACTGTACAAAGCTGAGCTTGAATCTTCAGGCTCTCATTAAGTAGCTGTTGTTAATATTAGTGGTTGGGGCCTACTAACGGTGTCTGCCGCTCCCTGGTGTTGTCCTCCACTGTACAAAGCTGAGCTTCAATCTTCAGGCTCTCATTAAGTTGTTGTTGTTAATATTTGTGGTTGGGGCCTACTAACGGTGTCTGCCGCTCCCTGGTGTTGAACTCCACTGTACAAAGCTGAGCTTCAATCTTCAGGCTCTCATTAAGTTGTTGTTGTTAATATTTGTGGTTGGGGCCTACTAACGGTGTCTGTCGCTCCCTGGTTTTGTCCTCCACTGTACAAAGCTGAGCTTCAGTCTTCAGGCTCTCATTAAGTTGTTGTTGTTAATATTTGTGGTTGGGGCCTACTAACGGTGTCTGCCGCTCCAAGGTGTTCTCCATGTTTACTTGCCTGAGCTTCAGTCTTCAGGCTCTCATTAAGTAGTTGTTGTTAATATGTGTGGTTGGGGCCTACTAACGGTGTCTTCCACTCCCTGGTGTTGTCCTCCACTGTACAAAGCTGAGCTTCAATCTTCAGGCTCTCATTAAGTAGTTGTTGTTAATATGTGTGGTTGGGGCCTATTAACGGTGTCTGCCGCTCCAAGGTGTTCTCCAGGTTTACTTGCCTGAGCTTCAATATTCAGGCTCTCATTAAGTAGTTGTTGTTAATATGTGTGGTTGCGGCCTACTAACGGTGTCTGCCGCTCCCTGGTGTTGTCGTCCACTGTACAAAGCTGAGCTTCAATCTTCAGGCTCTCATTAAGTTGTTGTTGTTAATATTTGTGGTTGG
Source organism: Ranitomeya variabilis (assembly GCF_051348905.1). Lineage (NCBI taxonomy): Eukaryota > Metazoa > Chordata > Amphibia > Anura > Dendrobatidae > Ranitomeya > Ranitomeya variabilis. Next base: position 101,029,264 of record NC_135238.1, on the reverse strand, counting down.
GGCCTACTAACGGTGTCTGCCGCTCCAAGGTGTTCTCCATGATTACTTGCCTGAGCTTCAGTCTTCAGGCTCTCATTAAGTAGTTGTTGCTAATATGTGTGGTTGGGGCCTACTAACGGTGTCTGCCACTCCCTGGTGTTGAACTCCACTGTACAAAGCTGAGCTTCAATCTTCAGGCTCTCATTAAGTAGTTGTTGTTAATATGTGTGGTTGGGGCCTACTAACGGTGTCTGCCGCTCCTTGGTGTTGTCCTCTACTGTACAAAGCTGAGCTTGAATCTTCAGGCTCTCATTAAGTAGTTGTTGTTAATATGTGTGGTTGGGGCCTACTAACGGTGTCTGCCGCTCCCTCGTGTTATCCTCCACTGAAAAAAGCTGAGCTTGAATCTTCAGGCTCTCATTAAGTAGTTGTTGTTAATATTTGTGGTTGGGGCCTACTAACGGTGTCTGCCGCTCCAAAGTGTTCTCCATGTTTACTTGCCTGAGCTTCAATCTTCAGGCTCTCATTAAGTTGTTGTTGTTAATATGTGTGGTTGGGGCCTACTAACAGTGTTTGATGCTCCCTGGTGTTGTCCTCCTTTGTACAAAACTGAGCTTCAATCTTCAGGCTCTCATTAAGTAGTTGTTGTTAATATGTGTGGTTGGGGCCTACCAACGGTGTTTGCCGCTCCCTGGTGTTGTCCTCCACTGTACAAAGCTGAGCTTCAATCTTCAGGCTCTCATTAAGTAGTTGTTGTTAATATTTGTGTTTGGGGCCTACTAGCGGTGTCTGCCGCTCCTTGGTGTTGTCCTCCACTGTACAATGCTGAGCTTGAATCTTCAGGCTCTCATTAAGTTGTTGTTGTAAATATTTGTGGTTGGGGCCTACTAACGGTTTCTGCCGCTCCCTGGTGTTGTCCTCCACTGTATATAGCTGAGCTTCAATCTTCAGGCTCTCATTAAGAAGTTGTTGTTAATATGTGTGGTTGGGGCCTACTAACGGTGTCTGCCGCTCCTTGGTTTTGTCCTCTACTGTACAAAGCTGAGCTTCAATCTTCAGGCTCTCATTAAGTAATTGTTGTTAATATGTGTGGATGGGGCCTACTAAAGGTGTCTGCCGCTCCCTGGTGTTATCCTCCACTGTACAAAGCTGAGCTTGAATCTTCAGGCTCTCATTAAGTAGCTGTTGTTAATATTAGTGGTTGGGGCCTACTAACGGTGTCTGCCGCTCCCTGGTGTTGTCCTCCACTGTACAAAGCTGAGCTTCAATCTTCAGGCTCTCATTAAGTTGTTGTTGTTAATATTTGTGGTTGGGGCCTACTAACGGTGTCTGCCGCTCCCTGGTGTTGAACTCCACTGTACAAAGCTGAGCTTCAATCTTCAGGCTCTCATTAAGTTGTTGTTGTTAATATTTGTGGTTGGGGCCTACTAACGGTGTCTGTCGCTCCCTGGTTTTGTCCTCCACTGTACAAAGCTGAGCTTCAGTCTTCAGGCTCTCATTAAGTTGTTGTTGTTAATATTTGTGGTTGGGGCCTACTAACGGTGTCTGCCGCTCCAAGGTGTTCTCCATGTTTACTTGCCTGAGCTTCAGTCTTCAGGCTCTCATTAAGTAGTTGTTGTTAATATGTGTGGTTGGGGCCTACTAACGGTGTCTTCCACTCCCTGGTGTTGTCCTCCACTGTACAAAGCTGAGCTTCAATCTTCAGGCTCTCATTAAGTAGTTGTTGTTAATATGTGTGGTTGGGGCCTATTAACGGTGTCTGCCGCTCCAAGGTGTTCTCCAGGTTTACTTGCCTGAGCTTCAATATTCAGGCTCTCATTAAGTAGTTGTTGTTAATATGTGTGGTTGCGGCCTACTAACGGTGTCTGCCGCTCCCTGGTGTTGTCGTCCACTGTACAAAGCTGAGCTTCAATCTTCAGGCTCTCATTAAGTTGTTGTTGTTAATATTTGTGGTTGGGGCCTACTAACGGTGTCTGCCGCTCCAAGGTGTTCTCCATGATTACTTGCCTGAGCTTCAGTCTTCAGGCTCTCATTAAGTAGTTGTTGCTAATATGTGTGGTTGGGGCCTACTAACGGTGTCTGCCACTCCCTGGTGTTGAACTCCACTGTACAAAGCTGAGCTTCAATCTTCAGGCTCTCATTAAGTAGTTGTTGTTAATATGTGTGGTTGGGGCCTACTAACGGTGTCTGCCGCTCCTTGGTGTTGTCCTCTACTGTACAAAGCTGAGCTTGAATCTTCAGGCTCTCATTAAGTAGTTGTTGTTAATATGTGTGGTTGGGGCCTACTAACGGTGTCTGCCGCTCCCTCGTGTTATCCTCCACTGTACAAAGCTGAGCTTGAATCTTCAGGCTCTCATTAAGTAGTTGTTGTTAATATTAGTGGTTGGGGCCTACTAACGGTGTCTGCCGCTTCCTGGTGTTGTCCTCCACTGTACAAAGCTGAGCTTCAATCTTCAGGCTCTCATTAAGTTGTTGTTGTTAATATTTGTGGTTGGGGCCTACTAACGGTGTCTGCCGCTCCAAGGTGTTCTCCATGTTTACTTGCCTGAGCTTCAGTCTTCAGGCTCTCATTAAGTAGTTGTTGTTAATATGTGTGGTTGGGGCCTGCTAACGGTGTCTTCCACTCCCTGGTGTTGTCCTCCACTGTACAAAGCTGAGCTTCAATCTTCAGGCTCTCATTAAGTTGTTGTTGTTAATATTTGTGGTTGGGGCCTACTAACGGTGTCTGCCGCTCCCTGGTGTTGTCCTCTGCTGTACAAAGCTGAGCTTCAATCTTCAGGCTCTCATTAAGTAGTTGTTGTTAATATGTGTGGTTGGGGCCTACTAACGGTGTCTGCCGCTCCCTGGTGCTGTCCTCCACTGTACAAAGCTGAGCTTGTATCTTCAGGCTCTCATTAAGTAGTTGTTGTTACTATGTGTGGTTGGGGCCTACTAACGGTGTCTGCTGCTCCCTGGTGTTGTCCTCCACTGTACAAAGCTGAGCTTCAATCTTCAGGCTCTCATTAAGTAGTTGTTGTTAATATTTGTGGTTGGGGCCTACTAACGGTGTCTGCCGCTCCCTGGTGTTGAACTCCACTGTACAAAGCTGAGCTTCAATCTTCAGGCTCTCATTAAGTTGTTGTTGTTAATATTTGTGGTTGGGGCCTACTAACGGTGTCTGTCGCTCCCTGGTTTTGTCCTCCACTGTACAAAGCTGAGCTTCAGTCTTCAGGCTCTCATTAAGTTGTTGTTGTTAATATTTGTGGTTGGGGCCTACTAACGGTGTCTGCCGCTCCAAGGTGTTCTCCATGTTTACTTGCCTGAGCTTCAGTCTTCAGGCTCTCATTAAGTAGTTGTTGTTAATATGTGTGGTTGGGGCCTACTAACGGTGTCTTCCACTCCCTGGTGTTGTCCTCCACTGTACAAAGCTGAGCTTCAATCTTCAGGCTCTCATTAAGTAGTTGTTGTTAATATGTGTGGTTGGGGCCTATTAACGGTGTCTGCCGCTCCAAGGTGTTCTCCAGGTTTACTTGCCTGAGCTTCAATATTCAGGCTCTCATTAAGTAGTTGTTGTTAATATGTGTGGTTGCGGCCTACTAACGGTGTCTGCCGCTCCCTGGTGTTGTCGTCCACTGTACAAAGCTGAGCTTCAATCTTCAGGCTCTCATTAAGTTGTTGTTGTTAATATTTGTGGTTGGGGCCTACTAACGGTGTCTGCCGCTCCAAGGTGTTCTCCATGATTACTTGCCTGAGCTTCAGTCTTCAGGCTCTCATTAAGTAGTTGTTGCTAATATGTGTGGTTGGGGCCTACTAACGGTGTCTGCCACTCCCTGGTGTTGAACTCCACTGTACAAAGCTGAGCTTCAATCTTCAGGCTCTCATTAAGTAGTTGTTGTTAATATGTGTGGTTGGGGCCTACTAACGGTGTCTGCCGCTCCTTGGTGTTGTCCTCTACTGTACAAAGCTGAGCTTGAATCTTCAGGCTCTCATTAAGTAGTTGTTGTTAATATGTGTGGTTGGGGCCTACTAACGGTGTCTGCCGCTCCCTCGTGTTATCCTCCACTGTACAAAGCTGAGCTTGAATCTTCAGGCTCTCATTAAGTAGTTGTTGTTAATATTAGTGGTTGGGGCCTACTAACGGTGTCTGCCGCTTCCTGGTGTTGTCCTCCACTGTACAAAGCTGAGCTTCAATCTTCAGGCTCTCATTAAGTTGTTGTTGTTAATATTTGTGGTTGGGGCCTACTAACGGTGTCTGCCGCTCCAAGGTGTTCTCCATGTTTACTTGCCTGAGCTTCAGTCTTCAGGCTCTCATTAAGTAGTTGTTGTTAATATGTGTGGTTGGGGCCTGCTAACGGTGTCTTCCACTCCCTGGTGTTGTCCTCCACTGTACAAAGCTGAGCTTCAATCTTCAGGCTCTCATTAAGTTGTTGTTGTTAATATTTGTGGTTGGGGCCTACTAACGGTGTCTGCCGCTCCCTGGTGTTGTCCTCTGCTGTACAAAGCTGAGCTTCAATCTTCAGGCTCTCATTAAGTAGTTGTTGTTAATATGTGTGGTTGGGGCCTACTAACGGTGTCTGCCGCTCCCTGGTGCTGTCCTCCACTGTACAAAGCTGAGCTTGTATCTTCAGGCTCTCATTAAGTAGTTGTTGTTACTATGTGTGGTTGGGGCCTACTAACGGTGTCTGCTGCTCCCTGGTGTTGTCCTCCACTGTACAAAGCTGAGCTTCAATCTTCAGGCTCTCATTAAGTAGTTGTTGTTAATATGTGTGGTTGGGGCCTACTTTCGGTGTCTGCCGCTCCCTGGTGTTGTCCTCCACTGTACAAAGCTGAGCTTGAATCTTCAGGCTCTCATTAAGTAGTTGTTGTTAATATTTTTGGTTGGGGCCTGTCACGATTCACACCGTGACTGTCACCAATTGTCAAGATCCCTTAGCCGCTGCCCACAATATGTCACGGATTGGGGTGACTTTAGACCAACAGACGGCTATCACATGTGCAGGGGGGTTATCCTAGTTATCCCTCCACTGCCACAATGTGATGAAAAAAAAACACACACGAGGTTACTGACCTCTTGTTTACAGCAGGGGCTTATTTTAGGTATCCCACTGCTCTTCAGTATACCATGAACTGCAGGGATTTGTGTATATCCCGCTTACAGTTCCACTTAAACCTTGCAGCTCTCTGGCGCCCCCCTTCCTCTCAGGTCAGATTAGGTACTGCACCTAGGGTGATTATTCGCCATAAAGGCTGCCTGCTATGTACTGGCTATTGGGTGCACTGCAGCGATGCGATAACTACTTCCACTCAGGCAGGAACAATAATTATCAAGCCGCAGTCGCTACAGTGACCCCCCCAAAAAGCCGGCACACGGTAAGCTGCCACCAGCTCCGATCAAACAGGTCCGGAGCTAACCCCCAAAATAGTAGCGTAATTCCCTTCAGAGACAGGGTACGTATTTAGAGCAGGAAGAACGAACTAGTATTAAATATGATACCCCATAAATGATTTTTAGGCAGTGTTTATAAAATATTTTACAAAGATGTTACAAATGAGACAATTGCAAATATGTACAAGGTAATTATGAAAATAAAAGGATTAAATGAAGAAAAGATAACACTCACATATTCTCAGATCATTGCATTGCAGGCAACCAGACATCCCAGCTCATTGGTCGTGCTGCTCAGGCCTCACAGGAAAAGACAAGAAGAAAGAGCTGGGGATCTGGCCACAAACTTAAGACCTACAGCTAGTGACATCACAGAAAGGGCTGGCTTTTCCAGATCCTCCTACCTTTCAGTCTGAGTACTTTGAATACAAATTGGTCTAATGCTTATAACTCCGTTCCAGTACATATCAGAATCATATCACACCCAGCATTCAGCTTGTATTAACATGAGCTTTCTTATGAGATCAAATATGTCCTATTATTTACAGAGCAATCCCTACTTCTTCCCCCGATGGAGTTAGACGACTGTGTTTAGAGTGATGGGTAGATGCTTCGATGGAGATCAAGAATATGTATTTATCATTCTACTATCCTAAATAGTTTGTCTAATATCTCACAATAACAGAACAAAGGACCGCATGGTTCTAGAAGTTTCTCTAACAGTTCCTGCTAGTACAAATTTCCCTTGCAGCTATGCCAGTCGTAAATACCTTTCGTCAATAAAACTCCCCCACAAGGCAAGCTCTGCTACACAGACAGTTAAAACCACAGGGAAGGAAAGAGAACCAGAGAGAGGGGGGGTTTAGCCCCCGCATGCTAGCAAGAAAACTAACTTATGATATTTCATACCATATCGTGACAGGGCCTACTAACGGTGTCTGCCGCTCCCTGGTTTTGTCCTCCACTGTACAAAGCTGAGCTTCAATCTTCAGGCTCTCATTAAGTTGTTGTTGTTAATATTTGTGGTTTGGGCCTACTAACGGTGTCTGCCACTCCCTGGTGTTGTCCTCCACTGTACATAGCTGAGCTTCAATCTTCAGGCTCTCATTAAGTTGTTGTTAATATTTGTGGTTGGGGCCTACTAACGGGGTCTGTCGCTCCAAGGTGTTCTCTATGTTTACTTGCCTGAGCTTCAATCTTAAGGCTCTCATTAAGTAGTTGCTGTTAATATATGTGGTTGGGGCCTACTAAAGGTGTCTGCCGCTCCCTGGTGTTGTCCTCCACTGTACAAAGCTAAGCTTGAATCTTCAGGCTCTCATTAAGTAGTTGTTGTTAACATTTGTGGTTGGGGCCTACTAACGGTGTCTACCGCTCCCTGGTGTTGTCCTCCACTGTACAAAGCTGAGCTTCAATCTTCAGGCTCTCATTAAGTAGTTGTTGTTAATATTTGTGTTTGGGGCCTACTAGAGGTGTCTGCCGCTCCTTGGTGTTGTCCTCCACTGTACAAAGCTGAGCTTGAATCTTCAGGCTCTCATTAAGTTGTTGTTGTTAATATTTGTGGTTGGGGCCTACTAACGGTGTCTGCTGCTCCCTGGTGTTGTCCTCCACTGTACATAGCTGAGCTTCAATCTTCAGGCTCTGATTAAGTTGTTGTTGTTAATATTTGTGGTTGGGGCCTACTAACGGTGTCTGCCGCTCCAAGGTGTTCTCCATGATTACTTGCCTGAGCTTCAGTCTTCAGGCTCTCATTAAGTAGTTGTTGTTAATATGTGTGGCTGGGGCCTACTAACGGTGTCTGCCGCTCCTTGGTGTTGTCCTCTACTGTACAAAGCTGAGCTTCAATCTTAAGGCTCTCATTAAGTAGTTGTTGTTAATATGTGTGGTTGGGGCCTACTAACGGTGTCTGCCGCTCCCTCGTGTTATCCTCCACTGTACAAAGCTGAGCTTGAATCTTCAGGCTCTCATTAAGTAGTTGTTGTTAATATGTGTGGTTGGGGCCTACTAACGGTGTCTGCCGCTCCAAGGTGTTCTCCAGGTTTACATGCCTGAGCTTCAATCTTCAGGCTCTCATTAAGTAATTGTTGTTAATATGTGTGGTTGGGGCCTACTAATGGTGTCTGCCGCTCCCTGGTGTTGTCCTCCACTGTACAAAGCTGAGCTTCAATCTTCAGGCTCTCATTAAGTAGTTGTTGTTAATATGTGTGGTTGGGGCCTACTAACGGTGTCTGCCGCTCCTTGGTGTTGTCCTCTACTGTACAAAGCTGAGCTTCAATCTTCAGGCTCTCATTAAGTAGTTGTTGTTAATATGTGTGGTTGGGGCCTACTAACGGTGTCTGCCGCTCCCTGGTGTTACCCTCCACTGTACAAAGCTGAGCTTGAATCTTCAGGCTCTCATTAAGTAGTTGTTGTTAATATTAGTGGTTGGGGCCTACTAACGGTGTCTGCCGCTCCCTGGTGTTGTCCTCCACTGTACAAAGCTGAGCTTCAATCTTCAGGCTCTCATTAAGTTGTTGTTGTTAATATTTGTGGTTGGGGCCTACTAACGGTGTCTGCCGTTCCCTGGTGTTGTCCTCCACTGTACAAAGCTGAGCTTCAATCTTCAGGCTCTCATTAAGTTGTTGTTGTTAATATTTGTGGTTGGGGCCTACTAACGGTGTCTGCCGCTCCCTGGTTTTGTCCTCCACTGTACAAAGCTGAGCTTCAATCTTCAGGCTCTCATTAAGTTGTTGTTGTTAATATTTGTGGTTGGGGCCTACTAACGGTGTCTGTCGCTCCAAGGTGTTCTCCATGTTTACTTGCCTGAGCTTCAGTCTTCAGGCTCTCATTAAGTAGTTGTTGTTAATATGTGTGGTTGGGGCCTACTAACGGTGTCTTCCACTCCCTGGTGTTGTCCTACACTGTACAAAGCTGAGCTTCAATCTTCAGGCTCTCATTAAGTTGTTGTTGTTAATATGTGTGGTTGGGGCCTACTAACGGTGTCTGCCGCTCCCTGGTGTTGTCCTCTACTGTACAAAGCTGAGCTTCAATCTTCACGCTCTCATTAAGTAGTTGTTGTTAATATGTGTGGTTGGGGCCTACTAACGGTGTCTGCCGCTCCCTGGTGTTATCCTCCACTGTACAAAGCTGAGCTTGAATCTTCAGGCTCTCATTAAGTAGTTGTTGTTAATATGTGTGGTTGGGGCCTACTAACGGTATCTGCCGCTCCCTGGTGTTATCCTCCATTGTACAAAGCTGAGCTTGAATCTTCAGGCTCTCATTAAGTAGTTGTTGTTAATATTTGTGGTTGGGGCCTACTAACGGTGTCTGCCGCTCCAAAGTGTTCTCCATGTTTACTTGCCTGAGCTTCAATCTTCAGGCTCTCATTAAGTTGTTGTTGTTAATATGTGTGGTTGGAGCCTACTAACCGTGTCTGCCTCTCCCTGGTGTTGTCCTCCACTGTACAAAGCCGAGCTTGAATCTTCAGGCTCTCATTAAGTAGTTGTTGTTAAGATTTTTGGTTGGGGCCTACCAACGGTGTCTGCCGCTCCCTGGTGTTGTCCTCCACTGTACAAAGCTGAGCTTGAATCTTCAGACTCTCATTAAGTTGTTGTTGTTAATATTTGTGGTTGGGGCCTACTAACGGTGTCTGCCGTTCCCTGGTGTTGTCCTCCACTGTACAAAGCTGAGCTTCAATCTTCAGGCTCTCATTAAGTAGTTGTTGTTAATATGTGTGGTTGGGGCCTACTAACGGTGTCTGCCGCTCCCTGGTGTTGTCCTCCACTGTACAAAGCTGAGCTTGAATCTTCAGGCTCTCATTAAGTAGTTGTTGTTAATATGTGTGGTTGGGGCCTACTAACGGTGTCTGCCGCTCCCTGGTGTTGTCCTCCACTCTACAAAGCTGAGCTTCAATCTCCAGGCTCTCTTTAAGTTGGTGTTGTTAATATTTGTGGTTGGGGCCTACTAACGGTGTGTGCCGCTCCAAGGTGTTCTCCATGTTTACTTGCCTGAGATTCAATCTTCAGGCTCTCATTAAGTAGTTGTTGTTAATATGTGTGGTTGGGGCCTACTAACGGTGTCTGCCGCTCCCTGGTTTTGTACTCCACTGTACAAAGCTGAGCTTCAATCTTCAGGCTCTCATTAAGTAGTTGTTAATATTTGTGGTTGGGGCCTACTAACGGTGTCTGCCGCTCCCTGGTGTTGTCCTCCATTGTACAAAGCTGAGCTTGAATCTTCAGGCTCTCATTAAGTAGTTGTTGTTAATATGTGTGGTTGGGGCCTACTAACGGTGTCTGCCGCTCCAAGGTGTTCTCCAGGTTTACTTGCCTGAGCTTCAATCTTCAGGCTCTCATTAAGTTGTTGTTGTTAATATTTGTGGTTGGGGCTTGCTAACGGTGTCTGCCGCTCCAAGGTGTTCTCCAGGTTTACTTGCCTGAGCTTCAATCTTCAGGCTCTCATTAAGTAGTTGTTGTTAATATGTGTGGTTGGGGCCTACTAACGGTGTCTGCCGCTCCAAGGTGTTCTCCAGGTTTACTTGCCTGAGCTTCAGTCTTCAGGCTCTCATTAAGTAGTTGTTGTTAATATGTGTGGTTGGGGCCTACTAACGGTGTCTGCCTCTTCCTGGTGTTGTCCTCCACTGTACAAAGCCGAGCTTGAATCTTCAGGATCTCATTAAGTAGTTGTTGTTAATATTTTTGGTTGGGGCCTACTAACGGTGTCTGCCGCTCCCTGGTGTTGTCCTCCACTGTACAAAGCTGAGCTTCAATCTTCAGGCTGTCATTAAGTTGTTGTTCTTAACATGTGTGGTTGGGGCCTACTAACGGTGTCTGCCGCTCCAAGGTGTTCTCCAGGTTTACTTGCCTGAGCTTCAGTCTTCAGGCTCTCATTAAGTAGTTGTTGTTAATATGTGTGGTTGGGGCCTACTAACGGTGTCTGCCGCTCCCTGGTGTTGTCCTCCACTGTACAAAGCTGAGCTTGAATCTTCAGGCTCTCATTAAGTAGTTGTTGTTAATATGTGTGGTTGGGGCCTACTAACGGTGTCTGCCGCTCCAAGGTGTTCTCCAGGTTTACTTGCCTGGGCTTCAATCTTCAGGCTCTCATTAAGTTGTTGTTGTTAATATTTGTGGTTGGGGCCTGCTAACGGTGTCTGCCACTCCAAGGTGTTTCCAGGTTTACTTGCCTGAGCTTCAGTCTTCAGGCTCTCATTAAGTAGTTGTTAATATTTTTGGTTGGGGCCTACTAAAGGTGTCTGCCGCTCCCTGGTGTTGTCCTCCACTGTACAAAGCTGAGCTTCAATCTTCAGGCTCTCATTAAGTTGTTGTTGTTAATATTTGTGGTTGGGGCCTACTAACGGTGTCTGCCACTCCCTGGTGTTGTCCTCCACTGTACAAAGCTGAGCTTCTATCTTCAGGCTCTCATTAAGTAGTTGTTGTTAATATTTGTGTTTGGGGCCTACTAGCAGTGTCTGCCGCTCCTTGGTGTTGTCCTCCACTGTACAAAGCTGAGCTTGAATCTTCAGGCTCTCATTAAGTTGTTGTTAATATCTGTGATTGGGGCCTACTAACGGTGTCTGCCGCTCCCTGGTGTTGTCCTCCACTGTACAAATCTGAGCTTCAATCTTCAGGCTCTCATTAAGTTGTTGTTGTTAATATTTGTGGTTGGGGCCTAACTGTGTCTGCCGCTCCCTGGTGTTGTCCTCCACTGTAAAAAGCTGAGCTTCAATCTTCAGGCTCTCATTAAGTAGTTGTTGTTAATATTTGTGGTTGGGGCCTACTAACGGTGTCTGCCGCTCCCTGGTGTTGTCCTCCACTGTACAAAGCTGAGCTTCAATCTTCAGGCTCTCATTAAGTAGTTGTTGTTAATATGTGTGGTTGGGGCCTACTAACGGTGTCTGCCGCTCCCTGGTGTTATCCTCCACTGTACAAAGCTGAGCTTGATTCTTCAGGCTCTCATTAAGTAGTTGTTGTTAATATGTGTGGTTGGGGCCTACTAACGGTGTCTGCCACTCCCTGGTGTTATCCTCCACTGTACAAAGCTGAGCTTGAATCTTCAGGCTCTCATTAAGTAGTTGTTGTTAATATTTGTGGTTGGGGCCTACTAACGGTGTCTGCCTCTCCAAAGTGTTCTCCATGTTTACTTGCCTGAGCTTCAATCTTCAGGCTCTCATTAAGTTGTTGTTGTTAAAATGTGTGGTTGGGGCCTACTAACGGTGTTTGACGCTCCCTGGTGTTGTCCTCCACTGTACAAAGCTGAGCTTCAATCTTCAGGCTCTCATTAAGTAGTTGTTGTTAATATGTGTGGTTGGGGCCTACTAATGGTGTCTGCCGCTCCCTGGTGTTGTCCCCCACTGTACAAAGCTGAGCTTGAATCTTCAGGCTCTCATTAAGTAGTTGTTGTTAATATGTGTGGTTGGGGCCTACTAACGGTGTCTGCCGCTCCAAGGTGTTCTCCAGGTTTACATGCCTGAGCTTCAGTCTTCAGGCTCTCATTAAGTAGTTGTTGTTAATATGTGTGGTTGGGGCCTGCTAACGGTGTCTGCCGCTCCCTGGTGTTGTCCTCCACTGTACAAAGCTGAGCTTCAATCTTCAGGCTCTCATTAAGTAGTTGTTGTTAATATGTGTGGTTGGGACCTACTAACGGTGTCTGCCGCTCCCTGGTGTTATCCTCCACTGTACAAAGCTGAGCTTGAATCTTCAGGCTCTCATTAAGTAGTTGTTGTTAATATGTGTGGTTGGGGCCTACTAACGGTGTCTGCCGCTCCCTGGTGTTATCCTCCATTGTACAAAGCTGAGCTTGAATCTTCAGGCTCTCATTAAGTAGTTGTTGTTAATATTTGTGGTTGGGGCCTACTAATGGTGTGTGCCGCTCCAAAGTGTTCTCCATGTTTACTTGCCTGAGCTTCAATCTTCAGGCTCTCATTAAGTTGTTGTTGTTAATATGTGTGGTTGGAGCCTACTAACCGTGTCTGTCTCTCCCTGGTGTTGTCCTCCACTGTACAAAGCCGAGCTTGAATCTTCAGGCTCTCATTAAGTAGTTGTTGTTAAGATTTTTGGTTGGGGCCTACTAACGGTGCCTGCCGCTCCCTGGTGTTGTCCTTCACTGTACAAAGCTGAGCTTGAATCTTCAGACTCTCATTAAGTTGTTGTTGTTAATATTTGTGGTTGGGGCCTACTAACGGTGTCTGCCGTTCCCTGGTGTTGTCCTCCACTGTACAAAGCTGAGCTTCAATCTTCAGGCTCTCATTAAGTAGTTGTTGTTAATATGTGTGGTTGGGGCCTACTAACGGTGTCTGCCGCTCCCTGGTGTTGTCCTCCACTGTACAAAGCTGAGCTTGAATCTTCAGGCTCTCATTAAGTAGTTGTTGTTAATATGTGTGGTTGGGGCCTACTAACGGTGTCTGCCGCTCCCTGGTGTTGTCCTCCACTCTACAAAGCTGAGCTTCAATCTCCAGGCTCTCTTTAAGTTGGTGTTGTTAATATTTGTGGTTGGGGCCTACTAACGGTGTCTGCCGCTCCAAGGTGTTCTCCATGTTTACTTGCCTGAGATTCAATCTTCAGGCTCTCATTAAGTAGTTGTTGTTAATATGTGTGGTTGGGGCCTACTAACGGTGTCTGCCGCTCCCTGGTTTTGTACTCCACTGTACAAAGCTGAGCTTCAATCTTCAGGCTCTCATTAAGTAGTTGTTAATATTTGTGGTTGGGGCCTACTAACGGTGTCTGCCGCTCCCTGGTGTTGTCCTCCATTGTACAAAGCTGAGCTTGAATCTTCAGGCTCTCATTAAGTAGTTGTTGTTAATATGTGTGGTTGGGGCCTACTAACGGTGTCTGCCGCTCCAAGGTGTTCTCCAGGTTTACTTGCCTGAGCTTCAATCTTCAGGCTCTCATTAAGTTGTTGTTGTTAATATTTGTGGTTGGGGCTTGCTAACGGTGTCTGCCGCTCCAAGGTGTTCCCCAGGTTTACTTGCCTGAGCTTCAATCTTCAGGCTCTCATTAAGTAGTTGTTGTTAATATGTGTGGTTGGGGCCTACTAACGGTGTCTGCCGCTCCAAGGTGTTCTCCAGGTTTACTTGCCTGAGCTTCAGTCTTCAGGCTCTCATTAAGTAGTTGTTGTTAATATGTGTGGTTGGGGCCTACTAACGGTGTCTGCCTCTTCCTGGTGTTGTCCTCCACTGTACAAAGCCGAGCTTGAATCTTCAGGATCTCATTAAGTAGTTGTTGTTAATATTTTTGGTTGGGGCCTACTAACGGTGTCTGCCGCTCCCTGGTGTTGTCCTCCACTGTACAAAGCTGAGCTTCAATCTTCAGGCTCTCATTAAGTTGTTGTTGTTAACATGTGTGGTTGGGGCCTACTAACGGTGTCTGCCGCTCCAAGGTGTTCTCCAGGTTTACTTGCCTGAGCTTCAGTCTTCAGGCTCTCATTAAGTAGTTGTTGTTAATATGTGTGGTTGGGGCCTACTAACGGTGTCTGCCGCTCCCTGGTGTTGTCCTCCACTGTACAAAGCTGAGCTTGAATCTTCAGGCTCTCATTAAGTAGTTGTTGTTAATATGTGTGGTTGGGGCCTACTAACGGTGTCTGCCGCTCCAAGGTGTTCTCCAGGTTTACTTGCCTGGGCTTCAATCTTCAGGCTCTCATTAAGTTGTTGTTGTTAATATTTGTGGTTGGGGCCTGCTAACGGTGTCTGCCACTCCAAGGTGTTTCCAGGTTTACTTGCCTGAGCTTCAGTCTTCAGGCTCTCATTAAGTAGTTGTTAATATTTTTGGTTGGGGCCTACTAACGGTGTCTGCCGCTCCCTGGTGTTGTCCTCCACTGTACAAAGCTGAGCTTCAATCTTCAGGCTCTCATTAAGTTGTTGTTGTTAATATTTGTGGTTGGGGCCTACTAACGGTGTCTGCCACTCCCTGGTGTTGTCCTCCACTGTACAATGCTGAGCTTCTATCTTCAGGCTCTCATTAAGTAGTTGTTGTTAATATTTGTGTTTGGGGCCTACTAGCGGTGTCTGCCGCTCCTTGGTGTTGTCCTCCACTGTACAAAGCTGAGCTTGAATCTTCAGGCTCTCATTAAGTTGTTGTTGTTAATATCTGTGATTGGGGCCTACTAACGGTGTCTGCCGCTCCCTGGTGTTGTCCTCCACTGTACAAAGCTGAGCTTCAATCTTCAGGCTCTCATTAAGTTGTTGTTGTTAATATTTGTGGTTGGGGCCTAACTGTGTCTGCCGCTCCCTGGTGTTGTCCTCCACTGTAAAAAGCTGAGCTTCAATCTTCAGGCTCTCATTAAGTAGTTGTTGTTAATATTTGTGGTTGGGGCCTACTAACGGTGTCTGCCGCTCCCTGGTGTTGTCCTCCACTGTACAAAGCTGAGCTTCAATCTTCAGGCTCTCATTAAGTAGTTGTTGTTAATATGTGTGGTTGGGGCCTACTAACGGTGTCTGCCGCTCCATGGTGTTATCCTCCACTGTACAAAGCTGAGCTTGAATCTTCAGGCTCTCATTAAGTAGTTGTTGTTAATATGTGTGGTTGGGGCCTACTAACGGTGTCTGCCGCTCCAAGGTGTTCTCCAGGTTTACATGCCTGAGCTTCAGTCTTCAGGCTCTCATTAAGTAGTTGTTGTTAATATGTGTGGTTGGGGCCTGCTAACGGTGTCTTCCACTCCCTGGTGTTGTCCTCCACTGTACAAAGCTGAGCTTCAATCTTCAGGCTCTCATTAAGTAGTTGTTGTTAATATGTGTGGTTGGGGCCTACTAACGGTGTCTGCCGCTCCCTGGTGTTGTCCTCCACTGTACAAAGCTGAGCTTAAATCTTCAGGCTCTCATTAAGTAGTTGTTGTTAATATGTGTGGTTGGGGCCTACTAACGGTGTCTGCCGCTCCCTGGTGTTATCCTCCACTGTACAAAGCTGAGCTTGAATCTTCAGGCTCTCAGTAAGTAGTTGTTGTTAATATGTGTGGTTGGGGCCTACTAACGGTGTCTGCCGCTCCCTGGTGTTATCCTCCACTGTACAAAGCTGAGCTTGAATCTTCAGGCTCTCATTAAGTAGTTGTTGCTAATATTTGTGGTTGGGGCCTACTAACGGTGTCTGCCTCTCCAAAGTGTTCTCCATGTTTACTTGCCTGAGCTTCAATCTTCAGGCTCTCATTAAGTTGTTGTTGTTAAAATGTGTGGTTGGGGCCTACTAACGGTGTTTGACGCTGCCTGGTGTTGTCCTCCACTGTACAAAGCTGAGCTTCAATCTTCAGGCTCTCATTAAGTAGTTGTTGTTAATATGTGTGGTTGGGGCCTACTAACGGTGTCTGCCGCTCCCTGGTGTTGTCCTCCACTGTACAAAGCTGAGCTTGAATCTTCAGACTCTCATTAAGTAGTTGTTGTTAATATGTGTGGTTGGGGCCTACTAACGGTGTCTGCCGCTCCAAGGTGTTCTCCAGGTTTACATGCCTGAGCTTCAATCTTCAGGCTCTCATTAAGTAATTGTTGTTAATATGTGTGGTTGGGGCC
Organism: Ranitomeya variabilis; assembly: GCF_051348905.1. Lineage (NCBI taxonomy): Eukaryota > Metazoa > Chordata > Amphibia > Anura > Dendrobatidae > Ranitomeya > Ranitomeya variabilis. Next base: position 101,013,458 of record NC_135238.1, on the reverse strand, counting down.
TACAAATGGTGTCTGCCGCTCCCTGGTGTTGTCCTCCACTGTACAAAGCTGAGCTTCAATCTTCAGGCTCTCATTAAGTAGTTGTTGTTAATATGTGTGGTTGGGGCCTACTAACGGTGTCTGCCGCTCCTTGGTGTTGTCCTCTACTGTACAAAGCTGAGCTTCAATCTTCAGGCTCTCATGAAGTAGTTGTTGTTAATATGTGTGGTTGGGGCCTACTAACGGTGTCTGCCGCTCCCTGGTGTTATCCTCCACTGTACAAAGCTGAGCTTGAATCTTCAGGCTCTCATTAACTAGTTGTTGTTAATATTAGTGGTTGGGGCCTACTAACGGTGTCTGCCGCTCCCTGGTGTTGTCCTCCACTGTACAAAGCTGAGCTTCAATCTTCAGGCTCTCATTAAGTTGTTGTTGTTAATATTTGTGGTTGGGGCCTACTAACGGTGTCTGCCGCTCCCTGGTGTTGTCCTCCACTGTACAAAGCTGAGCTTCAATCTTCAGGCTCTCATTAAGTTGTTGTTGTTAATATTTGTGGTTGGGGCCTACTAACGGTGTCTGCCGCTCCCTGGTTTTGTCCTCCATTGTACAAAGCTGAGCTTCAATCTTCAGGCTCTCATTAAGTTGTTGTTGTTAATATTTGTGGTTGGGGCCTACTAACGGTGTCTGTCGCTCCAAGGTGTTCTCCATGTTTACTTGCCTGAGCTTCAGTCTTCAGGCTCTCATTAAGTAGTTGTTGTTAATATGTGTGGTTGGGGCCTACTAACGGTGTCTTCCACTCCCTGGTGTTGTCCTCCACTGTACAAAGCTGAGCTTCAATCTTCAGGCTCTCATTAAGTTGTTGTTGTTAATATGTGTGGTTGGGGCCTACTAACGGTGTCTGCCGCTCCCTGGTGTTGTCCTCTCCTGTACAAAGCTGAGCTTCAATCTTCAGGCTCTCATTAAGTAGTTGTTGTTAATATGTGTGGTTGGGGCCTACTAACGGTGTCTGCCGCTCCCTGGTGTTATCCTCCACTGTACAAAGCTGAGCTTGAATCTTCAGGCTCTCATTAAGTAGTTGTTGTTAATATGTGTGGTTGGGGCCTACTAACGGTGTCTGCCGCTCCCTGGTGTTATCCTCCATTGTACAAAGCTGAGCTTGAATCTTCAGGCTCTCATTAAGTAGTTGTTGTTAATATTTGTGGTTGGGGCCTACTAATGGTGTCTGCCGCTCCAAAGTGTTCTCCATGTTTACTTGCCTGAGCTTCAATCTTCAGGCTCTCATTAAGTTGTTGTTGTTAATATGTGTGGTTGAAGCCTACTAACCGTGTATGCCTCTCCCTGGTGTTGTCCTCCACTGTACAAAGCCGAGCTTGAATCTTCAGGCTCTCATTAAGTAGTTGTTGTTAAGATTTTTGGTTGGGGCCTACTAACGGTATCTGCCGCTCCCTGGTGTTGTCCTCCACTGTACAAAGCTGAGCTTGAATCTTCAGACTCTCATTAAGTTGTTGTTGTTAATATTTGTGGTTGGGGCCTACTAACGGTGTCTGCCGTTCCCTGGTGTTGTCCTCCACTGTACAAAGCTGAGCTTCAATCTTCAGGCTCTCATTAAGTAGTTGTTGTTAATATGTGTGGTTGGGGCTTACTAACGGTGTCTGCCGCTCCCTGGTGTTGTCCTCCACTGTACAAAGCTGAGCTTGAATCTTCAGGCTCTCATTAAGTAGTTGTTGTTAATATGTGTGGTTGGGGCCTACTAACGGTGTCTGCCGCTCCCTGGTGTTGTCCTCCACTCTACAAAGCTGAGCTTCAATCTCCAGGCTCTCTTTAAGTTGGTGTTGTTAATATTTGTGGTTGGGGCCTACTAACGGTGTCTGCCGCTCCAAGGTGTTCTCCATGTTTACTTGCCTGAGATTCAATCTTCAGGCTCTCATTAAGTAGTTGTTGTTAATATGTGTGGTTGGGGCCTGCTAACGGTGTCTTCCACTCCCTGGTGTTGTCCTCCACTGTACAAAGCTGAGCTTCAATCTTCAGGCTCTCATTAAGTAGTTGTTGTTAATATGTGTGGTTGGGGCCTACTAACGGTGTCTGCCGCTCCCTGGTGTTGTCCTCCACTGTACAAAGCTGAGCTTCAATATTCAGGCTCTCATTAAGTAGTTGTTGTTAATATGTGTGGTTGGGGCCTACTAACGGTGTCTGCCGCTCCCTGGTGTTATCCTCCACTGTAGAAAGCTGAGCTTGAATCTTCAGGCTCTCATTAAGTAGTTGTTGTTAATATGTGTGGTTGGGGCCTACTAACGGTGTCTGCCGCTCCCTGGTGTTATCCTCCACTGTACAAAGCTGAGCTTGAATCTTCAGGCTCTCATTAAGTAGTTGTTGCTAATATTTGTGGTTGGGGCCTACTAACGGTGTCTGCCTCTCCAAAGTGTTCTCCATGTTTACTTGCCTGAGCTTCAATCTTCAGGCTCTCATTAAGTTGTTGTTGTTAAAATGTGTGGTTGGGGCCTACTAACGGTGTTTGACGCTGCCTGGTGTTGTCCTCCACTGTACAAAGCTGAGCTTCAATCTTCAGGCTCTCATTAAGTAGTTGTTGTTAATATGTGTGGTTGGGGCCTACTAACGGTGTCTGCCGCTCCCTGGTGTTGTCCTCCACTGTACAAAGCTGAGCTTGAATCTTCAGGCTCTCATTAAGTAGTTGTTGTTAATATGTGTGGTTGGGGCCTACTAACGGTGTCTGCCGCTCCAAGGTGTTCTCCAGGTTTACATGCCTGAGCTTCAATCTTCAGGCTCTCATTAAGTAATTGTTGTTAATATGTGTGGTTGGGGCCTACTAATGGTGTCTGCCGCTCCCTGGTGTTGTCCTCCACTGTACAAAGCTGAGCTTCAATCTTCAGGCTCTCATTAAGTAGTTGTTGTTAATATGTGTGGTTGGGGCCTACTAACGGTGTCTGCCGCTCCTTGGTGTTGTCCTCTACTGTACAAAGCTGAGCTTCAATCTTCAGGCTCTCATTAAGTAGTTGTTGTTAATATGTGTGGTTGGGGCCTACTAACGGTGTCTGCCGCTCCCTAGTGTTATCCTCCATTGTACAAAGCTGAGCTTGAATCTTCAGGCTCTCATAAACTAGTTGTTGTTAATATTAGTGGTTGGGGCCTACTAACGGTGTCTGCCGCTCCCTGGTGTTGTCCTCCACTGTACAAAGCTGAGCTTCAATCTTCAGGCTCTCATTAAGTTGTTGTTGTTAATATCTGTGGTTGGGGCCTACTAACGGTGTCTGCCGCTCCCTGGTGTTGTCCTCCACTGTACAAAGCTGAGCTTCAATCTTCAGGCTCTCATTAAGTTGTTGTTGTTAATATTTGTGGTTGGGGCCTACTAACGGTGTCTGCCGCTCCCTGATTTTGTCCTCCACTGTACAAAGCTGAGCTTCAATCTTCAGGCTCTCATTAAGTTGTTGTTGTTAATATTTGTGGTTGGGGCCTACTAACGGTGTCTGTCGCTCCAAGGTGTTCTCCATGTTTACTTGCCTGAGCTTCAGTCTTCAGGCTCTCATTAAGTAGTTGTTGTTAATATGTGTGGTTGGGGCCTACTAACGGTGTCTTCCACTCCCTGGTGTTGTCCTCCACTGTACAAAGCTGAGCTTCAATCTTCAGGCTCTCATTAAGTTGTTGTTGTTAATATGTGTGGTTGGGGCCTACTAACGGTGTCTGCCGATCCCTGGTGTTGTCCTCTACTGTACAAAGCTGAGCTTCAATCTTCAGGCTCTCATTAAGTAGTTGTTGTTAATATGTGTGGTTGGGGCCTACTAACGGTGTCTGCCGCTCCCTGGTGTTATCCTCCACTGTACAAAGCTGAGCTTGAATCTTCAGGCTCTCATTAAGTAGTTGTTGTTAATATGTGTGGTTGGGGCCTACTAACGGTGTCTGCCGCTCCCTGGTGTTATCCTCCATTGTACAAAGCTGAGCTTGAATCTTCAGGCTCTCATTAAGTAGTTGTTGTTAATATTTGTGGTTGGGGCCTACTAATGGTGTCTGCCGCTCCAAAGTGTTCTCCATGTTTACTTGCCTGAGCTTCAATCTTCAGGCTCTCATTAAGTTGTTGTTGTTAATATGTGTGGTTGAAGCCTACTAACCGTGTATGCCTCTCCCTGGTGTTGTCCTCCACTGTACAAAGCCGAGCTTGAATCTTCAGGCTCTCATTAAGTAGTTGTTGTTAAGATTTTTGGTTGGGGCCTACTAACGGTGTCTGCCGCTCCCTGGTGTTGTCCTCCACTGTACAAAGCTGAGCTTGAATCTTCAGACTCTCATTAAGTTGTTGTTGTTAATATTTGTGGTTGGGGCCTACTAACGGTGTCTGCCGTTCCCTGGTGTTGTCCTCCACTGTACAAAGCTGAGCTTCAATCTTCAGGCTCTCATTAAGTAGTTGTTGTTAATATGTGTGGTTGGGGCCTACTAACGGTGTCTGCCGCTCCCTGGTGTTGTCCTCCACTGTACAAAGCTGAGCTTGAATCTTCAGGCTCTCATTAAGTAGTTGTTGTTAATATGTGTGGTTGGGGCCTACGAACGGTGTCTGCCGCTCCCTGGTGTTGTCCTCCACTCTACAAAGCTGAGCTTCAATCTCCAGGCTCTCTTTAAGTTGGTGTTGTTAATATGTGTGGTTGGGGCCTACTAACGGTGTCTGCCGCTCCCTGGTTTTGTACTCCACTGTACAAAGCTGAGCTTCAATCTTCAGGCTCTCATTAAGTAGTTGTTAATATTTGTGGTTGGGGCCTACTAACGGTGTCTGCCGCTCCCTGTTGTTGTCCTCCATTGTACAAAGCTGAGCTTGAATCTTCAGGCTCTCATTAAGTAGTTGTTGTTAATATTTGTGGTTGGGGCTTGCTAACGGTGTCTGCCGCTCCAAGGTTTTCTCGAGGTTTAATTGCCTGAGCTTCAGTCTTCAGGCTCTCATTAAGTTTTTGTTGTTAATATGTGTGGTTGGGGCCTACTAACGGTGTCTGCCTCTCCCTGGTGTTGTCCTCCACTGTACAAAGCCAAGCTTGAATCTTCAGGATCTCATTAAGTAGCTGTTGTTAATATTTTTAGTTGGGGCCTACTAACGGTGTCTGCCGCTCCCTGGTGTTGTCCTCCACTGTACAAAGCTGAGATTCAATCTTCAGGCTCTCATTAAGTTGTTGTTGTTAACATGTGTGGTTGGGGCCTACTAACGGTGTCTGCCGCTCCAAGGTGTTCTCCAGGTTTACTTGCCTGAGCTTCAGTCTTCAGGCTCTCATTAAGTAGTTGTTGTTAATATGTGTGGTTGGGGCCTACTATCGGTGTCTGCCGCTCCCTGGTGTTATCCTCCACTGTACAAAGCTAAGCTTGAATCTTCAGGCTCTCATTAAGTAGTTGTTGTTAATATGTGTGGTTGGGGCCTACTAACGGTGTCTGCCGCTCCAAGGTGTTCTCCAGGTTTTCTTGCCTGGGCTTCAATCTTCAGGCTCTCATTAAGTTGTTGTTGTTAATATTTGTGGTTGGGGCCTGCTAACAGTGTCTGCCACTCCAAGGTGTTTCCAGGTTTACTTGCCTGAGCTTCAGTCTTCAGGCTCTCATTAAGTAGTTGTTAATATTTTTGGTTGGGGCCTACTAACGGTGTCTGCCGCTCCCTGGTGTTGTCCTCCACTGTACAAAGCTGAGCTTCAATCTTCAGGCTCTCATTAAGTAGTTGTTGTTAATATTTGTGTTTGGGGCCTACTAGTGGTGTCTGCCGCTCCTTGGTGTTGTCCTCCACTGTACAAAGCTGAGCTTGAATCTTCAGGCTCTCATTAAGTTGTTGTTGTTAATATCTGTGATTGGGGCCTACTAGTGGTGTCTGCCGCTCCCTGGTGTTGTCCTCCACTGTACAAAGCTGAGCTTCAATCTTCAGGCTCTCATTAAGTTGTTGTTGTTAATATTTGTGGTTGGGGCCTAACGGTGTCTGCCGCTCCCTGGTGTTGTCCTCCACTGTAAAAAGCTGAGCTTCAATCTTCAGGCTCTCATTAAGTAGTTGTTGTTAATATTTGTGGTTGGGGCCTACTAACGGTGTCTGCCGCTTCCTGGTGTTGTCGTCTACTGTACAAAGCTGAGCTTGAATCTTCAGGCTCTCATTAAGTTGTTGTTGTTAATATTTGTGGTTGGGGCCTAACGGTGTCTGCCGCTCCTTGGTGTTGTCCTCCACTGTACAAAGCTGAGCTTCAATCTTCAGGCTCTCATTAAGCAGTTGTTGTTAATATGTGTGGTTGGGGCCTACTAACGGTGTCCGCCGCTCCCTGGTGTTATCCTCCACTGTACAAAGCTGAGCTTGAATCTTCAGGCTCTCATTAAGTAGTTGTTGTTAATATTTGTGGTTGGGGCCTACTAACGGTGTCTGACGCTCCCGGGTGTTGTCCTCCACTGTACAAAGCTGAGCTTCAATCTTCAGGCTCTCTTTGAGTTGTTGTTGTTAATATTTGTGGTTGGGGCCTACTAACGGTGTCTGCCGCTCCCTGTTGTTGTCCTCCACTGTACAAAGCTGAGCTTCAATCTTCAGGCTCTCATTAAGTAGTTGTTGTTAATACGTGTGGTTGCGGCCTACTAATGGTGTCTGCCGCTCCCTGGTGTTATCCTCCACTGTACAAAGCTGAGCTTGAATCTTCAGGCTCTCATTAAGTAGTTGTTGTTAATATTTGTGGTTGGGGCCTACTAACGGTGTCTGCCGCTCTCTGGTGTTGTCTTCCACTGTACAAAGCTGAGCTTCAATCTTCAGGCTCTCTTTAAGTAGTTGTTAATATTTGTGGTTGGGGCCTACTAACGGTGTCTGCCGCTCCCTGGTGTTGTCCTCCACTGTACAAAGCTGAGCTTCAATCTTCAGGCTCTCATTAAGTTGTGGTTGTTAATATTTGTGGTTGGGGCCTACTAACGGTGTCTGCCGCTCCAAGGTGTTCTCCATGTTCATTTGCCTGAGCTTCAATCTTCAGGCTCTCATTAAGTAGTTGTTGTTAATATGTGTGGTTGGGGCCTACTAACGGTGTCTGCCGCTCCCTGGTGTTGTCATCCACTGTACAAAGCTGAGCTTCAATCTTCAGGCTCTCATTAAGTAGTTGTTGTTAATATGTGTGGTTGGGGCCTACTAACGGTGTCTGCCGCTCCAAGGTGTTCTCCAGGTTTACTTGCCTGAGCTTCAGTCTTCAGGCTCTCATTAAGTAGTTGTTGTTAATATGTGTGGTTGGGGCCTACTAACGGTGTCTGCCGCTCCCTGGTGTTGTCCTCCACTGTACAAAGCTGAGCTTGAATCTTCAGGCTCTCATTAAGTAGTTGTTGTTATTATTTTTGGTTGGGGCCTACTAACGGTGTCTGCCGCTCCCTGGTGTTGTCCTCCACTGTACAAAGCTGAGCTTCAATCTTCAGGCTCTCATTAAGTTGTTGTTGTTAATATTTGTGGTTGGGGCCTACTAACGGTGTCTGCCACTCCCTGGTGTTGTCCTCCACTGTACAAAGCTGAGCTTCATTCATCAGGCTCTCATTATGTAGTTGTTGTTAATATTTGTGTTTGGGGCCTACTAGCGGTGTCTTCCGCTCCTTGTTGTTGTCCTCCACTGTACAAAGCTGAGCTTCAATCTTCAGGCTCTCATTAAGTAGTTGTTGTTAATATGTGTGGTTGGGGCCTACTAACTGTGTCTGCCGCTCCAAGGTGTTCTCCAGGTTTACTTGCCTGGGCTTCAGTCTTCAGGCTCTCATTAAGTAGTTGTTGTTAATATGTGTGGTTGGGGCCTACTAACGGTGTCTGCCGCTCCCTGGTGTTGTCCTCCACTGTACAAAGCTGAGCTTCAATCTTCAGGCTCTCATTAAGTAGTTGTTGTTAATATTTTTGGTTGGGGCCTACTAACGGTGTCTGCCGCTCCCTGGTGTTGTCCTCCACTGTACAAAGCTGAGGTTCAATCTTCAGGCTCTCATTAAGTAGTTGTTGTTAATATGTGTGGTTGGGGCCTACTAACGGTGTCTACCGCTCCCTGGTGTTGTCATCCACTGTACAAAGCTGAGCTTCAATCTTCAGGCTCTCATTAAGTAGTTGTTGTTAATATGTGTGGTTGGGGCCTACTAACGGTGTCTGCCGCTCCAAGGTGTTCTCCAGGTTTACTTGCCTGAGCTTCAGTCTTCAGGCTCTCATTAAGTAGTTGTTGTTAACATGTGTGGTTGGGGCCTACTAACGGTGTCTGCCGCTCCCTGGTGTTGTCCTCCACTGTACAAAGCTGAGCTTGAATCTTCAGGCTCTCATTAAGTAGTTGTTGTTAATATTTGTGGTTGGGGCCTACTAACGGTGTCTGCCGCTCTCTGGTGTTGTCCTCCACTGTACAAAGCTGAGCTTCAATCTTCAGGCTCTCTTTAAGTAGTTGTTAATATTTGTGGTTGGGGCCTACTAATGGTGTCTGCCGCTCCCTGGTGTTGTCCTCCACTGTACAAAGCTGAGCTTCAATCTTCAGGCTCTCATTAGGTTGTGGTTGTTAATATTTGTGGTTGGGGCCTACTAACGGTGTCTGCCGCTCCAAGGTGTTCTCCATGTTCATTTGCCTGAGCTTCAATCTTCAGGCTCTCATTAAGTAGTTGTTGTTAATATGTGTGGTTGGGGCCTACTAACGGTGTCTGCCGCTCCCTGGTGTTGTCATCCACTGTACAAAGCTGAGCTTCAATCTTCAGGCTCTCATTAAGTAGTTGTTGTTAATATGTGTGGTTGGGGCCTACTAACGGTGTCTGCCGCTCCAAGGTGTTCTCCAGGTTTACTTGCCTGAGCTTCAGTCTTCAGGCTCTCATTAAGTAGTTGTTGTTAATATGTGTGGTTGGGGCCTACTAACGGTGTCTGCCGCTCCCTGGTGTTGTCCTCCACTGTACAAAGCTGAGCTTGAGTCTTCAGGCTCTCATTAAGTAGTTGTTGTTATTATTTTTGGTTGGGGCCTACTAACGGTGTCTGCCGCTCCCTGGTGTTGTCCTCCACTGTACAAAGCTGAGCTTCAATCTTCAGGCTCTCATTAAGTTGTTGTTGTTAATATTTGTGGTTGGGGCCTACTAACGGTGTCTGCCACTCCCTGGTGTTGTCCTCCACTGTACAAAGCTGAGCTTCATTCATCAGGCTCTCATTATGTAGTTGTTGTTAATATTTGTGTTTGGGGCCTACTAGCGGTGTCTGCCGCTCCTTGGTGTTGTCCTCCACTGTACAAAGCTGAGCTTCAATCTTCAGGCTCTCATTAAGTTGTTGTTGTTATTATTTTTGGTTGGGGCCTACTAACGGTGTCTGCCGCTCCCTGGTGTTGTCCTCCACTGTACAAAGCTGAGCTTCAATCTTCAGGCTCTCATTAAGTAGTTGTTGTTAATATGTGTGGTTGGGGCCTACTAACGGTGTCTGCCGCTCCCTGGTGTTGTCATCCACTGTACAAAGCTGAGCTTCAATCTTCAGGCTCTCATTAAGTAGTTGTTGTTAATATGTGTGGTTGGGGCCTACTAACTGTGTCTGCCGCTCCAAGGTGTTCTCCAGGTTTACTTGCCTGGGCTTCAGTCTTCAGGCTCTCATTAAGTAGTTGTTGTTAATATGTGTGGTTGGGGCCTACTAACGGTGTCTGCCGCTCCCTGGTGTTGTCCTCCACTGTACAAAGCTGAGCTTCAATCTTCAGGCTCTCATTAAGTAGTTGTTGTTAATATTTTTGGTTGGGGCCTACTAACGGTGTCTGCCGCTCCCTGGTGTTGTCCTCCACTGTACAAAGCTGAGGTTCAATCTTCAGGCTCTCATTAAGTTGTTGTTGTTAATATTTGTGGTTGGGGCCTACTAACGGTGTCTGTCGCTCCAAGGTGTTCTCCATGTTTACTTGCCTGAGCTTCAGTCTTCAGGCTCTCATTAAGTAGTTGTTGTTAATATGTGTGGTTGGGGCCTACTAACGGTGTCTTCCACTCCCTGGTGTTGTCCTCCACTGTACAAAGCTGAGCTTCAATCTTCAGGCTCTCATTAAGTTGTTGTTGTTAATATGTGTGGTTGGGGCCTACTAACGGTGTCTGCCGCTCCCTGGTGTTGTCCTCTACTGTACAAAGCTGAGCTTCAATCTTCAGGCTCTCATTAAGTAGTTGTTGTTAATATGTGTGGTTGGGGCCTACTAACGGTGTCTGCCGCTCCCTGGTGTTATCCTCCACTGTACAAAGCTGAGCTTGAATCTTCAGGCTCTCATTAAGTAGTTGTTGTTAATATGTGTGGTTGGGGCCTACTAACGGTGTCTGCCGCTCCCTGGTGTTATCCTCCATTGTACAAAGCTGAGCTTGAATCTTCAGGCTCTCATTAAGTAGTTGTTGTTAATATTTGTGGTTGGGGCCTACTAATGGTGTCTGCCGCTCCAAAGTGTTCTCCATGTTTACTTGCCTGAGCTTCAATCTTCAGGCTCTCATTAAGTTGTTGTTGTTAATATGTGTGGTTGAAGCCTACTAACCGTGTATGCCTCTCCCTGGTGTTGTCCTCCACTGTACAAAGCCGAGCTTGAATCTTCAGGCTCTCATTAAGTAGTTGTTGTTAAGATTTTTGGTTGGGGCCTACTAACGGTGTCTGCCGCTCCCTGGTGTTGTCCTCCACTGTACAAAGCTGAGCTTGAATCTTCAGACTCTCATTAAGTTGTTGTTGTTAATATTTGTGGTTGGGGCCTACTAACGGTGTCTGCCGTTCCCTGGTGTTGTCCTCCACTGTACAAAGCTGAGCTTGAATCTTCAGGCTCTCATTAAGTAGTTGTTGTTAATATGTGTGGTTGGGGCCTACTAACGGTGTCTGCCGCTCCCTGGTGTTGTCCTCCACTCTACAAAGCTGAGCTTCAATCTCCAGGCTCTCTTTAAGTTGGTGTTGTTAATATTTGTGGTTGGGGCCTACTAACGGTGTCTGCCGCTCCAAGGTGTTCTCCATGTTTACTTGCCTGAGATTCAATCTTCAGGCTCTCATTAAGTAGTTGTTGTTAATATGTGTGGTTGGGGCCTACTAACGGTGTCTGCCGCTCCCTGGTTTTGTACTCCACTGTACAAAGCTGAGCTTCAATCTTCAGGCTCTCATTAAGTAGTTGTTAATATTTGTGGTTGGGGCCTACTAACGGTGTCTGCCGCTCCCTGGTGTTGTCCTCCATTGTACAAAGCTGAGCTTGAATCTTCAGGCTCTCATTAAGTAGTTGTTGTTAATATTTGTGGTTGGGGCTTGCTAACGGTGTCTGCCGCTCCAAGGTTTTCTCGAGGTTTACTTGCCTGAGCTTCAGTCTTCAGGCTCTCATTAAGTAGTTGTTGTTAATATGTGTGGTTGGGGCCTACTAACGGTGTCTGCCTCTCCCTGGTGTTGTCCTCCACTGTACAAAGCCAAGCTTGAATCTTCAGGATCTCATTAAGTAGTTGTTGTTAATATTTTTAGTTGGGGCCTACTAACGGTGTCTGCCGCTCCCTGGTGTTGTCCTCCACTGTACAAAGCTGAGATTCAATCTTCAGGCTCTCATTAAGTTGTTGTTGTTAACATGTGTGGTTGGGGCCTACTAACGGTGTCTGCCGCTCCAAGGTGTTCTCCAGGTTTACTTGCCTGAGCTTCAGTCTTCAGGCTCTCATTAAGTAGTTGTTGTTAATATGTGTGGTTGGGGCCTACTATCGGTGTCTGCCGCTCCCTGGTGTTGTCCTCCACTGTACAAAGCTGAGCTTGAATCTTCAGGCTCTCATTAAGTAGTTGTTGTTAATATGTGTGGTTGGGGCCTACTAACGGTGTCTGCCGCTCCAGGGTGTTCTCCAGGTTTTCTTGCCTGGGCTTCAATCTTCAGGCTCTCATTAAGTTGTTGTTGTTAATATTTGTGGTTGGGGCCTGCTAACAGTGTCTGCCACTCCAAGGTGTTTCCAGGTTTACTTGCCTGAGCTTCAGTCTTCAGGCTCTCATTAAGTAGTTGTTAATATTTTTGGTTGGGGCCTACTAACGGTGTCTGCCGCTCCCTGGTGTTGTCCTCCACTGTACAAAGCTGAGCTTCAATCTTCAGGCTCTCATTAAGTTGTTGTTGTTAATATTTGTGGTTGGGGCCTACTAACGGTGTCTGCCACTCCCTGGTTTTGTCCTCCACTGTACAAAGCTGAGCTTCTATCTTCAGGCTCTCATTAAGTAGTTGTTGTTAATATTTGTGTTTGGGGCCTACTAGTGGTGTCTGCCGCTCCTTGGTGTTGTCCTCCACTGTACAAAGCTGAGCTTGAATCTTCAGGCTCTCATTAAGTTGTTGTTGTTAATATCTGTGATTGGGGCCTACTAGTGGTGTCTGCCGCTCCCTGGTGTTGTCCTCCACTGTACAAAGCTGAGCTTCAATCTTCAGGCTCTCATTAAGTTGTTGTTGTTAATATTTGTGGTTGGGGCCTAACGGTGTCTGCCGCTCCCTGGTGTTGTCCTCCACTGTAAAAAGCTGAGCTTCAATCTTCAGGCTCTCATTAAGTAGTTGTTGTTAATATTTGTGGTTGGGGCCTACTAACGGTGTCTGCCGCTTCCTGGTGTTGTCGTCTACTGTACAAAGCTGAGCTTGAATCTTCAGGCTCTCATTAAGTTGTTGTTGTTAATATTTGTGGTTGGGGCCTAACGGTGTCTGCCGCTCCTTGGTGTTGTCCTCCACTGTACAAAGCTGAGCTTCAATCTTCAGGCTCTCATTAAGCAGTTGTTGTTAATATGTGTGGTTGGGGCCTACTAACGGTGTCTGCCGCTCCCTGGTGTTATCATCCACTGTACAAAGCTGAGCTTGAATCTTCAGGCTCTCATTAAGTAGTTGTTGTTAATATGTGTGGTTGGGGCCTACTAACGGTGTCTGCCGCTCCAAGGTGTTCTCCAGGTTTACTTGCCTGAGCTTCAGTCTTCAGGCTCTCATTAAGTAGTTGTTGTTAATATGTGTGGTTGGGGCCTACTAACGGTGTCTGCCGCTCCCTGGTGTTGTCCTCCACTGTACAAAGCTGAGCTTGAGTCTTCAGGCTCTCATTAAGTAGTTGTTGTTATTATTTTTGGTTGGGGCCTACTAACGGTGTCTGCCGCTCCCTGGTGTTGTCCTCCACTGTACAAAGCTGAGCTTCAATCTTCAGGCTCTCATTAAGTTGTTGTTGTTAATATTTGTGGTTGGGGCCTACTAACGGTGTCTGCCACTCCCTGGTGTTGTCCTCCACTGTACAAAGCTGAGCTTCATTCATCAGGCTCTCATTATGTAGTTGTTGTTAATATTTGTGTTTGGGGCCTACTAGCGGTGTCTGCCGCTCCTTGGTGTTGTCCTCCACTGTACAAAGCTGAGCTTCAATCTTCAGGCTCTCATTAAGTTGTTGTTGTTATTATGTTTGGTTGGGGCCTACTAACGGTGTCTGCCGCTCCCTGGTGTTGTCCTCCACTGTACAAAGCTGAGCTTCAATCTTCAGGCTCTCATTAAGTAGTTGTTGTTAATATGTGTGGTTGGGGCCTACTAACGGTGTCTGCCGCTCCCTGGTGTTGTCATCCACTGTACAAAGCTGAGCTTCAATCTTCAGGCTCTCATTAAGTAGTTGTTGTTAATATGTGTGGTTGGGGCCTACTAACTGTGTCTGCCGCTCCAAGGTGTTCTCCAGGTTTACTTGCCTGGGCTTCAGTCTTCAGGCTCTCATTAAGTAGTTGTTGTTAATATGTGTGGTTGGGGCCTACTAACGGTGTCTGCCGCTCCCTGGTGTTGTCCTCCACTGTACAAAGCTGAGCTTCAATCTTCAGGCTCTCATTAAGTAGTTGTTGTTAATATTTTTGGTTGGGGCCTACTAACGGTGTCTGCCGCTCCCTGGTGTTGTCCTCCACTGTACAAAGCTGAGGTTCAATCTTCAGGCTCTCATTAAGTTGTTGTTGTTAATATTTGTGGTTGGGGCCTACTAACGGTGTCTGTCGCTCCAAGGTGTTCTCCATGTTTACTTGCCTGAGCTTCAGTCTTCAGGCTCTCATTAAGTAGTTGTTGTTAATATGTGTGGTTGGGGCCTACTAACGGTGTCTTCCACTCCCTGGTGTTGTCCTCCACTGTACAAAGCTGAGCTTCAATCTTCAGGCTCTCATTAAGTTGTTGTTGTTAATATGTGTGGTTGGGGCCTACTAACGGTGTCTGCCGCTCCCTGGTGTTGTCCTCTACTGTACAAAGCTGAGCTTCAATCTTCAGGCTCTCATTAAGTAGTTGTTGTTAATATGTGTGGTTGGGGCCTACTAACGGTGTCTGCCGCTCCCTGGTGTTATCCTCCACTGTACAAAGCTGAGCTTGAATCTTCAGGCTCTCATTAAGTAGTTGTTGTTAATATGTGTGGTTGGGGCCTACTAACGGTGTCTGCCGCTCCCTGGTGTTATCCTCCATTGTACAAAGCTGAGCTTGAATCTTCAGGCTCTCATTAAGTAGTTGTTGTTAATATTTGTGGTTGGGGCCTACTAATGGTGTCTGCCGCTCCAAAGTGTTCTCCATGTTTACTTGCCTGAGCTTCAATCTTCAGGCTCTCATTAAGTTGTTGTTGTTAATATGTGTGGTTGAAGCCTACTAACCGTGTATGCCTCTCCCTGGTGTTGTCCTCCACTGTACAAAGCCGAGCTTGAATCTTCAGGCTCTCATTAAGTAGTTGTTGTTAAGATTTTTGGTTGGGGCCTACTAACGGTGTCTGCCGCTCCCTGGTGTTGTCCTCCACTGTACAAAGCTGAGCTTGAATCTTCAGACTCTCATTAAGTTGTTGTTGTTAATATTTGTGGTTGGGGCCTACTAACGGTGTCTGCCGTTCCCTGGTGTTGTCCTCCACTGTACAAAGCTGAGCTTGAATCTTCAGGCTCTCATTAAGTAGTTGTTGTTAATATGTGTGGTTGGGGCCTACTAACGGTGTCTGCCGCTCCCTGGTGTTGTCCTCCACTCTACAAAGCTGAGCTTCAATCTCCAGGCTCTCTTTAAGTTGGTGTTGTTAATATTTGTGGTTGGGGCCTACTAACGGTGTCTGCCGCTCCAAGGTGTTCTCCATGTTTACTTGCCTGAGATTCAATCTTCAGGCTCTCATTAAGTAGTTGTTGTTAATATGTGTGGTTGGGGCCTACTAACGGTGTCTGCCGCTCCCTGGTTTTGTACTCCACTGTACAAAGCTGAGCTTCAATCTTCAGGCTCTCATTAAGTAGTTGTTAATATTTGTGGTTGGGGCCTACTAACGGTGTCTGCCGCTACCTGGTGTTGTCCTCCACTGTACAAAGCTGAGCTTCAATCTTCAGGCTCTCATTAAGTTGTGGTTGTTAATATTTGTGGTTGGGGCCTACTAACGGTGTCTGCCGCTCCAAGGTGTTCTCCATGTTCATTTGCCTGAGCTTCAATCTTCAGGCTCTCATTAAGTAGTTGTTGTTAATATGTGTGGTTGGGGCCTACTAACGGTGTCTGCCGCTCCCTGGTGTTGTCCTCCACTGTACAAAGCTGAGCTTGAGTCTTCAGGCTCTCATTAAGTAGTTGTTGTTATTATTTTTGGTTGGGGCCTACTAACGGTGTCTGCCGCTCCCTGGTGTTGTCCTCCACTGTACAAAGCTGAGCTTCAATCTTCAGGCTCTCATTAAGTTGTTGTTGTTAATATTTGTGGTTGGGGCCTACTAACGGTGTCTGCCACTCCCTGGTGTTGTCCTCCACTGTACAAAGCTGAGCTTCATTCATCAGGCTCTCATTATGTAGTTGTTGTTAATATTTGTGTTTGGGGCCTACTAGCGGTGTCTGCCGCTCCTTGGTGTTGTCCTCCACTGTACAAAGCTGAGCTTCAATCTTCAGGCTCTCATTAAGTAGTTGTTGTTAATATGTGTGGTTGGGGCCTACTAACTGTGTCTGCCGCTCCAAGGTGTTCTCCAGGTTTACTTGCCTGGGCTTCAGTCTTCAGGCTCTCATTAAGTAGTTGTTGTTAATATGTGTGGTTGGGGCCTACTAACGGTGTCTGCCGCTCCCTGGTGTTGTCCTCCACTGTACAAAGCTGAGCTTCAATCTTCAGGCTCTCATTAAGTAGTTGTTGTTAATATTTTTGGTTGGGGCCTACTAACGGTGTCTGCCGCTCCCTGGTGTTGTCCTCCACTGTACAAAGCTGAGGTTCAATCTTCAGGCTCTCATTAAGTTGTTGTTGTTAATATTTGTGGTTGGGGCCTACTAACGGTGTCTGTCGCTCCAAGGTGTTCTCCATGTTTACTTGCCTGAGCTTCAGTCTTCAGGCTCTCATTAAGTAGTTGTTGTTAATATGTGTGGTTGGGGCCTACTAACGGTGTCTTCCACTCCCTGGTGTTGTCCTCCACTGTACAAAGCTGAGCTTCAATCTTCAGGCTCTCATTAAGTTGTTGTTGTTAATATGTGTGGTTGGGGCCTACTAACGGTGTCTGCCGCTCCCTGGTGTTGTCCTCTACTGTACAAAGCTGAGCTTCAATCTTCAGGCTCTCATTAAGTAGTTGTTGTTAATATGTGTGGTTGGGGCCTACTAACGGTGTCTGCCGCTCCCTGGTGTTATCCTCCACTGTACAAAGCTGAGCTTGAATCTTCAGGCTCTCATTAAGTAGTTGTTGTTAATATGTGTGGTTGGGGCCTACTAACGGTGTCTGCCGCTCCCTGGTGTTATCCTCCATTGTACAAAGCTGAGCTTGAATCTTCAGGCTCTCATTAAGTAGTTGTTGTTAATATTTGTGGTTGGGGCCTACTAATGGTGTCTGCCGCTCCAAAGTGTTCTCCATGTTTACTTGCCTGAGCTTCAATCTTCAGGCTCTCATTAAGTTGTTGTTGTTAATATGTGTGGTTGAAGCCTACTAACCGTGTATGCCTCTCCCTGGTGTTGTCCTCCACTGTACAAAGCCGAGCTTGAATCTTCAGGCTCTCATTAAGTAGATGTTGTTAAGATTTTTGGTTGGGGCCTACTAACGGTGTCTGCCGCTCCCTGGTGTTGTCCTCCACTGTACAAAGCTGAGCTTGAATCTTCAGACTCTCATTAAGTTGTTGTTGTTAATATTTGTGGTTGGGGCCTACTAACGGTGTCTGCCGTTCCCTGGTGTTGTCCTCCACTGTACAAAGCTGAGCTTCAATCTTCAGGCTCTCATTAAGTAGTTGTTGTTAATATGTGTGGTTGGGGCCTACTAACGGTGTCTGCCGCTCCCTGGTGTTGTCCTCCACTGTACAAAGCTGAGCTTGAATCTTCAGGCTCTCATTAAGTAGTTGTTGTTAATATGTGTGGTTGGGGCCTACTAACGGTGTCTGCCGCTCCCTGGTGTTGTCCTCCACTCTACAAAGCTGAGCTTCAATCTCCAGGCTCTCTTTAAGTTGGTGTTGTTAATATTTGTGGTTGGGGCCTACTAACGGTGTCTGCCGCTCCAAGGTGTTCTCCATGTTTACTTGCCTGAGATTCAATCTTCAGGCTCTCATTAAGTAGTTGTTGTTAATATGTGTGGTTGGGGCCTACTAACGGTGTCTGCCGCTCCCTGGTTTTGTACTCCACTGTACAAAGCTGAGCTTCAATCTTCAGGCTCTCATTAAGTAGTTGTTAATATTTGTGGTTGGGGCCTACTAACGGTGTCTGCCGCTCCCTGGTGTTGTCCTCCATTGTACAAAGCTGAGCTTGAATCTTCAGGCTCTCATTAAGTAGTTGTTGTTAATATTTGTGGTTGGGGCTTGCTAACGGTGTCTGCCGCTCCAAGGTTTTCTCGAGGTTTACTTGCCTGAGCTTCAGTCTTCAGGCTCTCATTAAGTAGTTGTTGTTAATATGTGTGGTTGGGGCCTACTAACGGTGTCTGCCTCTCCCTGGTGTTGTCCTCCACTGTACAAAGCCAAGCTTGAATCTTCAGGATCTCATTAAGTAGTTGTTGTTAATATTTTTAGTTGGGGCCTACTAACGGTGTCTGCCGCTCCCTGGTGTTGTCCTCCACTGTACAAAGCTGAGATTCAATCTTCAGGCTCTCATTAAGTTGTTGTTGTTAACATGTGTGGTTGGGGCCTACTAACGGTGTCTGCCGCTCCAAGGTGTTCTCCAGGTTTACTTGCCTGAGCTTCAGTCTTCAGGCTCTCATTAAGTAGTTGTTGTTAATATGTGTGGTTGGGGCCTACTATCGGTGTCTGCCGCTCCCTGGTGTTGCCCTCCACTGTACAAAGCTGAGCTTGAATCTTCAGGCTCTCATTAAGTAGTTGTTGTTAATATGTGTGGTTGGGGCCTACTAACGGTGTCTGCCGCTCCAGGGTGTTCTCCAGGTTTTCTTGCCTGGGCTTCAATCTTCAGGCTCTCATTAAGTTGTTGTTGTTAATATTTGTGGTTGGGGCCTGCTAACAGTGTCTGCCACTCCAAGGTGTTTCCAGGTTTACTTGCCTGAGCTTCAGTCTTCAGGCTCTCATTAAGTAGTTGTTAATATTTTTGGTTGGGGCCTACTAACGGTGTCTGCCGCTCCCTGGTGTTGTCCTCCACTGTACAAAGCTGAGCTTCAATCTTCAGGCTCTCATTAAGTTGTTGTTGTTAATATTTGTGGTTGGGGCCTACTAACGGTGTCTGCCACTCCCTGGTTTTGTCCTCCACTGTACAAAGCTGAGCTTCTATCTTCAGGCTCTCATTAAGTAGTTGTTGTTAATATTTGTGTTTGGGGCCTACTAGTGGTGTCTGCCGCTCCTTGGTGTTGTCCTCCACTGTACAAAGCTGAGCTTGAATCTTCAGGCTCTCATTAAGTTGTTGTTGTTAATATCTGTGATTGGGGCCTACTAACGGTGTCTGCCGCTCCCTGGTGTTGTCCTCCACTGTACAAAGCTGAGCTTCAATCTTTAGGCTCTCATTAAGTTGTTGTTGTTAATATTTGTGGTTGGGGCCTAACGGTGTCTGCCGCTCCCTGGTGTTGTCCTCCACTGTAAAAAGCTGAGCTTCAATCTTCAGGCTCTCATTAAGTAGTTGTTGTTAATATTTGTGGTTGGGGCCTACTAACGGTGTCTGCCGCTTCCTGGTGTTGTCGTCTACTGTACAAAGCTGAGCTTGAATCTTCAGGCTCTCATTAAGTTGTTGTTGTTAATATTTATGGTTGGGGCCTAACGGTGTCTGCCGCTCCTTGGTGTTGTCCTCCACTGTACAAAGCTGAGCTTCAATCTTCAGGCTCTCATTAAGCAGTTGTTGTTAATATGTGTGGTTGGGGCCTACTAATGGTGTCTGCCGCTCCCTGGTGTTATCCTCCACTGTACAAAGCTGAGCTTGAATCTTCAGGCTCTCATTAAGTAGTTGTTGTTAATATTTGTGGTTGGGGCCTACTAACGGTGTCTGACGCTCCCGGGTGTTGTCCTCCACTGTACAAAGCTGAGCTTCAATCTTCAGGCTCTCTTTGAGTTGTTGTTGTTAATATTTGTGGTTGGGGCCTACTAACGGTGTCTGCCGCTCCCTGTTGTTGTCCTCCACTGTACAAAGCTGAGCTTCAATCTTCAGGCTCTCATTAAGTAGTTGTTGTTAATACGTGTGGTTGCGGCCTACTAATGGTGTCTGCCGCTCCCTGGTGTTATCCTCCACTGTACAAAGCTGAGCTTGAATCTTCAGGCTCTCATTAAGTAGTTGTTGTTAATATTTGTGGTTGGGGCCTACTAACGGTGTCTGCCGCTCTCTGGTGTTGTCCTCCACTGTACAAAGCTGAGCTTCAATCTTCAGGCTCTCTTTAAGTAGTTGTTAATATTTGTGGTTGGGGCCTACTAACGGTGTCTGCCGCTCCCTGGTGTTGTCCTCCACTGTACAAAGCTGAGCTTCAATCTTCAGGCTCTCATTAAGTTGTGGTTGTTAATATTTGTGGTTGGGGCCTACTAACGGTGTCTGCCGCTCCAAGGTGTTCTCCATGTTCATTTGCCTGAGCTTCAATCTTCAGGCTCTCATTAAGTAGTTGTTGTTAATATGTGTGGTTGGGGCCTACTAACGGTGTCTGCCGCTCCCTGGTGTTGTCATCCACTGTACAAAGCTGAGCTTCAATCTTCAGGCTCTCATTAAGTAGTTGTTGTTAATATGTGTGGTTGGGGCCTACTAACGGTGTCTGCCGCTCCAAGGTGTTCTCCAGGTTTACTTGCCTGAGCTTCAGTCTTCAGGCTCTCATTAAGTAGTTGTTGTTAATATGTGTGGTTGGGGCCTACTGTTATGACCCCAATGGCGAGGGTCTCAGAGGAACGTGGAAGTCTGCAGAATACAAAAATCCAGCTCATAGGGCAGTGGTAACTGGGTTGACCATATATCTACTCCTAACGCCAACACTAGAAGTAGCCGGGGATCATTCCTACGTTGATTCTAGATGACACGCGCCAGCCGGAGAATCTAGCTACCCCTAGTAGAGGAAAACAAAGACCTTTCTTGCCTCCAGAGAAGGGCACCCCAAAGCTGGATAGAAGCCCCCCACAAATAATGACGGTGAGGTAAGAGGAAATGACAAACACAGAAATGAACCAGGTTTAGCACAGAGAGGCCCGCTTACTGATAGCAGAATAAAGAAAGGTAACTTATATGGTCAACAAAAACCCTATCAAAATCCACACTGGAAATTCAAGAACCCCCGAACCGTCTAACGGTCCGGGGGGAGAACACCAGCCCCCCTAGAGCTTCCAGCAAAGGTCAGGATATAGATTTGGAACAAGCTGGACAAAAATACAAAACCAAAACAAATAGCAAAAAGCAAAAGGCAGACTTAGCTGATATAACTGGAACCAGGATCAGTAGACAAGAGCACAGCAGACTAGCTCTGATAACTACGTTGCCAGGCATTGAACTGAAGGTCCAGGGAGCTTATATAGCAACACCCCTAACTAACGACCCAGGTGCGGATAAAAGGAATGACAGAAAAACCAGAGTCAAAAAACTAGTAACCACTAGAGGGAGCAAAAAGCAAATTCACAACAGTACCCCCCCCTTAGTGAGGGGTCACCGAACCCTCACCACGACCACCAGGGCGATCAGGATGAGCGGCATGAAAGGCACGAACTAAATCGGCCGCATGAACATCAGAGGCGACCACCCAGGAATTATCCTCCTGACCATAGCCCTTCCACTTGACCAGGTACTGAAGCCTCCGCCTGGAGAGGCGAGAATCCAAGATCTTCTCCACCACGTACTCCAACTCGCCCTCAACCAACACCGGAGCAGGAGGCTCAGCAGAAGGAACTACAGGCACAATGTACCGCCGCAACAAGGACCTATGAAATACATTGTGAATAGCAAACGACACAGGAAGATCCAGACGAAAAGATACAGGATTAAGGATTTCCAATATCTTGTAAGGCCCAATAAAACGAGGTTTAAATTTGGGAGAGGAGACCTTCATAGGAACAAAGCGGGAAGAAAGCCATACCAAATCCCCAACGCGTAGTCGGGGACCCACACCGCGGCGGCGGTTGGCAAAGCGCTGAGCCTTCTCCTGTGACAACTTCAAGTTGTCCACCACATGATTCCAGATCTGCTGCAACCTATCCACCACAGAATCCACCCCAGGACAGTCAGAAGGCTCCACATGACCCGAAGAAAAGCGAGGATGGAAACCAGAGTTGCAGAAAAAAGGTGAAACCAAGGTGGCGGAACTAGCCCGATTATTAAGGGCAAACTCAGCCAACGGCAAGAATGTCACCCAATCGTCCTGATCAGCAGAGACAAAACACCTCAAATAAGCCTCCAAAGTCTGATTGGTTCGCTCCGTCTGTCCATTAGTCTGAGGATGGAAAGCAGACGAAAACGACAAATCAATGCCCATCCTACTACAAAAGGATCGCCAGAACCTGGAAACGAACTGGGATCCTCTGTCTGACACAATATTCTCAGGGATGCCGTGCAAACGAACCACGTTCTGGAAAAACACAGGAACCAGATCGGAAGAGGAAGGCAGCTTAGGCAAAGGAACCAAATGGACCATCTTGGAGAAGCGATCACATATCACCCAGATAACGGACATGCCCTGAGATAGCGGAAGATCAGAAATGAAATCCATGGAGATATGTGTCCAAGGTCTCTTCGGGACAGGCAAGGGCAAGAGCAAACCGCTGGCACGAGAACAGCAAGGCTTAGCTCGAGCACAAGTCCCACAGGACTGCACAAATGACCGCACATCCCTTGACAAGGAAGGCCACCAAAAGGACCTGGCCACCAGATCTCTGGTGCCAAAAATTCCCGGGTGACCTGCCAACACCGAGGAATGAACCTCGGAAATGACTCTGCTGGTCCACTTATCCGGGACAAACAGTCTGTCAGGTGGACAAGACTCAGG
Source organism: Ranitomeya variabilis (assembly GCF_051348905.1). Lineage (NCBI taxonomy): Eukaryota > Metazoa > Chordata > Amphibia > Anura > Dendrobatidae > Ranitomeya > Ranitomeya variabilis. The sequence goes on along the minus strand of NC_135238.1, from coordinate 100,991,281 downwards.
CCTATCAGCCTGAAATCTCTGCAACACACGTCGCAGATCCGGAGAAATAGCTGACAAGATAACTCCATCTTTAAGAATACCAACAGGATCAGCGACTCCAGGAGCATCAGGCACAAAGCTCCTAGAAAGAGCATCGGCCTTCACATTCTTTGAACCAGGTAAATACGAGACAACAAAATCAAAGCGGGAGAAAAACAATGACCAGCGGGCCTGTCTCGGATTAAGGCGTTTAGCAGACTCGAGATACATCAGATTTTTGTGATCAGTCAAGACCACCACACGATGCTTAGCACCCTCGAGCCAATGACGCCACTCCTCAAATGCTCATTTCATGGCCAACAACTCCCGATTGCCCACATCATAATTTCGCTCGGCAGGCGAAAACTTCCTAGAGAAAAAGGCACAAGGTTTCATAACAGAGCAACCAGGGCCTCTCTGCGACAAAACGGCCCCTGCCCCAATCTCCGAAGCATCCACCTCAACCTGAAAGGGAAGTGAGACGTCAGGCTGGCACAAAACAGGCGCCGAAGTAAACCGGCGTTTCAACTCCTGGAAAGCCTCCACGGCAGCAGGAGCCCAGTTAGCTACATCGGAGCCCTTCTTGGTCATATCCGTCAAAGGTTTCACAATGCTAGAAAAATTAGCGATAAAACGACGGTAGAAGTTAGCGAAGCCCAAGAACTTCTGAAGACTCTTAACTGACGAGGGCTGAGTCCAATCAAGAATAGCTCGGACCTTGACTGGGTCCATCTCCACAGCAGAAGGAGAAAAAATGAACCCCAAAAAGGGAACCTTCTGTACACCAAAGAGACACTTTGAGCCCTTGACAAACAAAGAATTTTCACGCAAAATTTTAAAGACCAACCTGACCTGCTCCACATGCGAATCCCAATTATCAGAAAAAACCAAAATATCATCCAGATAAACAATCAAAAATTTATCCAGATACTTCCGGAAAATGTCATGCATAAAGGACTGAAAAACTGAAGGCGCATTGGAGAGCCCAAAAGGCATCACCAAGTACTCAAAATGACCTTCGGGCGTATTGAATGCGGTTTTCCATTCATCACCTTGCTTAATGCGCACAAGGTTGTACGCACCACGAAGGTCTATCTTGGTGAACCACTTGGCACCCTTAATCCGGGCAAACAAGTCAGACAACAGCGGTAAAGGATACTGAAATTTGACAGTGATCTTATTTAAAAGCCGATAATCAATACAAGGTCTCAAAGATCCGTCCTTTTTTGCCACAAAAAAGAATCCCGCACCAAGAGGGGAAGAAGACGGACGAATATGTCCTTTCTCCAGAGACTCCTTGATATATGAACGCATAGCGGTATGTTCAGGTACCGACAGATTAAACAGTCTTCCCTTAGGAAATTTACTGCCTGGGATCAAATCTATAGCACAGTCACAGTCCCTATGAGGAGGCAGTGCACTGGACTCAGACTCACTGAAGACATCCTGATAATCAGACAAATACTCCGGAACTTCCGAAGGCGTAGAAGAAGCAATAGACACAGGCAGGGAATCCCCATGAATACCACGACAGCCCCAACTTGAGACTGACATAGCCTTCCAGTCCAGGACTGGATTATGGGTCTGTAACCATGGCAGCCCTAAAACAACCAAATCATGCATTTTATGTAAAACCAGAAAACGTATCACCTCGCGGTGTTCAGGAGTCATGCACATGGTAACCTGTGTCCAATACTGCGGTTTATTTGCTGCCAATGGTGTAGCATCAATACCCCTAAGAGGAATAGGATTTTCTAATGGTTCAAGAGTAAAACCACAGCGCTTAGCAAATGAGAGATCCATGAGACTCAGGGCAGCACCTGAATCTACAAACGCCATGACAGGATAAGATGACAGTGAGCAAATCAAAGTTACAGACAGAATAAATTTAGGTTGCAAATTACCAACGGTGACAGGACTAACAACCTTAGCTATACGTTTAGAGCATGCTGAGATAGCATGTGTAGAATCACCACAGTAGTAGCACAAGCCATTCCGGCGTTTATGAATTTTCCGCTCATTTCTAGTCAGGATTCTATCACATTGCATTAAATCAGGTGTCTGTTCAGACAACACCATGAGGGAATTTGCGGTTTTTCTATCACATTGCACCGAATTAGGTGTCTGTTCAGACAACACCATGAGGGAATTTGCGGTTTTGCGCTCCCGCAACCGCCGGTCAATTTGAATAGCCAGTGCCATAGTATCATTCAGACCTGTGGGAATGGGAAAACCCACCATAACATTCTTAATGGCTTCAGAAAGGCCATTTCTAAAATTAGCGGCCAGTGCACACTCGTTCCAATGTGTCAGCACGGACCATTTCCGAAATTTTTGGCAATACACTTCAGCCTCGTCCTGCCCCTGAGACATAGCCAGCAAGGCCTTTTCTGCCTGAAACTCAAGATTGGGTTCCTCATAAAGTAAACCGAGCGCCAGAAAAAACGCATCAAGATCAGCCAATGCCGGATCTCCTGGCGCCAGCGAAAAAGCCCAATCCTGAGGGTCGCCCCGTAAGAACGAAATAACAATTTTTACTTGCTGAGCAGAATTTCCAGATGAACAGGGTCTCAGGGACAAAAACAATTTACAATTATTCACGAAATTCCTAAACTTAAACCTGTCTCCGGAAAACAGTTCAGGAATCGGTATTTTAGGTTCTGACCTAGGATTTCTGATAACATAGTCTTGTATGCCCTGCACACGAGTAGCCAGCTGGTCCACACTTGTAATCAAGGTCTGGACATTCATGTCTGCAGCAAGCATAGCCACTCTGAGGTAAAGGGGAAGAAGAAAAAAAAAAAAAAAAAAAACTCAGAATCTTCTTTCTTATAATCCCTCTTCTGCAATGCATTAAACATTTAATACTGGCCTGGCAAACTGTTATGACCCCAATGGCGAGGGTCTCAGAGGAACGTGGAAGTCTGCAGAATACAAAAATCCAGCTCATAGGGCAGTGGTAACTGGGTTGACCATATATCTACTCCTAACGCCAACACTAGAAGTAGCCGGGGATCATTCCTACGTTGATTCTAGATGACACGCGCCAGCCGGAGAATCTAGCTACCCCTAGTAGAGGAAAACAAAGACCTTTCTTGCCTCCAGAGAAGGGGACCCCAAAGCTGGATAGAAGCCCCCCACAAATAATGACGGTGAGGTAAGAGGAAATGACAAACACAGAAATGAACCAGGTTTAGCACAGAGAGGCCCGCTTACTGATAGCAGAATAAAGAAAGGTAACTTATATGGTCAACAAAAACCCTATCAAAATCCACACTGGAAATTCAAGAACCCCCGAACCGTCTAACGGTCCGGGGGGAGAACACCAGCCCCCTTAGAGCTTCCAGCAAAGGTCAGGATATAGATTTGGAACAAGCTGGACAAAAATACAAAACCAAAACAAATAGCAAAAAGCAAAAGGCAGACTTAGCTGATATAACTGGAACCAGGATCAGTAGACAAGAGCACAGCAGACTAGCTCTGATAACTACGTTGCCAGGCATTGAACTGAAGGTCCAGGGAGCTTATATAGCAACACCCCTAACTAACGACCCAGGTGCGGATAAAAGGAATGACAGAAAAACCAGAGTCAAAAAACTAGTAACCACTAGAGGGAGCAAAAAGCAAATTCACAACAGCCTACTAACGGTGTCTGCCGCTCCCTGGTGTTGTCCTCCACTGTACAAAGCTGAGCTTGAATCTTCAGGCTCTCATTAAGTAGTTGTTGTTATTATTTTTGGTTGGGGCCTACTAACGGTGTCTGCCGCTCCCTGGTGTTGTCCTCCACTGTACAAAGCTGAGCTTCAATCTTCAGGCTCTCATTAAGTTGTTGTTGTTAATATTTGTGGTTGGGGCCTACTAACGGTGTCTGCCACTCCCTGGTGTTGTCCTCCACTGTACAAAGCTGAGCTTCATTCATCAGGCTCTCATTATGTAGTTGTTGTTAATATTTGTGTTTGGGGCCTACTAGCGGTGTCTGCCGCTCCTTGGTATTGTCCTCCACTGTACAAAGCTGAGCTTCAATCTTCAGGCTCTCATTAAGTAGTTGTTGTTAATATGTGTGGTTGGGGCCTACTAACTGTGTCTGCCGCTCCAAGGTGTTCTCCAGGTTTACTTGCCTGGGCTTCAGTCTTCAGGCTCTCATTAAGTAGTTGTTGTTAATATGTGTGGTTGGGGCCTACTAACGGTGTCTGCCGCTCCCTGGTGTTGTCCTCCACTGTACAAAGCTGAGCTTCAATCTTCAGGCTCTCATTAAGTAGTTGTTGTTAATATTTTTGGTTGGGGCCTACTAACGGTGTCTGCCGCTCCCTGGTGTTGTCCTCCACTGTACAAAGCTGAGGTTCAATCTTCAGGCTCTCATTAAGTTGTTGTTGTTAATGTTTGTGTTTGGGGCCTACTAACGGTGTCTGCCGCTCCCTGGTGTTGTCTGTTGTGGATTCTGTTTGTGGGCTCCCTCTGGTGGTTACTGCTGGTACTGGGTGACTTTGGTGGGTTGCGGCCTTTGGTTTCCACCTGTCCATCAGAGGCTGGGTGTTTCCTATTTTACCTGGCCTTTCTGTCATTTCCCTTGCCGGCTATCAATGTATTCAGATGTGCTCTGTTTGGTTCCTGCCTACCTGCTCCCAGATCTTTCAGGATAAGCTAAGTGCTGATTTTCAGTTGTTTGGTTTTTTGTCCAGCTTGCTTATATGTCTCTATGCTAGCTGGTAGCTCTAGTGGACTGAGGTTCTCCCCATGTGCCATGAGTTGGCACATGGGTTCTTGTAATCTCAGGATGGTTTTTTTGATCAGGGTTTTTTGCTGACCGCTCAGTCCCCTTTTGTATCGTTCTGCTTTCTAGTTTACAGCGGGCCTCAATTTGCTAAAGCTATATATATCATCTCTATGTGTGTGCCTTCCTCTCATTTCACCGTCAATATATGTGGGGGGCAACTATATCTTTTGGAGTTCGTTCCTCTGGAGGCAAGTGAGGTCTTTATTTTCTCTGCAGTACTAGTTAGCTCTTAGGCTGGTGCGTGGCGTCTAGAACCAACGTAGGCACGCTCCCTGGCTATCTCTAGTTGCGTTTGTCAGGCGTAGGGCAGCGGTCAGCCCAGGTTCCATCACCCTAGAGCTCGTCCGTCATTTATTTGTACTTTGCTTGTCCTGTGCTATCCCTAGCCATTGGGGATTCATGACAGTATAGCCGGCCCACAAAGTGTTAATTGTTTGGGCTGAAGCAGGAGAAAAAGAAGTGTTCAAGGGAAATTTTTTTTTTTTTTTTCCCTTCAGAGTTTTGCTGCCTAGCCCTTAATTGCTGTCTAGCTGCTTCTTACCTCCTCTTAACCCTTGAATGGCTCTGATCCTGGCTGTTTAACATGGATGTCCAGAGTTTGGCTTCCAGCCTGAGTAATCTCGCGGCAAAAGTTCAAAACATACAGGATTTTGTTGTTCACACTCCCATGTCTGAACCTAGAATTCCTATTCCAGAGTTTTTTTCTGGAGATAGATCTACCTTCCTGAATTTCAGGAACAATTGTAAATTGTTTCTTTCTTTAAAATCTCGCTCCTCTGGAGACCCTGCTCAACAGGTCAGGATTGTCATATCTTTCCTGCGGGGCGACCCTCAGAATTGGGCATTTGCATTAGCACCAGGGGATCCTGCATTGCTCAGTGTGGATGCGTTTTTTCTGGCATTGGGATTGCTCTATGAGGAACCTAACCTAGAGATTCAGGCTGAAAAGGCTTTATTAGCCTTCTCTCAGGGGCATGATGAAGCGGAAATATATTGTCAGAAATTTCGGAAATGGTCGGTGCTTACTCAGTGGAATGAGTGCGCCCTGGCTGCAAACTTCAGAAATGGTCTTTCTGAGGCCATTAAGGATATTATGGTGGGGTTCCCTACGCCTACAGGTCTGAATGAGTCTATGACTATGGCCATTCAGATTGATCGGCGTTTACGGGAGCGCAAACCCGTGCACCAGTTGGCGGTGTCTTCTGAACAGGCACCTGAGACTATGCAATGTGATAGAATTCAGTCCAGAAGTGAACGGCAAAATTATAGGCGGAAAAATGGATTGTGTTTTTATTGTGGTGATTCAGCTCATGTTATATCAGCATGCTCTAAACGCACAAAAAGGGTTGATAAATCTTTTGCCATTGATACTCTGCAGCCTAAGTTCATTTTGTCTGTGACTTTGATTTTTTCACTGTCTTCCATTTCCGTCGATGCCTATGTGGATTCGGGCGCTGCCCTGAGTCTTATGGATTGGTCATTTGCTAAACGCTGCGGTTTTAGTCTGGAGCCTCTGGAAGTTCCTATTCCTCTGAATGGAATTGACTCTACACCATTGGCTATGAATAAACCGCAGTATTGGACACAAGTGACCATGCGCATTACTCCCGTTCATCAGGAGGTGATTCGCTTCCTTGTACTGTATAATTTACATGATGTACTAGTGCTTGGTCTGCCATGGTTACAAACTCATAATCCTGTCCTGGACTGGAAAACAATGTCTGTGCTAAGCTGGGGATGTCAGGGGGTTCATGATGATGCACCTCCGATTTCAATCGCTTCATCTACTCCTTCTGAGATCCCTGCATTTTTGTCTGACTATAGGGATGTTTTTGAGGAGCCTAAGCTCTATTCGCTCCCTCCTCATAGAGAGTGTGACTGTGCTATAGAATTGATTCCTGGCAGTAAGTTCCCTAAGGGTCGTTTATTTAATCTGTCACTGCCAGAGCATACTGCTATGCGGAATTATATTAAGGAGTCCTTGGAAAAGGGACATATTCGTCCATCTTCGTCCCCTCTGGGAGCAGGTTTTTTTTTCGTGGCAAAAAAGGATGGTTCCCTGAGGCCTTGTATAGATTATCGCCTTCTGAATAAGATTACAGTCAAATATCAGTATCCATTGCCATTATTAACTGATTTGTTTGCTCGCATTAAGGGGGCTAGGTGGTTCACTAAGATAGATCTTCGCGGTGCGTATAATCTGGTGCGGATAAAACAGGGTGATGAGTGGAAAACCGCATTTAATACGCCTGAGGGCCATTTTGAGTATTTGGTAATGCCTTTTGGACTCTCCAATGCTCCGTCAGTCTTTCAGTCCTTTATGCACAATATTTTCTGTGAATATCTGGATAAGTTTATGATTGTGTATTTGGATGATATTTTGGTGTTTTCTGATGACTGGGAGTCTCATGTTCTACAGGTCAGGAAGGTGTTTCAGGTTCTGCGGGCCAATTCTCTGTTTGTGAAGGGCTCAAAGTGTCTCTTCGGAGTCCAGAAGATTTCTTTTTTGGGGTACATTTTTTCTCCTTCTACTATTGAGATGGATCCCGTCAAGGTTCAGGCTATTTGTGACTGGACACAACCTACATCTGTTAAGAGCCTTCAGAAGTTCTTGGGGTTTGCTAATTTTTATCGTCGGTTCATTGCTAATTTTTCCAGTATTGTTAAACCTTTGACTGATTTGACTAAAAAGGGTGCTGATGTTGCTGATTGGTCTACTGCGGCCGTGGAGGCCTTTCGGGAACTTAAGCGCCGGTTTTCTTCTGCTCCTGTGTTGTGTCAACCAGATGTTTCACTTCCTTTTCAGGTTGAGGTGGATGCTTCCGAGATTGGAGCGGGGGCGGTTTTGTCACAGAGAAGTTCTAATGGCTCGGTGATGAAGCCATGTGCTTTCTTCTCTAGAAAATTCTCGCCCGCCGAGCGCAATTATGATGTGGGTAATCGGGAGCTTTTGGCCATGAAGTGGGCATTTGAGGAGTGGCGTCATTGGCTTGAGGGTGCTAAACATCGTGTGGTGGTCTTGACTGATCACAAGAATCTCATTTACCTTGAGTCTGCCAGGCGTTTGAATCCTAGACAGGCTCGTTGGTCGTTATTTTTTTCTCGTTTCAATTTCGTGGTTTCATACCTGCCAGGTTCAAAGAATGTGAAGGCAGATGCTCTTTCCAGGAGTTTTGTGCCTGACTCTCCTGGAGACACTGGGCCTACTGGTATCCTTAGGGATGGGGTAATATTGTCCGCCTTATCCCCAGACTTGCGACGCGCATTGCAGGAGTTTCAGGTGGATAAACCGGATCGATGTCCACCTGAAAGACTGTTTGTTCCGGATGATTGGACCAGTAGAGTCATCTCCGAGGTCCATTCTTCTGTGTTGGCTGGTCATCCTGGAATATTTGGTACGAGAGACTTGGTGGCCAGGTCTTTTTGGTGGCCTTCCTTGTCTAGGGATGTGCGTACATTTGTGCAGTCTTGTGAAGTGTGTGCTCGAGCTAAGCCTTGCTGTTCACGGGCCAGTGGGTTGTTGTTATCTTTGCCCATCCCGAAGAGGCCTTGGACGCACATTTCCATGGATTTTATTTCTGATCTTCCGGTTTCACAGAAAATGTCCGTTATCTGGGTTGTGTGTGACCGCTTTTCTAAGATGGTTCATTTGGTGCCCTTGCCTAAGTTGCCCTCCTCCTCTGAGTTGGTCCCTTTATTTTTTCAGAACGTGGTTTGTTTGCATGGGATTCCGGAGAATATCGTTTCTGACAGGGGATCCCAGTTTGTGTCTAGATTTTGGCGGACGTTTTGTGCCAAGATGGGCATTGATTTGTCTTTCTCGTCTGCATTCCATCCTCAGACGAATGGCCAGATGGAGCGAACTAATCAGACCTTGGAAACTTATTTGAGGTGTTTTGTTTCTGCTGATCAAGATGACTGGGTTGCTTTTTTGCCACTGGCCGAATTTGCTCTTAATAATCGGGCTAGTTCTGCCACGTTGGTCTCTCCTTTTTTTTGTAATTCGGGGTTTCATCCTCGTTTTTCCTCTGGTCAGGTGGAGTCTTCGGATTGTCCTGGAGTGGACGTGGTGGTGGACAGGCTACATCAGATTTGGAATCAGGTGGTGGACAATTTGAAGTTATCTCAGGAGAGGACTCAGCAGTTTGCTAATCGCCATCGCCGCGTGGGTCCCCGACTTCTTGTTGGGGATTTGGTGTGGTTGTCTTCTCGTTTTGTCCCTATGAAGGTCTCTTCTCCTAAGTTCAAGCCTCGGTTCATCGGTCCTTATAGGATCTCGGAGATTCTTAACCCTGTATCTTTTCGTTTGGATCTCCCAGCATCGTTTGCTATTCATAATGTGTTCCATCGGTCGTTGTTGCGGAGGTATGAGGTGCCCGTTGTTCCTTCGGTTGAGCCTCCTGCTCCGGTGCTGGTGGAGGGAGAATTGGAGTATGTTGTTGAAAAGATCTTGGATTCTCGTGTTTCCAGACGCAAACTCCAGTATTTGGTTAAGTGGAAGGGTTATGGTCAGGAGGATAATTCCTGGGTGGTCGCCTCCGATGTTCATGCGACAGATTTGGTCCGCGCCTTCCATAGAGCTCACCCTGATCGCCCTGGGGGTTCTCGTGAGGGTTCGGTGACCCCTCCTCAAGGGGGGGTACTGTTGTGGATTCTGTTTGTGGGCTCCCTCTGGTGGTTACTGCTGGTACTGGGTGACTTTGGTGGGTTGCGGCCTTTGGTTTCCACCTGTCCATCAGAGGCTGGGTGTTTCCTATTTTACCTGGCCTTTCTGTCATTTCCCTTGCCGGCTATCAATGTATTCAGATGTGCTCTGTTTGGTTCCTGCCTACCTGCTCCCAGATCTTTCAGGATAAGCTAAGTGCTGATTTTCAGTTGTTTGGTTTTTTGTCCAGCTTGCTTATATGTCTCTATGCTAGCTGGTAGCTCTAGTGGACTGAGGTTCTCCCCATGTGCCATGAGTTGGCACATGGGTTCTTGTAATCTCAGGATGGTTTTTTTGATTAGGGTTTTTTGCTGACCGCTCAGTCCCCTTTTGTATCATTCTGCTTTCTAGTTTACAGCGGGCCTCAATTTGCTAAAGCTATATATATCATCTCTATGTGTGTGCCTTCCTCTCATTTCACCGTCAATATATGTGGGGGGCAACTATATCTTTTGGGGTTCGTTCCTCTGGAGGCAAGTGAGGTCTTTATTTTCTCTGCAGTACTAGTTAGCTCTTAGGCTGGTGCGTGGCGTCTAGAACCAACGTAGGCACGCTCCCTGGCTATCTCTAGTTGCGTTTGTCAGGCGTAGGGCAGCGGTCAGCCCAGGTTCCATCACCCTAGAGCTCGTCCGTCATTTATTTGTACTTTGCTTGTCCTGTGCTATCCCTAGCCATTGGGGATTCATGACAGTTGTCCTCCACTGTACAAAGCTGAGCTTCAATCTTCAGGCTCTCATTAAGTAGTTGTTGTTAATATTTGTGTTTGGGGCCTACTAGCGGTGTCTGCCACTCCTTGGTGTTGTCCTCCACTGTACAAAGCTGAGCTTGAATCTTCAGGCTCTCATTAAGTTGTTGTTGTTAATATTTGTGGTTGGGGCCTACTAACGGTGTCTGCCGATCCCTGGTGTTGTCCTCCACTGTACAAAGCTGAGCTTCAATCTTCAGGCTCTCATTAAGTTGTTGTTGTTAATATTTGTGGTTGGGGCCTACTAACGGTGTCTGCCGCTCCAAGGTGTTCTCCATGTTTACTTGCCTGAGCTTCAGTCTTCAGGCTCTCATTAAGTAGTTGTTGTTAATATGTGTGGTTGGGGCCTACTAACGGTGTCTGCCACTCCTTGGTGTTGTCCTCCACTGTACAAAGCTGAGCTTCAATCTTCAGGCTCTCATTAAGTAGTTGTTGTTAATATGTGTGGTTGGGGCCTACTAACGGTGTCTGCCGCTCCCTGGTTTTGTCCTCCACTGTACAAAGCTGAGCTTCAATCTTCAGGCTCTCATTAAGTAGTTGTTGTTAATATCTGTGGTTGGGGCCTACTAACGGTGTCTGCCGCTCCCTGGTGTTGTCCTCCATTGTACAAAGCTGAGATTGAATCTTCAGGCTCTCATTAAGTAGTTGTTGTTAATATGTGTGGTTGGGGCATACTAACGGTGTCTGCCGCTCCAAGGTGTTCTCCAGGTTTACTTGCCTGAGCTTCAATCTTCAGGCTCTCATTAAGTTGTTGTTGTTAATATTTGTGGTTGGGGCCTGCTAACGGTGTCTGCCACTCCAAGGTGTTTCCAGGTTTACTTGCCTGAGCTTCAGTCTTCAGGCTCTCATTAAGTAGTTGTTGTTAATATGTGTGGTTGGGGCCTACTAACGGTGTCTGCCACTCCTTGGTGTTGTCCTCCACTGTACAAAGCTGAGCTTCAATCTTCAGGCTCTCATTAAGTAGTTGTTGTTAATATGTGTGGTTGGGGCCTACTAACGGTGTCTGCCGATCCCTGGTGTTGTCCTCTACTGTACAAAGCTGATCTTCAATCTTCAGGCTCTCATTAAGTTGTTGTTGTTAATATTTGTGGTTGGGGCCTACTAACGGTGTCTGCTGCTCCAAGGTGTTCTCCATGTTTACTTGCCTGAGCTTCAGTCTTCAGGCACTCATTAAGTAGTTGTTGTTAATATGTGTGGTTGGGGCCTACTAACGGTGTCTGCCACTCCTTGGTGTTGTCCTCCACTGTACAAAGCTGAGCTTCAATCTTCAGGCTCTCATTAAGTAGTTGTTGTTAATATGTGTGGTTGGGGCCTACTAACGGTGTCTGCCGCTCCCTGCTGTTGTCCTCTACTGTACAAAGCTGAGCTTCAATCTTCAGGCTCTCATTAAGTAGTTGTTGTTAATATGTGTGGTTGGGGCCTACTAACGGTGTCTGCCGCTACCTGGTGTTATCCTCCACTGTACAAAGCTGACCTTGAATCTTCAGGCTCTCATTAAGTAGTTGTTGTTAATATTTGTGGTTTCGACCTACTAACGGTGTCTGCCGCTCCCTGGTGTTGTCCTCCACTGTACAAAGCTGAGCTTCAATCTTCAGGCTCTCATTAAGGGTACTGTCACACAGTACCATTTTGATCGCTACGACGGCACGATCCGTGACGTCGCAGCGATCGTATGATTATCGCTCCAGCGTCGTAGACTGCGGTCACACGTTGCAATCACGGCGCTGGAGCGATGCCGAAGTCCCCGGTAACCAGGGTAAACATCGGGTAACTAAGCGCAGGGCCGCGCTTAGTAACCCGATGTTTACCCTGGTTACCAGTGTAAACGTAAAAAAAACAAACAGTACATACTTACATTCCGGTGTCTGTCCCCGGCGTTCTGCTTCTCTCCACTGTGTAAGCGCCATAGCCGGAAAGCACAGCGGTGACGTCAGACGTCACCGCTGTGCTCGCTTTCTGGCTGGCCGGCGCTCACACAGTGCAGAGAAGCTGAGACGCCGGAGGATAGACACCGGAATGTAAGTATGTACTGTTTGTTTTTTTTACGTTTACGCTGGTAACCAGGGTAAACATCGGGTTACTAAGCGCGGCCCTGCGCTTAGTTACCCGATGTTTACCCTGGTTACAAGCGAACACATCGCTGGATCGCTGTCACACACAACGATCCAGCGATGTCAGCGGGTGATCAAGCGACGAAAGAAAGTTCCATACGATCTGCTACGACGTACGATTCTCAGCAGGATCCCTGATCGCTGCTGCGTGTCAGACACTGCGATATCGTAACGATATCGCTAGAACGTCACGAATCGTACCGTCGTAGCGATCAAAATGGTACTGTGTGACAGTACCCTAAGTTGTGGTTGTTAATATTTGTGGTTGGGGCCTACTAACGGTGTCTGCCGCTCCAAGGTGTTCTCCATGTTTACTTGCCTGAGCTTCAATCTTCAGGCTCTCAATAAGTAGTTGTTGTTGATATGTGTGGTTGGGGCCTACTAACGGTGTCTGCCGCTCCCTGGTTTTGTCCTCCACTGTACAAAGCTGAGCTTCAATCTTCAGGCTCTCATTAAGTAGTTGTTGTTAATATCTGTGGTTGGGGCCTACTAACGGTGTCTGCCGCTCCCTGGTGTTGTCCTCCATTGTACAAAGCTGAGATTGAATCTTCAGGCTCTCATTAAGTAGTTGTTGTTAATATGTGTGGTTGGGGCCTACTAACGGTGTCTGCCGCTCCAAGGTGTTCTCCAGGTTTACTTGCCTGAGCTTCAATCTTCAGGCTCTCATTAAGTTGTTGTTGTTAATATTTGTGGTTGGGGCCTGCTAACGGTGTCTGCAACTCCAAGGTGTTTCCAGGTTTACTTGCCTGAGCTTCAGTCTTCAGGCTCACATTAAGTAGTTGTTGTTAATATGTGTGGTTGGGGCCTACTAACGGTGTCTGCCTCTCCCTGGTGTTGTCCTCCACTGTACAAAGCTGAGCTTGAAGCTTCAGGCTCTCATTAAGTAGTTGTTGTTAATATTTTTGGTTGGGGCCTACTAACGGTGTCTGCCGCTCCCTGGTGTTGTCCTCCACTGTACAAAGCTGAGCTTCAAACTTCAGGCTCTCATTAAGTAGTTGTTGTTAATATGTGTGGTTGGGGCCTACTAACGGTGTCTGCCGCTCCAAGGTGTTCTCCAGGTTTACTTGCCTGAGCTTGAATCTTCAGGCTCTCATTAAGTTGTTGTTGTTAATATTTGTTGTTGGGGCCTGCAAACGGTGTGTGCTGCTCCAAGGTGTTCTCCAGGTTTACTTGCCTGAGCTTCAGTCTTCAGGCTCTCATTAAGTAGTCGTTGTTAATATGTGTGGTTGGGGCCTACTAACGGTGTCTGACGCTCCCTGGTGTTGTCCTCCACTGTACAAAGCTGAGCTTCAATCTTCAGGCTCTCATTAAGTTGTTGTTGTTAATATTTGTGGTTGGGGCCTACTAACGGTGTCTGCCGCTCCCTGGTGTTGTCCTCCACTGTACAAAGCTGAGCTTCAATCTTCAGGCTCTCATTAAGTAGTTGTTGTTAACATTTGTGTTTGGGGCCTACTAGCGGTGTCTGCCGCTCCTTGGTGTTGTCCTCCACTGTACAAAGCTGAGCTTCAATCTTCAGGCTCTCATTAAGTAGTTGTTGTTAATATTTGTGGTTGGGGCCTACTAACGGTGTCTGCCGCTCCAAGGTGTCCTCCAGGTTTACTTGCCTGAGCTTCAATCTTCAGGCTCTCATTAAGTAGTTGTTGTTAATATGTGTGGTTGGGGCCTACTAACGGTGTCTGCCGCTCCCTGGTGTTGTCCTCTACTATACAAAGCTGAGCTTCAATCTTCAGGCTCTCATTAAGTAGTTGTTGTTAATATGTGTGGTTGGGGCCTACTAACGGTGTCTGCCGCTCCCTGGTGTTATCCTCCACTGTACAAAGCTGAGCTTGAATCTTCAGGCTCTCATTAAGTAGTTGTTGTTAATATTTGTGGTTGGGGCCTACTAACGGTGTCTGCCGCTCCCTGGTGTTGTCCTCCACTGTACAAAGCTGAGCTTCAATCTTCAGGCTCTCTTTAAGTTGTTGTTGTTAATATTTGTGGTTGGGGCCTACTAACGGTGTCTGCCGCTCCCTGGTGTTGTCCTCCACTGTACAAAGCTGAGCTTCAATCTTCAGGCTCTCTTTAAGTTGTTGTTGTTAATATTTGTGGTTGGGGCCTACTAACGGTGTCTGCCGCTCCAAGGTTTTCTCCATGTTTACTTGCCTGAGCTTCAATCTTCAGGCTCTCATTAAGTAGTTGTTAATATGTGTGGTTGGGGTCTACTAACGGTGTCTGACGCTCCCTGATTTTGTCCTCCACTGTACAAAGCTGAGCTTTAATCTTCAGGCTCTCATTAAGTTGTTGTTGTTAATATTTGTGGTTGGGGCCTACTAACGGTGTCTGCCGCTCCCTGGCGTTGTCCTCCACTGTACAAAGCTGAACTTCAATCTTCAGGCTGTCATTAAGTAGTTGTTGTTAATATTTGAGTTTGGGGCCTACTAGCGGTGTCTGCCGCTCCTTGGTGTTGTCCTCCACTGTACAAAGCTGAGCTTGAATCTTCAGGCTCTCATTAAGTTGTTGTTGTTAATATTTGTGGTTGGGGCCTACTAACGGTGTCTGCCGCTCCCTGGTGTTGTCCTCCACTGTACAAAGCTGAGCTTCAATCTTCAGGCTCTCATTAAGTAGTTGTTGTTAATATTTGAGTTTGGGGCCTACTAGCGGTGTCTGCCGCACCTTGGTGTTGTCCTCCACTGTACAAAGCTGAGCTTGAATCTTCAGGCTCTCATTAAGTTGTTGTTGTTAATATTTGTGGTTGGGGCCTACTAACGGTGTCTGCCGCTCCCTGGTGTTGTCCTCCTCTGTACAAAGCTGAGCTTCAATCTTCAGGCTCTCATTAAGTTGTTGTTGTTAATATTTGTGGTTTGGGCCTACTAACAGTGTCTGCCGCTCCCTGGTGTTGTCCTCCACTGTAAAAAGCTGAGCTTCAATCTTCAGGCTCTCATTACGTAGTTGTTGTTAATATTTGTGGTTGGGGCCTACTAACGGTGTTTGCCGCTCCCTGGTGTTGTCCTCTTCTGTACAAAGCTGAGCTTGAATCTTCAGGCTCTCATTAAGTAGTTGTTGTTAATATTTGTGGTTGGGGCCTACTAACGGTGTCTGCCGCTCCAAGGTGTCCTCCAGGTTTACTTGCCTGAGCTTCAATCTTCAGGCTCTCATTAAGTAGTTGTTGTTAATATGTGTGGTTGGGGCCTACTAACGGTGTCTGCCGCTCCCTGGTGTTGTCCTCTACTATACAAAGCTGAGCTTCAATCTTCAGGCTCTCATTAAGTAGTTGTTGTTAATATGTGTGGTTGGGGCCTACTAACGGTGTCTGCCGCTCCCTGGTGTTATCCTCCACTGTACAAAGCTGAGCTTGAATCTTCAGGCTCTCATTAAGTAGTTGTTGTTAATATTTGTGGTTGGGGCCTACTAACGGTGTCTGCCGCTCCCTGGTGTTGTCCTCCACTGTACAAAGCTGAGCTTCAATCTTCAGGCTCTCTTTAAGTTGTTGTTGTTAATATTTGTGGTTGGGGCCTACTAACGGTGTCTGCCGCTCCCTGGTGTTGTCCTCCACTGTACAAAGCTGAGCTTCAATCTTCAGGCTCTCTTTAAGTTGTTGTTGTTAATATTTGTGGTTGGGGCCTACTAACGGTGTCTGCCGCTCCAAGGTTTTCTCCATGTTTACTTGCCTGAGCTTCAATCTTCAGGCTCTCATTAAGTAGTTGTTAATATGTGTGGTTGGGGTCTACTAACGGTGTCTGACGCTCCCTGATTTTGTCCTCCACTGTACAAAGCTGAGCTTTAATCTTCAGGCTCTCATTAAGTAGCTGTTGTTAATATTTGTGGTTAGGGCCTACTAACGGTGTCTTCCGCTCCCTGGTGTTGTCCTCCATTGTACAAAGCTGAGCTTGAATCTTCAGGCTCTCAATAAGTAGTTGTTGTTAATATGTGTGGTTGGGGCCTACTAACGGTGTCTGCCGCTCCAAGGTGTTCTCCAGGTTTACTTGCCTGAGCTTCAATCTTCAGGCTCTCATTAAGTTGTTGTTGTTAATATTTGTGGTTGGGGCCTGCTAACGGTGTCTGCCGCTCCAAGGTGTTCTCCAGGTTTACTTGCCTGAGCTTCAGTCTTCAGGCTCTCATTAAGTAGTTGTTGTTAATATGTGTGGTTCGGGCCTACTAACGGTGTCTGCCGCTCCCTGGTGTTGTCCTCCACTGTACAAAGCTGAGCTTCAATCTTCAGGCTCTCATTAAGTAGTTGTTGTTAATATTTTTGGTTGGGGCCTACTAACGGTGTCTGCCGCTCCTTGGTGTTGTCCTCCACAGTACAAAGCTGAGCTTCAATCTTCAGGCTCTCATTAAGTTGTTGTTAATATTTGTGGTTTGGGTATACTAACGGTGTCTGCCGCTCCCTGGTGTTGTCCTCCACTGTTAAAAGCTGAGCTTTAATTTTCAGGCTCTCATTAAGTAGTTGTTGTTAATATTTGTGGTTGGGGCCTACTAACGGTGTCTGCCGCTCTCTGGTGTTGTCCTCTACTGTACAAAGCTGAGCTTGAATCTTCAGGCTCTCATTAAGTTGTTGTTGTTATTATTTGTGGTTGGGGCCTACTAACGGTGTCTGCCGCTCCCTGGTGTTGTCCTCTACTGTACAAAGCTGAGCTTGAATCTTCAGGCTCTCATTAAGTTGTTGTTGTTAATATTTGTGGTTGGGGCCTACTAACGGTGTCTGCCGCTCCAAGGTGTTCTCCAGGTTTACTTGCCTGAGCTTCAATCTTCAGGCTCTCATTAAGTTGTTGTTGTTAATATTTGTGGTTGGGGCCTGCTAACGGTGTCTGCCGCTCCAAGGTGTTCTCCAGGTTTACTTGCCTGAGCTTGAATCTTCAGGCTCTCATTAAGTAGTTGTTGTTAATATGTGTGGTTGGGGCCTACTGACGGTGTCTGCCGCTCCAAGGTGTTCTCCAGGTTTACTTGCCTGAGCTTCAATCTTCAGGCTCTCATTAAGTTGTTGTTATTAATATTTGTGGTTGGGGACTGCTAATGGTGTCTGCCGCTCCAAGGTGTTCTCCAGGTTTACTTGCCTGAGCTTCAGTCTTCAGGCTCACATTAAGTAGTTGTTGTTAATATGTGTGGTTGGAGCCTACTAGCGGTGTCTGCCGCTCCTTGGTGTTGTCCTCCACTGTACAAAGCTGAGCTTCAAACTTCAGGCTCTCATTAAGTTGTTGTTGTTAATATTTGTGGTTGGGGCCTACTAACGGTGTCTGCCGCTCCCTGGTGTTGTCCTCCACTGTACAAAGCTGAGCTTCAATCTTCAGGCTGTCATTAAGTAGTTGTTGTTAATATTTGAGTTTGGGGCCTACTAGCGGTGTCTGCCGCACCTTGGTGTTGTCCTCCACTGTACAAAGCTGAGCTTGAATCTTCAGGCTCTCATTAAGTTGTTGTTGTTAATATTTGTGGTTGGGGCCTACTAACGGTGTCTGCCGCTCCCTGGTGTTGTCCTCCACTGTACAAAGCTGAGCTTCAATCTTCAGGCTCTCATTAAGTTGTTGTTGTTAATATTTGTGGTTTGGGCCTACTAACAGTGTGTGCCGCTCCCTGGTGTTGTCCTCCACTGTAAAAAGCTGAGCTTCAATCTTCAGGCTCTCATTACGTAGTTGTTGTTAATATTTGTGGTTGGGGCCTACTAACGGTGTTTGCCGCTCCCTGGTGTTGTCCTCTTCTGTACAAAGCTGAGCTTGAATCTTCAGGCTCTCATTAAGTAGTTGTTGTTAATATTTGTGGTTGGGGCCTACTAACGGTGTCTGCCGCTCCAAGGTGTCCTCCAGGTTTACTTGCCTGAGCTTCAATCTTCAGGCTCTCATTAAGTAGTTGTTGTTAATATGTGTGGTTGGGGCCTACTAACGGTGTCTGCCGCTCCCTGGTGTTGTCCTCTACTATACAAAGCTGAGCTTCAATCTTCAGGCTCTCATTAAGTAGTTGTTGTTAATATGTGTGGTTGGGGCCTACTAACGGTGTCTGCCGCTCCCTGGTGTTATCCTCCACTGTACAAAGCTGAGCTTGAATCTTCAGGCTCTCATTAAGTACCGTATTTTTCGGACTACAAGACGCACTTTTTCCCCCCCAAAAAAGGGGGGAAAATGGGGGGTGCGTCTAATAGTCGCAATGCAGGCTTACCGTGGCGGCAGAGGTGCGGCGGCAGAGGTGTGGCAGCAGAGGTACGGAGATGAGGAGGCGCAGTGAGCAGGGTCCCTTTTCCCGGTGAGGTGATGCAGCAGCCCGGTAAGGCAGCAGAGCCGGGTGATCCTGATGTTATCGGTGGGCGCGGCCATCTTCCTGAGGCCGCGCGTTCGCAGATGGAGCTCTGCTGCCCGGGGCTTCAGGAAAATGGCCGCGGGATGCCGCGCGTGCGCAGATGGGGATCGCGGCGGCCATTTTCCTGAAGCCCCGGGCAGCAGAGCTCCATCTGCGAATGCGCGGCCTCAGGAAGATGGCCGCGCCCACCGATATCAACAGGATTCACCCGGCTCTGCTGCATTACCGGGCTGCTGCAGCTGCATCACCTCACCGGGACTTTGGACTCTGTATACTCCATCCTTTTGCTTCCCAGGGGTGCAGCAAGGTTCAGGAAGGATCTCGTGGGCACATGGACTGGAGATGATGGAGGTAGTGGTGTACATTGTGAAGCGAGTATTCCACAGGCGCTCAGATGTCTGAGTCCTTGCCACTTCCCGGCGCTCCTCAGCACCGCATGGCACGGCCGGCTCTCCGCCTCCAGCAGGGCTCGCAGCAGTATAGAGGCGCTTTTCCTGCAGTGTACGGTCATGGCGGCTGTGTCTCGGTAGCGGAGCTCCTCACTTATTACCGGCTTCTGAAATAATTATTGCGCTGAGGAGCGCCGGGAAGCGGCAAGGACTCAGACATATGAGCTCCTGTGGAATACTCGCTTCACAATGTACACCACTACCTCCATCATCTCCAGTCCATGTGCCCACGAGATCCTTCCATCACCTCACCGGGGAAAGGGACCCCTCTCACGCCATACCTCTCACTGTGCTTCCTCATCCCAGCACCTCTGTCGGTAACCACTGCTGCCACCCTCCCATGGACACCAGGCCGTGGCGTCGCCCACCTAAGCAGGAAGGGACCCTGCTCAGGTGCACGCCGTACCGCATCACCCCACCTCTGCCGCCACCATGCCTCCTGTGACCCTGCTCTGCCACCACCAGCCCTCAGGTAAGATACTGTAAATTCGGACAATAAGACGGACCCCCATCTTATAAAAAATCTTTTTTTCTGCAATTTTCACCCCAAATTTGGGGTGCGCCTTATGGTCCGGTGTGTCTTATAGTCCGCGAAATACGGTAGTTGTTGTTAATATTTGTGGTTGGGGCCTACTAACGGTGTCTGCCGCTCCCTGGTGTTGTCCTCCACTGTACAAAGCTGAGCTTCAATCTTCAGGCTCTCTTTAAGTTGTTGTTGTTAATATTTGTGGTTGGGGCCTACTAACGGTGTCTGCCGCTCCCTGGTGTTGTCCTCCACTGTACAAAGCTGAGCTTCAATCTTCAGGCTCTCTTTAAGTTGTTGTTGTTAATATTTGTGGTTGGGGCCTACTAACGGTGTCTGCCGCTCCAAGGTTTTCTCCATGTTTACTTGCCTGAGCTTCAATCTTCAGGCTCTCATTAAGTAGTTGTTAATATGTGTGGTTGGGGTCTACTAATGGTGTCTGACGCTCCCTGATTTTGTCCTCCACTGTACAAAGCTGAGCTTTAATCTTCAGGCTCTCATTAAGTAGCTGTTGTTAATATTTGTGGTTAGGGCCTACTAACGGTGTCTTCCGCTCCCTGGTGTTGTCCTCCATTGTACAAAGCTGAGCTTGAATCTTCAGGCTCTCAATAAGTAGTTGTTGTTAATATGTGTGGTTGGGGCCTACTAACGGTGTCTGCCGCTCCAAGGTGTTCTCCAGGTTTACTTGCCTGAGCTTCAATCCTCAGGCTCTCATTAAGTTGTTGTTGTTAATATTTGTGGTTGGGGCCTGCTAACGGTGTCTGCCGCTCCAAGGTGTTCTCCAGGTTTACTTGCCTGAGCTTCAGTCTTCAGGCTCTCATTAAGTAGTTGTTGTTAATATGTGTGGTTCGGGCCTACTAACGGTGTCTGCCGCTCCCTGGTGTTGTCCTCCACTGTACAAAGCTGAGCTTCAATCTTCAGGCTCTCATTAAGTAGTTGTTGTTAATATTTTTGGTTGGGGCCTACTAACGGTGTCTGCCGCTCCTTGGTGTTGTCCTCCACAGTACAAAGCTGAGCTTCAATCTTCAGGCTCTCATTAAGTTGTTGTTAATATTTGTGGTTTGGGTATACTAATGGTGTCTGCCGCTCCCTGGTGTTGTCCTCCACTGTTAAAAGCTGAGCTTTAATTTTCAGGCTCTCATTAAGTAGTTGTTGTTAATATTTGTGGTTGGGGCCTACTAACGGTGTCTGCCGCTCTCTGGTGTTGTCCTCTACTGTACAAAGCTGAGCTTGAATCTTCAGGCTCTCATTAAGTTGTTGTTGTTATTATTTGTGGTTGGGGCCTACTAACGGTGTCTGCCGCTCCCTGGTGTTGTCCTCTACTGTACAAAGCTGAGCTTGAATCTTCAGGCTCTCATTAAGTTGTTGTTGTTAATATTTGTGGTTGGGGCCTACTAACGGTGTCTGCCGCTCCAAGGTGTTCTCCAGGTTTACTTGCCTGAGCTTCAATCTTCAGGCTCTCATTAAGTTGTTGTTGTTAATATTTGTGGTTGGGGCCTGCTAACGGTGTCTGCCGCTCCAAGGTGTTCTCCAGGTTTACTTGCCTGAGCTTCAGTCTTCAGGCTCTCATTAAGTAGTTGTTGTTAATATGTGTGGTTCGGGCCTACTAACGGTGTCTGCCGCTCCCTGGTGTTGTCCTCCAGTGTACAAAGCTGAGCTTGAATCTTCAGGCTCTCATTAAGTAGTTGTTGTTAATATTTTTGGTTGGGGCCTACTAACGGTGTCTGCCGCTCCCTGGTGTTGTCCTCCACTGTACAAAGCTGAGCTTCAATCTTCAGGCTCTCATTAAGTTGTTGTTAATATTTGTGGTTTGGGTCTACTAACGGTGTCTGCCGCTCCCTGGTGTTGTCCTCCACTGTAAAAAGCTGAGCTTTAATTTTCAGGCTCTCATTAAGTAGTTGTTGTTAATATTTGTGGTTGGGGCCTACTAACGGTGTCTGCCGCTCCCTGGTGTTGTCCTCTACTGTACAAAGCTGAGCTTGAATCTTCAGGCTCTCATTAAGTAGTTGTTGTTAATATTTGTGTTTGGGGCCCACTAACGGTGTCTGCCGCTCTCTGGTGTTGTCCTCCACTGTACAAAGCTGAGCTTCAATCTTCAGGCTCTCATTAAGTAGTTGTTGTTAATATGTGTGGTTGGGGCCTACTAACGGTGTCTGCCGCTCCCTGGCGTTGTCCTCTACTGTACAAAGCTGAGCTTCAATCTTCAGGCTCTCATTAAGTAGTTGTTGTTAATAAGTGTGGTTGGGGCCTACTAACGGTGTCTGCCACTCCCTGGTGTTGTCCTCTACTGTACAAAGCTGAGATTCAATCTTCAGACTCTCATTAAGTAGTTAGAAAAAAAAAAAAATAGAAAAAAACCTCTCCAAATCATAATTTACCATATATATTGCGATGTCTACCTAACATCTATATGCCAATTGCATATTGTGAACATAAGCGACTCAGGAGCTGCATATTATACAAAAAAAGGAAAAGAGTCATAGCTAGATAAATAGAAAATAGATACCAAATTTTATTAAATACAAATTAAACACACCATACAAAAATTATGTTTAAAAGAAGCAACGTATAGAGCAATCAAAAATAGGCCAGTAAATGTATATTGGGTTAGTGACAAAATATCGCCCAAGATAGTGAGTGCCAGCGGACCTGCAGCACAACTAGGGATGTAAAATCTTAATTGTCACATAAAAAGAAAAACAGAACACTGGATAGTGACTAGTTAGTATAGCTTAGGGTGGACAGAGTAACTGTCATAATCAGGCTCACAGGTGCAACCAGCTACCAGCGGCTGATTTATAAAGCATATCCACCCATTAAAGTGTACCAAACTAACAAACTCCAGCGGCAAAAGTATATCAGCTGACAAAGAAAGATAATAAATATACATGTGAAGTCACATAACATTACCCGTCATGGTGTAGTGCAGGGCGGCTGGGACTCTCCCCGACGTACGTTTCAGTACGAATGACCTTCCTCAGGGGGCTCTCATTAAGTAGTTGTTGTTAATACGTGTGGTTGGGGCCTACTAACGGTGTCTGCCGCTCCCTGGTGTTATCCTCCACTGTACAAAGCTGAGCTTGAATCTTCAGGCTCTTATTAAGTAGTTGTTGTTAATATTTGTGGTTGGGGCCTACTAACGGTGTCTGCCGCTCTCTGGTGTTGTCCTCCACTGTACAAAGCTGAGCTTCAATCTTCAGGCTCTCATTAAGTAGTTGTTGTTAATATGTGTGGTTGGGGCCTACTAACGGTGTCTGCCGCTCCCTGGCGTTGTCCTCTACTGTACAAAGCTGAGCTTCAATCTTCAGGCTCTCATTAAGTAGTTGTTGTTAATATGTGTGGTTGGGGCCTACTAACGGTGTCTGCCGCTCCAAAGTGTTCTCCATGTTTACTTGCCTGAGCTTCAATCTTCAGGCTCTCATTAAGTAGTGTTGTTAATATGTGTGGTTGGGGCCTACTAACGGTGTCTGCCGCTCCTTGGTGTTGTCCTCTACTGTACAAAGCTGAGCTTCAATCTTCAGGCTCTCATTAAGTAATTGTTGTTAATATGTGTGGATGGGGCCTACTAAAGGTGTCTGCCGCTCCCTGGTGTTATCCTCCACTGTACAAAGCTGAGCTTGAATCTTCAGGCTCTCTTTAAGTAGCTGTTGTTAATATTAGTGGTTGGGGCCTACTAACGGTGTCTGCCGCTCCCTGGTGTTGTCCTCCACTGTACAAAGCTGAGCTTCAATCTTCAGGCTCTCATTAAGTTGTTGTTGTTAATATTTGTGGTTGGGGCCTACTAACGGTGTCTGCCGCTCCCTGGTGTTGAACTCCACTGTACAAAGCTGAGCTTCAATCTTCAGTCTCTCATTAAGTTGTTGTTGTTAATATTTGTGGTTGGGGCCTACTAACGGTGTCTGTCGCTCCCTGGTTTTGTCCTCCACTGTACAAAGCTGAGCTTCAGTCTTCAGGCTCTCATTAAGTTGTTGTTGTTAATATTTGTGGTTGGGGCCTACTAACGGTGTCTGCCGCTCCAAGGTGTTCTCCATGTTTACTTGCCTGAGCTTCAGTCTTCAGGCTCTCATTAAGTAGTTGTTGTTAATATGTGTGGTTGGGGCCTACTAACGGTGTCTTCCACTCCCTGGTGTTGTCCTCCACTGTACAAAGCTGAGCTTCAATCTTCAGGCTCTCATTAAGTAGTTGTTGTTAATATGTGTGGTTGGGGCCTATTAACGGTGTCTGCCGCTCCCTGGTGTTGTCCTCTACTGTACAAAGCTGAGCTTCAATCTTCAGGCTCTGATTAAGTAGTTGTTGTTAATATGTGTGGTTGGGGCCTACTAACGGTGTCTGCCGCTCCCTGGTGTTATCCTCCACGGTACAAAGCTGAGCTTGAATCTTCAGGCTCTCATTAAGTAGTTGTTGTTAATATGTGTGGTTG
The DNA here is from genome assembly GCF_051348905.1 of Ranitomeya variabilis. NCBI lineage: Eukaryota > Metazoa > Chordata > Amphibia > Anura > Dendrobatidae > Ranitomeya > Ranitomeya variabilis. Next base: position 100,967,272 of record NC_135238.1, on the reverse strand, counting down.
GGGCCTACTAACGGTGTCTGCCGCTCCCTGGTGTTATCCTCCACTGTACAAAGCTGAGCTTGAATCTTCAGGCTCTCATTAAGTAGTTGTTGTTAATATTTGAGGTTGGGGCCTACTAACGGTGTCTGCCGCTCCAAAGTGTTCTCCATGTTTACTTGCCTGAGCTTCAATCTTCAGGCTCTCATTAAGTTGTTGTTGTTAATATGTGTGGTTGGGGCCTACTAACAGTGTTTGACGCTCCCTGGTGTTGTCCTCCACTGTACAAAGCTGAGCTTCAATCTTCAGGCTCTCATTAAGTAGTTGTTGTTAATATGTGTGGTTGGGGCCTACTAACGGTGTCTGCCACTCCCTGGTGTTGTCCTCCACTGTACAAAGCTGAGCTTGAATCTTCAGGCTCTCATTAAGAAGTTGTTGTTAATATGTGTGGTTGGGGCCTACTAACGGTGTCTGCCGCTCCAAGGTGTTCTCCAAGTTTACTTGCCTGAGCTTCAATATTCAGGCTCTCATTAAGTAGTTGTTGTTAATATGTGTGGTTGCGGCCTACTGACGGTGTCTGCCGCTCCCTGGTGTTGTCCTCCACTGTACAAAGCTGAGCTTCAATCTTCAGGCTCTCATTAAGTAGTTGTTGTTAATATTTGTGTTTGGGGCCTACTAGCGGTGTCTGCCGCTCCTTGGTGTTGTCCTCCACTGTACAATGCTGAGCTTGAATCTTCAGGCTCTCATTAAGTTGTTGTTGTTAATATTTGTGGTTGGGGCCTACTAACGGTGTCTGCCGCTCCCTGGTGTTGTCCTCCACTGTACATAGCTGAGCTTCAATCTTCAGGCTCTCATTAAGTAGTTGTTGTTAATATGTGTGGTTGGGGCCTACTAACGGTGTCTGCCGCTCCCTGGTGTTATCATCCACTGTACAAAGCTGAGCTTGAATCTTCAGGCTCTCATTAAGTAGCTGTTGTTAATATTAGTGGTTGGGGCCTACTAACGGTGTCTGCCGCTCCCTGGTGTTGTCCTCCACTGTACAAAGCTGAGCTTCAATCTTCAGGCTCTCATTAAGTTGTTGTTGTTAATATTTGTGGTTGGGGCCTACTAACGGTGTCTGCCGCTCCCTGGTGTTGTCCTCCACTGTACAAAGCTGAGCTTCAATCTTCAGGGTCTCATTAAGTTGTTGTTGTTAATATTTGTGGTTGGGGCCTACTAACGGTGTCTGTCGCTCCCTGGTTTTGTCCTCCACTGTACAAAGCTGAGCTTCAATCTTCAGGCTCTCATTAAGTTGTTGTTGTTAATATTTGTGGTTGGGGCCTACTAACGGTGTCTGTCGCTCCCTGGTTTTGTCCTCCACTGTACAAAGCTGAGCTTCAATCTTCAGGCTCTCATTAAGTAGTTGTTGTTAATATGTGTGGTTGGGGCCTACTAACGGTGTCTGCCGCTCCATGGTGTTGTCCTCTACTGTACAAAGCTGAGCTTCAATCTTCAGGCTCTCATTAAGTAGTTGTTGTTAATATGTGTGGTTGGGGCCTACTAACGGTGTCTGCCGCTCCCTGGTGTTATCCTCCACTGTACAAAGCTGAGCTTGAATCTTCAGGCTCTCATTAAGTAGTTGTTGTTAATATGTGTGGTTGGGGCCTACTAACGGTGTCTGCCGCTCCCTGGTGTTATCCTCCACTGAACAAAGCTGAGCTTGAATCTTCAGGCTCTCATTAAGTAGTTGTTGTTAATATTTGTGGTTGGGGCCTACTAACGGTGTCTGCCGCTCCAAAGTGTTCTCCGTGTTTACTTGCCTGAGCTTCAATCTTCAGGCTCTCATTAAGTTGTTGTTGTTAATATGTGTGGTTGGGGCCTACTTACAGTGTTTGATGCTCCCTGGTGTTGTCCTCCTTTGTACAAAACTGAGCTTCAATCTTCAGGCTCTCATTAAGTAGTTGTTGTTAATATGTGTGGTTGGGGCCTACCAACGGTGTCTGCCGCTCCCTTGTGTTGTCCTCCACTGTACAAAGCTGAGCTTGAATCTTCAGGCTCTCATTAAGTAGTTGTTGTTAATATGTGTGGTTGGGACCTACTAACGGTGTCTGCCGCTCCAAGGTGTTCTCCATGTTTACTTGCCTGAGCTTCAATATTCAGGCTCTCATTAAGTAGTTGTGTTGTTGTTAATATGTGTGGTTGGGGCCTATTAACGGTGTCTGCCGCTCCCTGGTGTTGTCCTCTACTGTACAAAGCTGAGCTTCAATCTTCAGGCTCTCATTAAGTAGTTGTTGTTAATATGTGTGGTTGGGGCCTACTAACGGTGTCTGCCGCTCCCTGGTGTTATCCTTCACGGTACAAAGCTGAGCTTGAATCTTCAGGCTCTCATTAAGTAGTTGTTGTTAATATGTGTGGTTGGGGCCTACTAACGGTGTCTGCCGCTCCCTGGTGTTATCCTCCACTGTACAAAGCTGAGCTTGAATCTTCAGGCTCTCATTAAGTAGTTGTTGTTAATATTTGAGGTTGGGGCCTACTAACGGTGTCTGCCGCTCCAAAGTGTTCTCCATGTTTACTTGCCTGAGCTTCAATCTTCAGGCTCTCATTAAGTTGTTGTTGTTAATATGTGTGGTTGGGGCCTACTAACAGTGTTTGACGCTCCCTGGTGTTGTCCTCCACTGTACAAAGCTGAGCTTCAATCTTCAGGCTCTCATTAAGTAGTTGTTGTTAATATGTGTGGTTGGGGCCTACTAACGGTGTCTGCCGCTCCCTGGTTTTGTCCTCCACTGTACAAAGCTGAGCTTGAATCTTCAGGCTCTCATTAAGAAGTTGTTGTTAATATGTGTGGTTGGGGCCTACTAACGGTGTCTGCCGCTCCAAGGTGTTCTCCAAGTTTACTTGCCTGAGCTTCAATATTCAGGCTCTCATTAAGTAGTTGTTGTTAATATGTGTGGTTGCGGCCTACTAACGGTGTCTGCCGCTCCCTGGTGTTGTCCTCCACTGTACAAAGCTGAGCTTCAATCTTCAGGCTCTCATTAAGTAGTTGTTGTTAATATTTGTGTTTGGGGCCTACTAGCGGTGTCTGCCGCTCCTTGGTGTTGTCCTCCACTGTACAATGCTGAGCTTGAATCTTCAGGCTCTCATTAAGTTGTTGTTGTTAATATTTGTGGTTGGGGCCTACTAACGGTGTCTGCCGCTCCCTGGTGTTGTCCTCCACTGTACATAGCTGAGCTTCAATCTTCAGGCTCTCATTAAGTAGTTGTTGTTAATATGTGTGGATGGGGCCTACTAACGGTGTCTGCCGCTCCCTGGTGTTATCATCCACTGTACAAAGCTGAGCTTGAATCTTCAGGCTCTCATTAAGTAGCTGTTGTTAATATTAGTGGTTGGGGCCTACTAACGGTGTCTGCCGCTCCCTGGTGTTGTCCTCCACTGTACAAAGCTGAGCTTCAATCTTCAGGCTCTCATTAAGTTGTTGTTGTTAATATTTGTGGTTGGGGCCTACTAACGGTGTCTGCCGCTCCCTGGTGTTGTCCTCCACTGTACAAAGCTGAGCTTCAATCTTCAGGCTCTCATTAAGTTGTTGTTGTTAATATTTGTGGTTGGGGCCTACTAACGGTGTCTGTCGCTCCCTGGTTTTGTCCTCCACTGTACAAAGCTGAGCTTCAATCTTCAGGCTCTCATTAAGTAGTTGTTGTTAATATGTGTGGTTGGGGCCTACTAATGGTGTCTGCCGCTCCCTGGTGTTGTCCTCTACTGTACAAAGCTGAGCTTCAATCTTCAGGCTCTCATTAAGTAGTTGTTGTTAATATGTGTGGTTGGGGCCTACTAACGGTGTCTGCCGCTCCCTGGTGTTATCCTCCACTGTACAAAGCTGAGCTTGAATCTTCAGGCTCTCATTAAGTAGTTGTTGTTAATATGTGTGGTTGGGGCCTACTAACGGTGCCTGCCGCTCCCTGGTGTTATCCTCCACTGAACAAAGCTGAGCTTGAATCTTCAGGCTCTCATTAAGTAGTTGTTGTTAATATTTGTGGTTGGGGCCTACTAACGGTGTCTGCCGCTCCAAAGTGTTCTCCATGTTTACTTGCCTGAGCTTCAATCTTCAGGCTCTCATTAAGTTGTTGTTGTTAATATGTGTGGTTGGGGCCTACTTACAGTGTTTGATGCTCCCTGGTGTTGTCCTCCTTTGTACAAAACTGAGCTTCAATCTTCAGGCTCTCATTAAGTAGTTGTTGTTAATATGTGTGGTTGGGGCCTACCAACGGTGTCTGCCGCTCCCTGGTGTTGTCCTCCACTGTACAAAGCTGAGCTTGAATCTTCAGGCTCTCATTAAGTAGTTGTTGTTAATATGTGTGGTTGGGACCTACTAACGGTGTCTGCCGCTCCAAGGTGTTCTCCAGGTTTACTTGCCTGAGCTTCAATATTCAGGCTCTCATTAAGTAGTTGTTGTTAATATGTGTGGTTGCGGCCTACTAACGGTGTCTGCCGCTCCCTGGTGTTGTTCTCCACTGTACAAAGCTGAGCTTCAATCTTCAGGCTCTCATTAAGTTGTTGTTGTTAATATTTGTGGTTGGGGCCTACTATCGGTGTCTGCCGCTCCAAGGTGTTCTCCATGATTACTTGCCTGAGCTTCAGTCTTCAGGCTCTCATTATGTAGTTGTTGTTAATATGTGTGGTTGGGGCCTACTAACGGTGTCTGCCACTCCCTGGTGTTTCCTCCACTGTACAAAGCTGAGCTTCAATCTTCAGGCTCTCATTAAGTAGTTGTTGTTAATATGTGTGGTTGGGGCCTACTAACGGTGTCTGCCGCTCCCTGGCGTTGTCCTCTACTGTACAAAGCTGAGCTTCAATCTTCAGGCTCTCATTAAGTAGTTGTTGTTAATATGTGTGGTTGGGGCCTACTAACGGTGTCTGCCGCTCCCTGGTGTTGCCCTCCACTGTACAAAGCTGAGCTTGAATCTTCAGGCTCTCATTAAGTAGTTGTTGTTAATATGTGTGGTTGGGGCCTACTAACGGTGTCTGCCGCTCCAAGGTGTTCTCCAAGTTTACTTGCCTGAGCTTCAATATTCAGGCTCTCATTAAGTAGTTGTTGTTAATATGTGTGGTTGCGGCCTACTAACGGTGACTGCCGCTCCCTGGTGTTGTCCTCCACTGTACAAAGCTGAGCTTCAATCTTCAGGCTCTCATTAAGTAGTTGTTGTTAATATTTGTGTTTGGGGCCTACTAGCGGTGTCTGCCGCTCCTTGGTGTTGTCCTCCACTGTACAATGCTGAGCTTGAATCTTCAGGCTCTCATTAAGTTGTTGTTGTTAATATTTGTGGTTGGGGCCTACTAACGGTGTCTGCCGCTCCCTGGTGTTGTCCTCCACTGTACAAAGCTGAGCTTCAATCTTCAGGCTCTCGTTAAGTTGTTGTTGTTAATATTTGTGGTTGGGGCCTACTAACGGTGTCTGTCGCTCCCTGGTTTTGTCCTCCACTGTACAAAGCTGAGCTTCAATCTTCAGGCTCTCATTAAGTAGTTGTTGTTAATATGTGTGGTTGGGGCCTACTAACGGTGTCTGCCGCTCCCTGGTGTTGTCCTCTACTGTACAAAGCTGAGCTTCAATCTTCAGGCTCTCATTAAGTAGTTGTTGTTAATATGTGTGGTTGGGGCCTACTAACGGTGTCTGCCGCTCCCTGGTGTTATCCTCCACTGAACAAAGCTGAGCTTGAATCTTCAGGCTCTCATTAAGTAGTTGTTGTTAATATTTGTGGTTGGGGCCTACTAACGGTGTCTGCCGCTCCAAAGTGTTCTCCATGTTTACTTGCCTGAGCTTCAATCTTCAGGCTCTCATTAAGTTGTTGTTGTTAATATGTGTGGTTGGGGCCTACTTACAGTGTTTGATGCTCCCTGGTGTTGTCCTCCTTTGTACAAAACTGAGCTTCAATCTTCAGGCTCTCATTAAGTAGTTGTTGTTAATATGTGTGGTTGGGGCCTACCAACGGTGTCTGCCGCTCCCTGGTGTTGTCCTCCACTGTACAAAGCTGAGCTTGAATCTTCAGGCTCTCATTAAGTAGTTGTTGTTAATATGTGTGGTTGGGGCCTACTAACGGTGTCTGCCGCTCCAAGGTATTCTCCATGATTACTTGCCGGAGCTTCAGTCTTCAGGCTCTCATTATGTAGTTGTTGTTAATATGTGTGGTTGCGGCCTACTAACGGTGTCTGCCGCTCCCTGGTGTTGTCCTCCACTGTACAAAGCTGAGCTTCAATCTTCAGGCTCTCATTAAGTTGTTGTTGTTAATATTTGTGGTTGGGGCCTACTATCGGTGTCTGCCGCTCCAAGGTGTTCTCCATGATTACTTGCCGGAGCTTCAGTCTTCAGGCTCTCATTATGTAGTTGTTGTTAATATGTGTGGTTGGGGCCTACTAACGGTGTCTGCCACTCCCTGGTGTTGTCCTCCACTGTACAAAGCTGAGCTTCAATCTTCAGGCTCTCATTAAGTAGTTGTTGTTAATATGTGTGGTTGGGGCCTACTAACGGTGTCTGCCGCTCCCTGGCGTTGTCCTCTACTGTACAAAGCTGAGCTTCAATCTTCAGGCTCTCATTAAGTAGTTGTTGTTAATATGTGTGGTTGGGGCCTACTAACGGTGTCTGCCGCTCCCTGGTGTTGTCCTCCACTGTACAAAGCTGAGCTTGAATCTTCAGGCTCTCATTAAGTAGTTGTTGTTAATATGTGTGGTTGGGGCCTACTAACGGTGTCTGCCGCTCCCTGGTGCTGTCCTCCACTGTACAAAGCTGAGGTTGAATCTTCAGGCTCTCATTAAGTAGTTGCTGTTACTATGTGTGGTTGGGGCCTACTAACGGTGTCTGCTGCTCCCTGGTGTTGTCCTCCACTGTACAAAGCTGAGCTTGAATCTTCAGGCTCTCATTAAGTAGTTGTTGTTAATATTTGTGGTTGGGGCCTACTAACGGTGTCTGCCGCTCCAAAGTGTTCTCCATGTTTACTTGCCTGAGCTTCAATCTTCAGGCTCTCATTAAGTTGTTGTTGTTAATATGTGTGGTTGGGGCCTACTAACAGTGTTTGACGCTCCCTGGTGTTGTCCTCCACTGTACAAAGCTGAGCTTCAATCTTCAGGCTCTCATTAAGTAGTTGTTGTTAATATGTGTGGTTGGGGCCTACTAACGGTGTCTGCCGCTCCCTGGTGTTGTCCTCCACTGTACCAAGCTGAGCTTGAATCTTCAGGCTCTCATTAAGTAGTTGTTGTTAATATGTGTGGTTGGGGCCTACTAACGGTGTCTGCCGCTCCCTGGTGTTGTCCTCCACTGTACAAAGCTGAGCTTCAATCTTCAGGCTCTCATTAAGTTGTTGTTGTTAATATTTGTGGTTGGGGCCTACTAACGGTGTCTGCCGCTCCCTGGTGTTGTCCTCCTCTGTACAAAGCTGAGCTTCAATCTTCAGGGTCTCATTAAGTTGTTGTTGTTAATATTTGTGGTTGGGGCCTACTAACGGTGTCTGTCGCTCCCTGGTTTTGTCCTCCACTGTACAAAGCTGAGCTTCAATCTTCAGGCTCTCATTAAGTTGTTGTTGTTAATATTTGTGGTTGGGGCCTACTAACGGTGTCTGTCGCTCCCTGGTTTTGTCCTCCACTGTACAAAGCTGAGCTTCAATCTTCAGGCTCTCATTAAGTAGTTGTTGTTAATATGTGTGGTTGGGGCCTACTAACGGTGTCTGCCGCTCCATGGTGTTGTCCTCTACTGTACAAAGCTGAGCTTCAATCTTCAGGCTCTCATTAAGTAGTTGTTGTTAATATGTGTGGTTGGGGCCTACTAACGGTGTCTGCCGCTCCCTGGTGTTATCCTCCACTGTACAAAGCTGAGCTTGAATCTTCAGGCTCTCATTAAGTAGTTGTTGTTAATATGTGTGGTTGGGGCCTACTAACGGTGTCTGCCGCTCCCTGGTGTTATCCTCCACTGAACAAAGCTGAGCTTGAATCTTCAGGCTCTCATTAAGTAGTTGTTGTTAATATTTGTGGTTGGGGCCTACTAACGGTGTCTGCCGCTCCAAAGTGTTCTCCGTGTTTACTTGCCTGAGCTTCAATCTTCAGGCTCTCATTAAGTTGTTGTTGTTAATATGTGTGGTTGGGGCCTACTTACAGTGTTTGATGCTCCCTGGTGTTGTCCTCCTTTGTACAAAACTGAGCTTCAATCTTCAGGCTCTCATTAAGTAGTTGTTGTTAATATGTGTGGTTGGGGCCTACCAACGGTGTCTGCCGCTCCCTGGTGTTGTCCTCCACTGTACAAAGCTGAGCTTGAATCTTCAGGCTCTCATTAAGTAGTTGTTGTTAATATGTGTGGTTGGGACCTACTAACGGTGTCTGCCGCTCCAAGGTGTTCTCCATGTTTACTTGCCTGAGCTTCAATATTCAGGCTCTCATTAAGTAGTTGTGTTGTTGTTAATATGTGTGGTTGGGGCCTATTAACGGTGTCTGCCGCTCCCTGGTGTTGTCCTCTACTGTACAAAGCTGAGCTTCAATCTTCAGGCTCTCATTAAGTAGTTGTTGTTAATATGTGTGGTTGGGGCCTACTAACGGTGTCTGCCGCTCCCTGGTGTTATCCTCCACGGTACAAAGCTGAGCTTGAATCTTCAGGCTCTCATTAAGTAGTTGTTGTTAATATGTGTGGTTGGGGCCTACTAACGGTGTCTGCCGCTCCCTGGTGTTATCCTCCACTGTACAAAGCTGAGCTTGAATCTTCAGGCTCTCATTAAGTAGTTGTTGTTAATATTTGAGGTTGGGGCCTACTAACGGTGTCTGCCGCTCCAAAGTGTTCTCCATGTTTACTTGCCTGAGCTTCAATCTTCAGGCTCTCATTAAGTTGTTGTTGTTAATATGTGTGGTTGGGGCCTACTAACAGTGTTTGACGCTCCCTGGTGTTGTCCTCCACTGTACAAAGCTGAGCTTCAATCTTCAGGCTCTCATTAAGTAGTTGTTGTTAATATGTGTGGTTGGGGCCTACTAACGGTGTCTGCCGCTCCCTGGTTTTGTCCTCCACTGTACAAAGCTGAGCTTGAATCTTCAGGCTCTCATTAAGAAGTTGTTGTTAATATGTGTGGTTGGGGCCTACTAACGGTGTCTGCCGCTCCAAGGTGTTCTCCAAGTTTACTTGCCTGAGCTTCAATATTCAGGCTCTCATTAAGTAGTTGTTGTTAATATGTGTGGTTGCGGCCTACTAACGGTGTCTGCCGCTCCCTGGTGTTGTCCTCCACTGTACAAAGCTGAGCTTCAATCTTCAGGCTCTCATTAAGTAGTTGTTGTTAATATTTGTGTTTGGGGCCTACTAGCGGTGTCTGCCGCTCCTTGGTGTTGTCCTCCACTGTACAATGCTGAGCTTGAATCTTCAGGCTCTCATTAAGTTGTTGTTGTTAATATTTGTGGTTGGGGCCTACTAACGGTGTCTGCCGCTCCCTGGTGTTGTCCTCCACTGTACATAGCTGAGCTTCAATCTTCAGGCTCTCATTAAGTAGTTGTTGTTAATATGTGTGGATGGGGCCTACTAACGGTGTCTGCCGCTCCCTGGTGTTATCATCCACTGTACAAAGCTGAGCTTGAATCTTCAGGCTCTCATTAAGTAGCTGTTGTTAATATTAGTGGTTGGGGCCTACTAACGGTGTCTGCCGCTCCCTGGTGTTGTCCTCCACTGTACAAAGCTGAGCTTCAATCTTCAGGCTCTCATTAAGTTGTTGTTGTTAATATTTGTGGTTGGGGCCTACTAACGGTGTCTGCCGCTCCCTGGTGTTGTCCTCCACTGTACAAAGCTGAGCTTCAATCTTCAGGCTCTCATTAAGTTGTTGTTGTTAATATTTGTGGTTGGGGCCTACTAACGGTGTCTGTCGCTCCCTGGTTTTGTCCTCCACTGTACAAAGCTGAGCTTCAATCTTCAGGCTCTCATTAAGTAGTTGTTGTTAATATGTGTGGTTGGGGCCTACTAATGGTGTCTGCCGCTCCCTGGTGTTGTCCTCTACTGTACAAAGCTGAGCTTCAATCTTCAGGCTCTCATTAAGTAGTTGTTGTTAATATGTGTGGTTGGGGCCTACTAACGGTGTCTGCCGCTCCCTGGTGTTATCCTCCACTGTACAAAGCTGAGCTTGAATCTTCAGGCTCTCATTAAGTAGTTGTTGTTAATATGTGTGGTTGGGGCCTACTAACGGTGCCTGCCGCTCCCTGGTGTTATCCTCCACTGAACAAAGCTGAGCTTGAATCTTCAGGCTCTCATTAAGTAGTTGTTGTTAATATTTGTGGTTGGGGCCTACTAACGGTGTCTGCCGCTCCAAAGTGTTCTCCATGTTTACTTGCCTGAGCTTCAATCTTCAGGCTCTCATTAAGTTGTTGTTGTTAATATGTGTGGTTGGGGCCTACTTACAGTGTTTGATGCTCCCTGGTGTTGTCCTCCTTTGTACAAAACTGAGCTTCAATCTTCAGGCTCTCATTAAGTAGTTGTTGTTAATATGTGTGGTTGGGGCCTACCAACGGTGTCTGCCGCTCCCTGGTGTTGTCCTCCACTGTACAAAGCTGAGCTTGAATCTTCAGGCTCTCATTAAGTAGTTGTTGTTAATATGTGTGGTTGGGACCTACTAACGGTGTCTGCCGCTCCAAGGTGTTCTCCAGGTTTACTTGCCTGAGCTTCAATATTCAGGCTCTCATTAAGTAGTTGTTGTTAATATGTGTGGTTGCGGCCTACTAACGGTGTCTGCCGCTCCCTGGTGTTGTTCTCCACTGTACAAAGCTGAGCTTCAATCTTCAGGCTCTCATTAAGTTGTTGTTGTTAATATTTGTGGTTGGGGCCTACTATCGGTGTCTGCCGCTCCAAGGTGTTCTCCATGATTACTTGCCTGAGCTTCAGTCTTCAGGCTCTCATTATGTAGTTGTTGTTAATATGTGTGGTTGGGGCCTACTAACGGTGTCTGCCACTCCCTGGTGTTTCCTCCACTGTACAAAGCTGAGCTTCAATCTTCAGGCTCTCATTAAGTAGTTGTTGTTAATATGTGTGGTTGGGGCCTACTAACGGTGTCTGCCGCTCCCTGGCGTTGTCCTCTACTGTACAAAGCTGAGCTTCAATCTTCAGGCTCTCATTAAGTAGTTGTTGTTAATATGTGTGGTTGGGGCCTACTAACGGTGTCTGCCGCTCCCTGGTGTTGCCCTCCACTGTACAAAGCTGAGCTTGAATCTTCAGGCTCTCATTAAGTAGTTGTTGTTAATATGTGTGGTTGGGGCCTACTAACGGTGTCTGCCGCTCCAAGGTGTTCTCCAAGTTTACTTGCCTGAGCTTCAATATTCAGGCTCTCATTAAGTAGTTGTTGTTAATATGTGTGGTTGCGGCCTACTAACGGTGACTGCCGCTCCCTGGTGTTGTCCTCCACTGTACAAAGCTGAGCTTCAATCTTCAGGCTCTCATTAAGTAGTTGTTGTTAATATTTGTGTTTGGGGCCTACTAGCGGTGTCTGCCGCTCCTTGGTGTTGTCCTCCACTGTACAATGCTGAGCTTGAATCTTCAGGCTCTCATTAAGTTGTTGTTGTTAATATTTGTGGTTGGGGCCTACTAACGGTGTCTGCCGCTCCCTGGTGTTGTCCTCCACTGTACAAAGCTGAGCTTCAATCTTCAGGCTCTCGTTAAGTTGTTGTTGTTAATATTTGTGGTTGGGGCCTACTAACGGTGTCTGTCGCTCCCTGGTTTTGTCCTCCACTGTACAAAGCTGAGCTTCAATCTTCAGGCTCTCATTAAGTAGTTGTTGTTAATATGTGTGGTTGGGGCCTACTAACGGTGTCTGCCGCTCCCTGGTGTTGTCCTCTACTGTACAAAGCTGAGCTTCAATCTTCAGGCTCTCATTAAGTAGTTGTTGTTAATATGTGTGGTTGGGGCCTACTAACGGTGTCTGCCGCTCCCTGGTGTTATCCTCCACTGAACAAAGCTGAGCTTGAATCTTCAGGCTCTCATTAAGTAGTTGTTGTTAATATTTGTGGTTGGGGCCTACTAACGGTGTCTGCCGCTCCAAAGTGTTCTCCATGTTTACTTGCCTGAGCTTCAATCTTCAGGCTCTCATTAAGTTGTTGTTGTTAATATGTGTGGTTGGGGCCTACTTACAGTGTTTGATGCTCCCTGGTGTTGTCCTCCTTTGTACAAAACTGAGCTTCAATCTTCAGGCTCTCATTAAGTAGTTGTTGTTAATATGTGTGGTTGGGGCCTACCAACGGTGTCTGCCGCTCCCTGGTGTTGTCCTCCACTGTACAAAGCTGAGCTTGAATCTTCAGGCTCTCATTAAGTAGTTGTTGTTAATATGTGTGGTTGGGGCCTACTAACGGTGTCTGCCGCTCCAAGGTGTTCTCCATGATTACTTGCCGGAGCTTCAGTCTTCAGGCTCTCATTATGTAGTTGTTGTTAATATGTGTGGTTGCGGCCTACTAACGGTGTCTGCCGCTCCCTGGTGTTGTCCTCCACTGTACAAAGCTGAGCTTCAATCTTCAGGCTCTCATTAAGTTGTTGTTGTTAATATTTGTGGTTGGGGCCTACTATCGGTGTCTGCCGCTCCAAGGTGTTCTCCATGATTACTTGCCGGAGCTTCAGTCTTCAGGCTCTCATTATGTAGTTGTTGTTAATATGTGTGGTTGGGGCCTACTAACGGTGTCTGCCACTCCCTGGTGTTGTCCTCCACTGTACAAAGCTGAGCTTCAATCTTCAGGCTCTCATTAAGTAGTTGTTGTTAATATGTGTGGTTGGGGCCTACTAACGGTGTCTGCCGCTCCCTGGCGTTGTCCTCTACTGTACAAAGCTGAGCTTCAATCTTCAGGCTCTCATTAAGTAGTTGTTGTTAATATGTGTGGTTGGGGCCTACTAACGGTGTCTGCCGCTCCCTGGTGTTGTCCTCCACTGTACAAAGCTGAGCTTGAATCTTCAGGCTCTCATTAAGTAGTTGTTGTTAATATGTGTGGTTGGGGCCTACTAACGGTGTCTGCCGCTCCCTGGTGCTGTCCTCCACTGTACAAAGCTGAGGTTGAATCTTCAGGCTCTCATTAAGTAGTTGCTGTTACTATGTGTGGTTGGGGCCTACTAACGGTGTCTGCTGCTCCCTGGTGTTGTCCTCCACTGTACAAAGCTGAGCTTGAATCTTCAGGCTCTCATTAAGTAGTTGTTGTTAATATTTGTGGTTGGGGCCTACTAACGGTGTCTGCCGCTCCAAAGTGTTCTCCATGTTTACTTGCCTGAGCTTCAATCTTCAGGCTCTCATTAAGTTGTTGTTGTTAATATGTGTGGTTGGGGCCTACTAACAGTGTTTGACGCTCCCTGGTGTTGTCCTCCACTGTACAAAGCTGAGCTTCAATCTTCAGGCTCTCATTAAGTAGTTGTTGTTAATATGTGTGGTTGGGGCCTACTAACGGTGTCTGCCGCTCCCTGGTGTTGTCCTCCACTGTACCAAGCTGAGCTTGAATCTTCAGGCTCTCATTAAGTAGTTGTTGTTAATATGTGTGGTTGGGGCCTACTAACGGTGTCTGCCGCTCCAAGGTGTTCTCCAAGTTTACTTGCCTGAGCTTCAATCTTCAGGCTCTCATTAAGTTGTTGTTGTTAATATGTGTGGTTGGGGCCTACTAACAGTGTTTGACGCTCCCTGGTGTTGTCCTCCACTGTACAAAGCTGAGCTTCAATCTTCAGGCTCTCATTAAGTTGTTGTTGTTAATATTTGTGGTTGGGGCCTACTATCGGTGTCTGCCGCTCCAAGGTGTTCTCCATGATTACTTGCCGGAGCTTCAGTCTTCAGGCTCTCATTATGTAGTTGTTGTTAATATGTGTGGTTGGGGCCTACTAACGGTGTCTGCCGCTCCCTGGTGTTGTCCTCCTCTGTACAAAGCTGAGCTTCAATCTTCAGGCTCTCATTAAGTTGTTGTTGTTAATATTTGTGGTTGGGGCCTACTATCGGTGTCTGCCGCTCCAAGGTGTTCTCCATGATTACTTGCCGGAGCTTCAGTCTTCAGGCTCTCATTATGTAGTTGTTGTTAATATGTGTGGTTGGGGCCTACTAACGGTGTCTGCCACTCCCTGGTGTTGTCCTCCACTGTACAAAGCTGAGCTTCAATCTTCAGGCTCTCATTAAGTAGTTGTTGTTAATATGTGTGGTTGGGGCCTACTAACGGTGTCTGCCGCTCCCTGGCGTTGTCCTCTACTGTACAAAGCTGAGCTTCAATCTTCAGGCTCTCATTAAGTAGTTGTTGTTAATATGTGTGGTTGGGGCCTACTAACGGTGTCTGCCGCTCCCTGGTGTTGTCCTCCACTGTACAAAGCTGAGCTTGAATCTTCAGGCTCTCATTAAGTAGTTGTTGTTAATATGTGTGGTTGGGGCCTACTAACGGTGTCTGCCGCTCCCTGGTGCTGTCCTCCACTGTACAAAGCTGAGCTTGAATCTTCAGGCTCTCATTAAGTAGTTGCTGTTACTATGTGTGGTTGGGGCCTACTAACGGTGTCTGCTGCTCCCTGGTGTTGTCCTCCACTGTACAAAGCTGAGCTTGAATCTTCAGGCTCTCATTAAGTAGTTGTTGTTAATATTTGTGGTTGGGGCCTACTAACGGTGTCTGCCGCTCCAAAGTGTTCTCCATGTTTACTTGCCTGAGCTTCAATCTTCAGGCTCTCATTAAGTTGTTGTTGTTAATATGTGTGGTTGGGGCCTACTATCGGTGTCTGCCGCTCCTTGGTGTTGTCCTCCACTGTACAATGCTGAGCTTAAATCTTCAGGCTCTCATTAAGTTGTTGTTGTTAATATTTGTGGTTGGGGCCTACTAACGGTGTCTGCCGCTCCCTGGTGTTGTCCTCCACTGTACATAGCTGAGCTTCAATCTTCAGGCTCTCATTAAGTAGTTGTTGTTAATATGTGTGTTTGGGGCCTACTAACGGTGTCTGCCGCTCCTTGGTGTTGTCCTCTACTGTACAAAGCTGAGCTTCAATCTTCAGGCTCTCATTAAGTAGTTGTTGTTAATATGTGTGGTTGGGGCCTACTAACGGTGTCTGCCGCTCCCTGGTGTTATCCTCCACTGTACAAAGCTGAGGTTGAATCTTCAGGCTCTCATTAAGTAGCTGTTGTAAATATTAGTGGTTGGGGCCTACTAACGGTGTCTGCCGCTCCCTGGTGTTGTCCTCCACTGTACAAAGCTGAGCTTCAATCTTCAGGCTCTCATTAAGTTGTTGTTGTTAATATTTGTGGTTGGGGCCTACTAACGGTGTCTGCCGCTCCCTGGTGTTGTCCTCCACTTTACAAAGCTGAGCTTCAATCTTCAGGCTCTCATTAAGTTGTTGTTGTTAATATTTGTGGTTGGGGCCTACTAACGGTGTCTGTCGCTCCCTGGTTTTGTCCTCCACTGTACAAAGCTGAGCTTCAATCTTCAGGCTCTCATTAAGTTGTTGTTGTTAATATTTGTGGTTGGGGCCTACTAACGGTGTCTGCCGCTCCAAGGTGTTCTCCATGTTTACTTGCCTGAGCTTCAGTCTTCAGGCTCTCATTAAGTAGTTGTTGTTAATATGTGTGGTTGGGGCCTACTAACGGTGTCTTCCACTCCCTGGTGTTGTCCTCCACTGTACAAAGCTGAGCTTCAATCTTCAGGCTCTCATTAAGTAGTTGTTGTTAATATGTGTGGTTGGGGCCTACTAACGGTGTCTGCCGCTCCCTGGTGTTGTCCTCTACTGTACAAAGCTGAGCTTCAATCTTCAGGCTCTCATTAAGTAGTTGTTGTTAATATGTGTGGTTGGGGCCTACTAACGGTGTCTGCCGCTCCCTGGTGTTATCCTCCACTGTACAAAGCTGAGCTTGAATCTTCAGGCTCTCATTAAGTAGTTGTTATTAATATGTGTGGTTGGGGCCTACTAACGGTGTCTGCCGCTCCCTGGTGTTATCCTCCACTGAACAAAGCTGAGCTTGAATCTTCAGGCTCTCATTAAGTTGTTGTTGTTAATATTTGTGGTTGGGGCCTACTAACGGTGTCTGCCGCTCCAAAGTGTTCTCCATGTTTACTTGCCTGAGCTTCAATCTTCAGGCTCTCATTAAGTTGTTGTTGTTAATATGTGTGGTTGGGGCCTACTTACAGTGTTTGATGCTCCCTGGTGTTGTCCTCCTTTGTACAAAATTGAGCTTCAATCTTCAGGCTCTCATTAAGTAGTTGTTGTTAATATGTGTGGTTGGGGCCTACCAACGGTGTCTGCCGCTCCCTGGTGTTGTCCTCCACTGTACAAAGCTGAGCTTGAATCTTCAGGCTCTCATTAAGTAGTTGTTGTTAATATGTGTGGTTGGGGCCTACTAACGGTGTCTGCCGCTCCCTGGTGTTGTCCTCCACTGTACAAAGCTGAGCTTGAATCTTCAGGCTCTCATTAAGTAGTTGTTGTTAATATGTGTGGTTGCGGCCTACTAACGGTGTCTGCCGCTCCCTGGTGTTGTCCTCCACTGTACAAAGCTGAGCTTCAATCTTCAGGCTCTCATTAAGTAGTTGTTGTTAATATTTGTGTTTGGGGCCTACTAGCGGTGTCTGCCGCTCCTTGGTGTTGTCCTCCACTGTACAATGCTGAGCTTGAATCTTCAGGCTCTCATTAAGTTGTTGTTGTTAATATTTGTGGTTGGGGCCTACTAACGGTGTCTGCCGCTCCCTGGTGTTGTCCTCCACTGTACATAGCTGAGCTTCAATCTTCAGGCTCTCATTAAGTAGTTGTTGTTAATATGTGTGGTTGGGGCCTACTAACGGTGTCTGCCGCTCCCTGGTGTTGTCCTCTACTGTACAAAGCTGAGCTTCAATCTTCAGGCTCTCATTAAGTAGTTGTTGTTAATATGTGTGGTTGGGGCCTACTAACGGTGTCTGCCGCTCCCAGGTGTTATCCTCCACTGTACAAAGCTGAGCTTGAATCTTCAGGCTCTCATTAAGTAGCTGTTGTTAATATTAGTGGTTGGGGCCTACTAACGGTGTCTGCCGCTCCCTGGTGTTGTCCTCCACTGTACAAAGCTGAGCTTCAATCTTCAGGCTCTCATTAAGTTGTTGTTGTTAATATTTGTGGTTGGGGCCTACTAACGGTGTCTGCCGCTCCCTGGTGTTGTCCTCCACTTTACAAAGCTGAGCTTCAATCTTCAGGCTCTCATTAAGTTGTTGTTGTTAATATTTGTGGTTGGGGCCTACTAACGGTGTCTGTCGCTCCCTGGTTTTGTCCTCCACTGTACAAAGCTGAGCTTCAATCTTCAGGCTCTCATTAAGTTGTTGTTGTTAATATTTGTGGTTGGGGCCTACTAACGGTGTCTGCCGCTCCCTGGTGTTGTCCTCCACTTTACAAAGCTGAGCTTCAATCTTCAGGCTCTCATTAAGTTGTTGTTGTTAATATTTGTGGTTGGGGCCTACTAACGGTGTCTGCCGCTCCCTGGTGTTGTCCTCTACTGTACAAAGCTGAGCTTCAATCTTCAGGCTCTCATTAAGTAGTTGTTGTTAATATGTGTGGTTGGGGCCTACTAACGGTGTCTGCCGCTCCCTGGTGTTATCCTCCACTGTACAAAGCTGAGCTTGAATCTTCAGGCTCTCATTAAGTAGTTGTTATTAATATGTGTGGTTGGGGCCTACTAACGTTGTCTGCCGCTCCCTGGTGTTATCCTCCACTGAACAAAGCTGAGCTTGAATCTTCAGGCTCTCATTAAGTAGTTGTTGTTAATATTTGTGGTTGGGGCCTACTAACGGTGTCTGCCGCTCCAAAGTGTTCTCCATGTTTACTTGCCTGAGCTTCAATCTTCAGGCTCTCATTAAGTTGTTGTTGTTAATATGTGTGGTTGGGGCCTACTTACAGTGTTTGATGCTCCCTGGTGTTGTCCTCCTTTGTACAAAACTGAGCTTCAATCTTCAGGCTCTCATTAAGTAGTTGTTGTTAATATGTGTGGTTGGGGCCTACCAACGGTGTCTGCCGCTCCCTGGTGTTGTCCTCCACTGTACAAAGCTGAGCTTGAATCTTCAGGCTCTCATTAAGTAGTTGTTGTTAATATGTGTGGTTGGGGCCTACTAACGGTGTCTTCCGCTCCAAGGTGTTCTCCAGGTTTACTTGCCTGAGCTTCAATATTCAGGCTCTCATTAAGTAGTTGTTGTTAATATGTGTGGTTGCGGCCTACTAACGGTGTCTGCTGCTCCCTGGTGTTGTCCTCCACTGTACAAAGCTGAGCTTCAATCTTCAGGCTCTCATTAAGTTGTTGTTGTTAATATTTGTGGTTGGGGCCTACTATCGGTGTCTGCCGCTCCAAGGTGTTCTCCATGATTACTTGCCTGAGCTTCAGTCTTCAGGCTCTCATTATGTAGTTGTTGTTAATATGTGTGGTTGGGGCCTACTAACGGTGTCTGCCACTCCCTGGTGTTGTCCTCCACTGTACAAAGCTGAGCTTCAATCTTCAGGCTCTCATTAAGTAGTTGTTGTTAATATGTGTGGTTGGGGCCTACTAACGGTGTCTGCCGCTCCCTGGTGTTGTCCTCCACTGTACAAAGCTGAGCTTCAATCTTCAGGCTCTCATTAAGTAGTTGTTGTTAATATGTGTGGTTGGGGCCTACTAACGGTGTCTGCCGCTCCCTGGTGTTATCCTCCACTGTACAAAGCTGAGCTTGAATCTTCAGGCTCTCATTAAGTAGTTGTTGTTAATATGTGTGGTTGGGGCCTACTAACGGTGTCTGCCGCTCCATGGTGTTATCCTCCACTGTACAAAGCTGAGCTTGAATCTTCAGGCTCTCATTAAGTAGTTGTTGTTAATATTTGTGGTTGGGGCCTACTAACGGTGTCTGCCGCTCCAAAGTGTTCTCCATGTTTACTTGCCTGAGCTTCAATCTTCAGGCTCTCATTAAGTTGTTGTTGTTAATATGTGTGGTTGGGGCCTACTAACAGTGTTTGACGCTCCCTGGTGTTGTCCTCCACTGTACAAAGCTGAGCTTCAATCTTCAGGCTCTCATTAAGTAGTTGTTGTTAATATGTGTGGTTGGGGCCTACTAACGGTGTCTGCCGCTCCAAGGTGTTCTCCAAGTTTACTTGCCTGAGCTTCAATATTCAGGCTCTCATTAAGTAGTTGTTGTTAATATGTGTGGTTTCGGCCTACTAACGGTGTCTGCCGCTCCCTGGTGTTGTCCTCCACTGTACAAAGCTGAGCTTCAATCTTCAGGCTCTCATTAAGTAGTTGTTGTTAATATTTGTGTTTGGGGCCTACTAGCGGTGTCTGCCGCTCCTTGGTGTTGTCCTCCACTGTACAATGCTGAGCTTGAATCTTCAGGCTCTCATTAAGTTGTTGTTGTTAATATTTGTGGTTGGGGCCTACTAACGGTGTCTGCCGCTCCCTGGTGTTGTCCTCCACTGTACATAGCTGAGCTTCAATCTTCAGGCCCTCATTAAGTAGTTGTTGTTAATATGTGTGGTTGGGGCCTACTAACGGTGTCTGCCGCTCCTTGGTGTTGTCCTCTACTGTACAAAGCTGAGCTTCAATCTTCAGGCTCTCATTAAGTATTTGTTGTTAATATGTGTGGTTGGGGCCTACTAACGGTGTCTGCTGCTCCCTGGTGTTATCCTCCACTGTACAAAGCTGAGCTTGAATCTTCAGGCTCTCATTAAGTAGCTGTTGTTAATATTAGTGGTTGGGGCCTACTAACGGTGTCTGCCGCTCCCTGGTGTTGTCCTCCACTGTACAAAGCTGAGCTTCAATCTTCAGGCTCTCATTATGTTGTTGTTGTTAATATTTGTGGTTGGGGCCTACTAACGGTTTCTGCCGCTCCCTGGTGTTGTCCTCCACTGTACAAAGCTGAGCTTCAATCTTCAGGCTCTCATTAAGTTGTTGTTGTTAATATTTGTGGTTGGGGCCTACTAACGGTGTCTGTCGCTCCCTGGTTTTGTCCTCCACTGTACAAAGCTGAGCTTCAATCTTCAGGCTCTCATTAAGTTGTTGTTGTTAATATTTGTGGTTGGGGCCTACTAACGGTGTCTGCCGCTCCAAGGTGTTCTCCATGTTTACTTGCCTGAGCTTCAGTCTTCAGGCTCTCATTAAGTAGTTGTTGTTAATATGTGTGGTTGGGGCCTACTAACGGTGTCTTCCACTCCCTGGTGTTGTCCTCCACTGTACAAAGCTGAGCTTCAATCTTCAGGCTCTCATTAAGTAGTTGTTGTTAATATGTGTGGTTGGGGCCTACTAACGGTGTCTGCCGCTCCCTGGTGTTGTCCTCTACTGTACAAAGCTGAGCTTCAATCTTCAGGCTCTCATTAAGTAGTTGTTGTTAATATGTGTGGTTGGGGCCTACTAACGGTGTCTGCCGCTCCCTGGTGTTATCCTCCACTGTACAAAGCTGAGCTTGAATCTTCAGGCTCTCATTAAGTAGTTGTTGTTAATATGTGTGGTTGGGGCCTACTAACGGTGTCTGCCGCTCCCTGGTGTTATCCTCCACTGAACAAAGCTGAGCTTGAATCTTCAGGCTCTCATTAAGTAGTTGTTGTTAATATTTGTGGTTGGGGCCTACTAACGGTGTCTGCCGCTCCCTAGTGTTGTCCTCCACTGTACAAAGCTGAGCTTGAATCTTCAGGCTCTCATTAAGTAGTTGTTGTTAATATGTGTGGTTGGGGCCTACTAACGGTGTCTGCCGCTCCCTGGTGTTATCCTCCACTGTACAAAGCTGAGCTTGAATCTTCAGGCTCTCATTAAGTAGTTGTTGTTAATATGTGTGGTTGGGGCCTACTAACGGTGTCTGCCGCTCCCTGGTGTTATCCTCAACTGTACAAAGCTGAGCTTGAATCTTCAGGCTCTCATTAAGTAGTTGTTGTTAATATTTGTGGTTGGGGCCTACTAACGGTGTCTGCCGCTCCAAAGTGTTCTCCATGTTTACTTGCCTGAGCTTCAATCTTCAGGCTCTCATTAAGTTGTTGTTGTTAATATGTGTGGTTGGGGACTACTAACAGTGTTTGACGCTCCCTGGTGTTGTCCTCCACTGTACAAAGCTGATCTTGAATCTTCAGGCTCTCATTAAGTAGTTGTTGTTAATATGTGTGGTTGGGGCCTACTAACGGTGTCTGCCGCTCCAAGGTGTTCTCCAAGTTTACTTGCCTGAGCTTCAATATTCAGGCTCTCATTAAGTAGTTGTTGTTAATATGTGTGGTTGCGGCCTACTAACGGTGTCTGCCGCTCCCTGGTGTTGTCCTCCACTGTACAAAGCTGAGCTTCAATCTTCAGGCTCTCATTAAGTAGTTGTTGTTAATATTTGTGTTTGGGGCCTACTAGCGGTGTCTGCCGCTCCTTGGTGTTGTCCTCCACTGTACAATGCTGAGCTTGAATCTTCAGGCTCTCATTAAGTTGTTGTTGTTAATATTTGTGGTTGGGGCCTACTAACGGTGTCTGCCGCTCCCTGGTGTTGTCCTCCACTGTACATAGCTGAGCTTCAATCTTCAGGCCCTCATTAAGTAGTTGTTGTTAATATGTGTGGTTGGGGCCTACTAACGGTGTCTGCCGCTCCTTGGTGTTGTCCTCTACTGTACAAAGCTGAGCTTCAATCTTCAGGCTCTCATTAAGTAGTTGTTGTTAATATGTGTGGTTGGGGCCTACTAACGGTGTCTGCTGCTCCCTGGTGTTATCCTCCACTGTACAAAGCTGAGCTTGAATCTTCAGGCTCTCATTAAGTAGCTGTTGTTAATATTAGTGGTTGGGGCCTACTAACGGTGTCTGCCGCTCCCTGGTGTTGTCCTCCA
The DNA here is from genome assembly GCF_051348905.1 of Ranitomeya variabilis. Taxonomy (NCBI): domain Eukaryota; kingdom Metazoa; phylum Chordata; class Amphibia; order Anura; family Dendrobatidae; genus Ranitomeya; species Ranitomeya variabilis. The sequence goes on along the minus strand of NC_135238.1, from coordinate 100,945,593 downwards.
CTGTACAAAGCTGAGCTTCAATCTTCAGGCTCTCATTAAGTTGTTGTTGTTAATATTTGTGGTTGGGGCCTACTAACGGTTTCTGCCGCTCCCTGGTGTTGTCCTCCACTGTACAAAGCTGAGCTTCAATCTTCAGGCTCTCATTAAGTTGTTGTTGTTAATATTTGTGGTTGGGGCCTACTAACGGTGTCTGTCGCTCCCTGGTTTTGTCCTCCACTGTACAAAGCTGAGCTTCAATCTTCAGGCTCTCATTAAGTTGTTGTTGTTAATATTTGTGGTTGGGGCCTACTAACGGTGTCTGCCGCTCCAAGGTGTTCTCCATGTTTACTTGCCTGAGCTTCAGTCTTCAGGCTCTCATTAAGTAGTTGTTGTTAATATGTGTGGTTGGGGCCTACTAACGGTGTCTTCCACTCCCTGGTGTTGTCCTCCACTGTACAAAGCTGAGCTTCAATCTTCAGGCTCTCATTAAGTAGTTGTTGTTAATATGTGTGGTTGGGGCCTACTAACGGTGTCTGCCGCTCCCTGGTGTTGTCCTCTACTGTACAAAGCTGAGCTTCAATCTTCAGGCTCTCATTAAGTAGTTGTTGTTAATATGTGTGGTTGGGGCCTACTAACGGTGTCTGCCGCTCCCTGGTGTTATCCTCCACTGTACAAAGCTGAGCTTGAATCTTCAGGCTCTCATTAAGTAGTTGTTGTTAATATGTGTGGTTGGGGCCTACTAACGGTGTCTGCCGCTCCCTGGTGTTATCCTCCACTGAACAAAGCTGAGCTTGAATCTTCAGGCTCTCATTAAGTAGTTGTTGTTAATATTTGTGGTTGGGGCCTACTAACGGTGTCTGCCGCTCCCTAGTGTTGTCCTCCACTGTACAAAGCTGAGCTTCAATCTTCAGGCTCTCATTAAGTTGTTGTTGTTAATATTTGTGGTTGGGGCCTACTAACGGTGTCTGCCGCTCCAAGGTGTTCTCCATGTTTACTTGCCTGAGCTTCAGTCTTCAGGCTCTCATTAAGTAGTTGTTGTTAATATGTGTGGTTGGGGCCTGCTAACGGTGTCTTCCACTCCCTGGTGTTGTCCTCCACTGTACAAAGCTGAGCTTCAATCTTCAGGCTCTCATTAAGTAGTTGTTGTTAATATGTGTGGTTGGGGCCTACTAACGGTGTCTGCCGCTCCCTGGTGTTGTCCTCCACTGTACAAAGCTGAGCTTCAATCTTCAGGCTCTCATTAAGTAGTTGTTGTTAATATGTGTGGTTGGGGCCTACTAACGGTGTCTGCCGCTCCCTGGTGTTATCCTCCACTGTACAAAGCTGAGCTTGAATCTTCAGGCTCTCATTAAGTAGTTGTTGTTAATATGTGTGGTTGGGGCCTACTAACGGTGTCTGCCGCTCCCTGGTGTTATCCTCCACTGTACAAAGCTGAGCTTGAATCTTCAGGCTCTCATTAAGTAGTTGTTGTTAATATTTGTGGTTGGGGCCTACTAACGGTGTCTGCCGCTCCAAAGTGTTCTCCATGTTTACTTGCCTGAGCTTCAATCTTCAGGCTCTCATTAAGTTGTTGTTGTTAATATGTGTGGTTGGGGACTACTAACAGTGTTTGACGCTCCCTGGTGTTGTCCTCCACTGTACAAAGCTGAGCTTCAATCTTCAGGCTCTCATTAAGTAGTTGTTGTTAATATGTGTGGTTGGGGCCTACTAATGGTGTCTGCCGCTCCCTGGTGTTGTCCTCCACTGTACAAAGCTGAGCTTGAATCTTCAGGCTCTCATTAAGTAGTTGTTGTTAATATGTGTGGTTGGGGCCTACTAACGGTGTCTGCCGCTCCAAGGTGTTCTCCAAGTTTACTTGCCTGAGCTTCAATATTCAGGCTGTCATTAAGTAGTTGTTGTTAATATGTGTGGTTGCGGCCTACTAACGGTGTCTGCCGCTCCCTGGTGTTGTCCTCCACTGTACAAAGCTGAGCTTCAATCTTCAGGCTCTCATTAAGTAGTTGTTGTTAATATTTGTGTTTGGGGCCTACTAGCGGTGTCTGCCGCTCCTTGGTGTTGTCCTCCACTGTACAATGCTGAGCTTGAATCTTCAGGCTCTCATTAAGTTGTTGTTGTTAATATTTGTGGTTGGGGCCTACTAACTGTGTCTGCCGCTCCCTGGTGTTGTCCTCCACTGTACATAGCTGAGCTTCAATCTTCAGGCCCTCATTAAGTAGTTGTTGTTAATATGTGTGGTTGGGGCCTTCTAACGGTGTCTGCCGCTCCTTGGTGTTGTCCTCTACTGTACAAAGCTGAGCTTCAATCTTCAGGCTCTCATTAAGTAGTTGTTGTTAATATGTGTGGTTGGGGCCTAAAAATGGTGTCTGCCGCTCCCTGGTGTTATCCTCCACTGTACAAAGCTGAGCTTGAATCTTCAGGCTCTCATTAAGTAGCTGTTGTTAATATTAGTGGTTGGGGACTACTAACGGTGTCTGCCGCTCCCTGGTGTTGTCCTCCACTGTACAAAGCTGAGCTTCAATCTTCAGGCTCTCATTAAGTTGTTGTTGTTAATATTTGTGGTTGGGGCCTACTAACGGTTTCTGCCGCTCCCTGGTGTTGTCCTCCACTGTACAAAGCTGAGCTTCAATCTTCAGGCTCTCATTAAGTTGTTGTTGTTAATATTTGTGGTTGGGGCCTACTAACGGTGTCTGTCGCTCCCTGGTTTTGTCCTCCACTGTACAAAGCTGAGCTTCAATCTTCAGGCTCTCATTAAGTTGTTGTTGTTAATATTTGTGGTTGGGGCCTACTAACGGTGTCTGCCGCTCCAAGGTGTTCTCCATGTTTACTTGCCTGAGCTTCAGTCTTCAGGCTCTCATTAAGTAGTTGTTGTTAATATGTGTGGTTGGGGCCTACTAACGGTGTCTTCCACTCCCTGGTGTTGTCCTCCACTGTACAAAGCTGAGCTTCAATCTTCAGGCTCTCATTAAGTAGTTGTTGTTAATATGTGTGGTTGGGGCCTACTAACGGTGTCTGCCGCTCCCTGGTGTTGTCCTCTACTGTACAAAGCTGAGCTTCAATCTTCAGGCTCTCATTAAGTAGTTGTTGTTAATATGTGTGGTTGGGGCCTACTAACGGTGTCTGCCGCTCCCTGGTGTTATCCTCCACTGTACAAAGCTGAGCTTGAATCTTCAGGCTCTCATTAAGTAGTTGTTGTTAATATGTGTGGTTGGGGCCTACTAACGGTGTCTGCCGCTCCCTGGTGTTATCCTCCACTGAACAAAGCTGAGCTTGAATCTTCAGGCTCTCATTAAGTAGTTGTTGTTAATATTTGTGGTTGGGGCCTACTAACGGTGTCTGCCGCTCCCTAGTGTTGTCCTCCACTGTACAAAGCTGAGCTTCAATCTTCAGGCTCTCATTAAGTTGTTGTTGTTAATATTTGTGGTTGGGGCCTACTAACGGTGTCTGCCGCTCCAAGGTGTTCTCCATGTTTACTTGCCTGAGCTTCAGTCTTCAGGCTCTCATTAAGTAGTTGTTGTTAATATGTGTGGTTGGGGCCTGCTAACGGTGTCTTCCACTCCCTGGTGTTGTCCTCCACTGTACAAAGCTGAGCTTCAATCTTCAGGCTCTCATTAAGTAGTTGTTGTTAATATGTGTGGTTGGGGCCTACTAACGGTGTCTGCCGCTCCCTGGTGTTGTCCTCCACTGTACAAAGCTGAGCTTCAATCTTCAGGCTCTCATTAAGTAGTTGTTGTTAATATGTGTGGTTGGGGCCTACTAACGGTGTCTGCCGCTCCCTGGTGTTATCCTCCACTGTACAAAGCTGAGCTTGAATCTTCAGGCTCTCATTAAGTAGTTGTTGTTAATATGTGTGGTTGGGGCCTACTAACGGTGTCTGCCGCTCCCTGGTGTTATCCTCCACTGTACAAAGCTGAGCTTGAATCTTCAGGCTCTCATTAAGTAGTTGTTGTTAATATTTGTGGTTGGGGCCTACTAACGGTGTCTGCCGCTCCAAAGTGTTCTCCATGTTTACTTGCCTGAGCTTCAATCTTCAGGCTCTCATTAAGTTGTTGTTGTTAATATGTGTGGTTGGGGACTACTAACAGTGTTTGACGCTCCCTGGTGTTGTCCTCCACTGTACAAAGCTGAGCTTCAATCTTCAGGCTCTCATTAAGTAGTTGTTGTTAATATGTGTGGTTGGGGCCTACTAATGGTGTCTGCCGCTCCCTGGTGTTGTCCTCCACTGTACAAAGCTGAGCTTGAATCTTCAGGCTCTCATTAAGTAGTTGTTGTTAATATGTGTGGTTGGGGCCTACTAACGGTGTCTGCCGCTCCAAGGTGTTCTCCAAGTTTACTTGCCTGAGCTTCAATATTCAGGCTGTCATTAAGTAGTTGTTGTTAATATGTGTGGTTGGGGTCTACTAACGGTGTCTGCCGCTCCCTGGTGTTGTCCTCCACTGTACAAAGCTGAGCTTCAATCTTCAGGCTCTCATTAAGTAGTTGTTGTTAATATTTGTGTTTGGGGCCTACTAGCGGTGTCTGCCGCTCCTTGGTGTTGTCCTCCACTGTACAATGCTGAGCTTGAATCTTCAGGCTCTCATTAAGTTGTTGTTGTTAATATTTGTGGTTGGGGCCTACTAACTGTGTCTGCCGCTCCCTGGTGTTGTCCTCCACTGTACATAGCTGAGCTTCAATCTTCAGGCCCTCATTAAGTAGTTGTTGTTAATATGTGTGGTTGGGGCCTTCTAACGGTGTCTGCCGCTCCTTGGTGTTGTCCTCTACTGTACAAAGCTGAGCTTCAATCTTCAGGCTCTCATTAAGTAGTTGTTGTTAATATGTGTGGTTGGGGCCTAAAAATGGTGTCTGCCGCTCCCTGGTGTTATCCTCCACTGTACAAAGCTGAGCTTGAATCTTCAGGCTCTCATTAAGTAGCTGTTGTTAATATTAGTGGTTGGGGACTACTAACGGTGTCTGCCGCTCCCTGGTGTTGTCCTCCACTGTACAAAGCTGAGCTTCAATCTTCAGGCTCTCATTAAGTTGTTGTTGTTAATATTTGTGGTTGGGGCCTACTAACGGTTTCTGCCGCTCCCTGGTGTTGTCCTCCACTGTACAAAGCTGAGCTTCAATCTTCAGGCTCTCATTAAGTTGTTGTTGTTAATATTTGTGGTTGGGGCCTACTAACGGTGTCTGTCGCTCCCTGGTTTTGTCCTCCACTGTACAAAGCTGAGCTTCAATCTTCAGGCTCTCATTAAGTTGTTGTTGTTAATATTTGTGGTTGGGGCCTACTAACGGTGTCTGCCGCTCCAAGGTGTTCTCCATGTTTACTTGCCTGAGCTTCAGTCTTCAGGCTCTCATTAAGTAGTTGTTGTTAATATGTGTGGTTGGGGCCTACTAACGGTGTCTTCCACTCCCTGGTGTTGTCCTCCACTGTACAAAGCTGAGCTTCAATCTTCAGGCTCTCATTAAGTAGTTGTTGTTAATATGTGTGGTTGGGGCCTACTAACGGTGTCTGCCGCTCCCTGGTGTTATCCTCCACTGTACAAAGCTGAGCTTCAATCTTCAGGCTCTCATTAAGTAGTTGTTGTTAATATGTGTGGTTGGGGCCTACTAATGGTGTCTGCCGCTCCCTGGTGTTGTCCTCCACTGTACAAAGCTGAGCTTGAATCTTCAGGCTCTCATTAAGTAGTTGTTGTTAATATGTGTGGTTGGGGCCTACTAACGGTGTCTGCCGCTCCAAGGTGTTCTCCAAGTTTACTTGCCTGAGCTTCAATATTCAGGCTGTCATTAAGTAGTTGTTGTTAATATGTGTGGTTGCGGCCTACTAACGGTGTCTGCCGCTCCCTGGTGTTGTCCTCCACTGTACAAAGCTGAGCTTCAATCTTCAGGCTCTCATTAAGTAGTTGTTGTTAATATTTGTGTTTGGGGCCTACTAGCGGTGTCTGCCGCTCCTTGGTGTTGTCCTCCACTGTACAATGCTGAGCTTGAATCTTCAGGCTCTCATTAAGTTGTTGTTGTTAACATTTGTGGTTGGGGCCTACTAACTGTGTCTGCCGCTCCCTGGTGTTGTCCTCCACTGTACATAGCTGAGCTTCAATCTTCAGGCCCTCATTAAGTAGTTGTTGTTAATATGTGTGGTTGGGGCCTTCTAACGGTGTCTGCCGCTCCTTGGTGTTGTCCTCTACTGTACAAAGCTGAGCTTCAATCTTCAGGCTCTCATTAAGTAGTTGTTGTTAATATGTGTGGTTGGGGCCTAAAAACGGTGTCTGCCGCTCCCTGGTGTTATCCTCCACTGTACAAAGCTGAGCTTGAATCTTCAGGCTCTCATTAAGTAGCTGTTGTTAATATTAGTGGTTGGGGCCTACTAACGGTGTCTGCCGCTCCCTGGTGTTGTCCTCCACTGTACAAAGCTGAGCTTCAATCTTCAGGCTCTCATTAAGTTGTTGTTGTTAATATTTGTGGTTGGGGCCTACTAACTGTTTCTGCCGCTCCCTGGTGTTGTCCTCCACTGTACAAAGCTGAGCTTCAATCTTCAGGCTCTCATTAAGTTGTTGTTGTTAATATTTGTGGTTGGGGCCTACTAACGGTGTCTGTCGCTCCCTGGTTTTGTCCTCCACTGTACAAAGCTGAGCTTCAATCTTCAGGCTCTCATTAAGTTGTTGTTGTTAATATTTGTGGTTGGGGCCTACTAACGGTGTCTGCCGCTCCAATGTGTTCTCCATGTTTACTTGCCTGAGCTTCAGTCTTCAGGCTCTCATTAAGTAGTTGTTGTTAATATGTGTGGTTGGGGCCTACTAACGGTGTCTTCCACTCCCTGGTGTTGTCCTCCACTGTACAAAGCTGAGCTTCAATCTTCAGGCTCTCATTAAGTAGTTGTTGTTAATATGTGTGGTTGGGGCCTACTAACGGTGTCTGCCGCTCCCTGGTGTTATCCTCCACTGAACAAAGCTGAGCTTGAATCTTCAGGCTCTCATTAAGTAGTTGTTGTTAATATTTGTGGTTGGGGCCTACTAACGGTGTCTGCCGCTCCAAAGTGTTCTCCATGTTTACTTGCCTGAGCTTCAATCTTCAGGCTCTCATTAAGTTGTTGTTGTTAATATGTGTGGTTGGGGCCTACTTACAGTGTTTGATGCTCCCTGGTGTTGTCCTCCTTTGTACAAAACTGAGCTTCAATCTTCAGGCTCTCATTAAGTTGTTGTTGTTAATATTTGTGGTTGGGGCCTACTATCGGTGTCTGCCGCTCCAAGTTGTTCTCCATGATTACTTGCCTGAGCTTCAGTCTTCAGGCTCTCATTATGTAGTTGTTGTTAATATGTGTGGTTGGGGCCTACTAACGGTGTCTGCCACTCCCTGGTGTTGTCCTCCACTGTACAAAGCTGAGCTTCAATCTTCAGGCTCTCATTAAGTAGTTGTTGTTAATATGTGTGGTTGGGGCCTACTAACGGTGTCTGCCGCTCCCTGGCGTTGTCCTCTACTGTACAAAGCTGAGCTTCAATCTTCAGGCTCTCATTAAGTAGTTGTTGTTAATATGTGTGGTTGGGGCCTACTAACGGTGTCTGCTGCTCCCTGGTGTTGTCCTCCACTGTACAAAGCTGAGCTTGAATCTTCAGGCTCTCATTAAGTAGTTGTTGTTAATATGTGTGGTTGGGGCCTACTAACGGTGTCTGCCGCTCCCTGATGCTGTCCTCCACTGTACAAAGCTGAGCTTGAATCTTCAGGCTCTCATTAAGTAGTTGTTGTTACTATGTGTGGTTGGGGCCTACTAACGGTGTCTGCTGCTCCCTGGTGTTGTCCTCCACTGTACAAAGCTGAGCTTGAATCTTCAGGCTCTCATTAAGTAGTTGTTGTTAATATGTGTGGTTGGGGCCTAGTAACGGTGTCTGCCGCTCCAAGGTGTTCTCCAGGTTTACTTGCCTGAGCTTCAATATTCAGGCTCTCATTAAGTAGTTGTTGTTAATATGTGTGGTTGGGGCCTACTAACGGTGTCTGCCGCTCCCTGATGCTGTCCTCCACTGTACAAAGCTGAGCTTGAATCTTCAGGCTCTCATTAAGTAGTTGTTGTTACTATGTGTGGTTGGGGCCTACTAACGGTGTCTGCTGTCATGATTCTCAATGGCGAGAGAACATAGCCCAGCATATATGAGAACTAGCTCTTGGAAGATGGAAACTATACTGACCATGAACTAAACCTGCCGCACAACTAGAAGTGGCCGGGTAGCATGCCTACGTTTTTTTATCCCTAGATGCCCAGCGCCAGCCGGAGAACTACCTAATCCTAGCAGAGGAAAAGACAGTCCTGGCTCACCTCTAGAGAAATTTTCCCAAAAGGCAGACAGAGGCCCCCACATATATTGGCGGTGATTTTAGATGAAATGACAAACGTAGTATGAAAATAGGTTTAGCAAAATCGAGGTCCGCTTACTAGATAGCAGGAAGACAGAAAGGGCACTTTCATGGTCAGCAGAAAACCCTATCAAAACACCATCCAGAAATTACTTTAAGACTCTAGCATTAACTCATAACACCAGAGTGGCAATTTCCGATCACTAGAGCTTTCCAGACACAGTAACGAAACAGCAGCTGTGAACAGGAACAAAATGCAAAAACACACAAGGACAAAAGTCCAACTTAGCTGGGAGTTGTCTAGTAGCAGGAACATGCACAGAAAGACTTCTGATTACATTGTTGACCGGCAAGAAACTGACAGAGGAGCAAGGTTATATAGCGACTCCCACATCCTGATAGGAGCAGGTGAACAGAGGGGATGATGCACACAAGTTCAATTCCACAAGTGGCCACCGGGGGAGCCCAGAATCCAATTTCACAACAGTACCCCCCCCTCAAGGAGGGGGCACCGAACCCTCACCAGAACCACCAGGGCGATCAGGATGAGCCCTATGAAAGGCACGGACAAGATCGGAGGCATGAACATCAGAGGCAGTGACCCAAGAATTATCCTCCTGACCGTATCCCTTCCATTTGACCAGATACTGGAGTTTCCGTCTGGAAACACGAGAGTCTAAGATCTTTTCCACAACGTACTCCAACTCACCCTCAACCAACACCGGAGCAGGAGGCTCAACGGAAGGCACAACCGGTACCTCATACCTGCGCAACAATGACCGATGAAAAACATTATGAATCGAAAAGGATGCAGGGAGGTCCAAACGGAAGGACACAGGGTTAAGAATCTCCAATATCTTGTACGGGCCGATGAACCGAGGCTTAAACTTAGGAGAAGAAACCCTCATAGGGACAAAACGAGAAGACAACCACACCAAGTCCCCAACACAAAGCCGAGGACCAACACGACGACGGCGGTTGGCAAAAAGCTGAGTCTTCTCCTGGGACAACTTCAAATTGTCCACCACCTGCCCCCAAATCTGATGCAACCTCTCCACCACAGCATCCACTCCAGGACAATCCGAAGATTCCACTTGACCGGAGGAAAATCGAGGATGAAACCCCGAATTACAGAAAAACGGGGACACCAAGGTGGCAGAGCTGGCCCGATTATTGAGGGCGAACTCCGCCAAAGGCAAAAAAGCAACCCAATCATCCTGATCCGCAGACACAAAACACCTCAAATATGTCTCCAAGGTCTGATTAGTCCGCTCGGTCTGGCCATTAGTCCGAGGATGGAAAGCAGACGAAAAAGACAAATCTATGCCCATCCTAGCACAGAATGCCCGCCAAAATCTAGACACGAACTGGGTCCCTCTGTCAGAAACGATATTCTCAGGAATACCATGCAAACGAACAACATTTTGAAAAAACAGAGGAACCAACTCGGAAGAAGAAGGCAACTTAGGCAAGGGAACCAGATGGACCATCTTAGAGAAACGGTCACACACCACCCAGATGACAGACATCTTCTGAGAAACAGGCAGATCCGAAATAAAATCCATCGAGATGTGCGTCCAAGGCCTCTTCGGGATAGGCAAGGGTAACAACAATCCACTAGCCCGAGAACAACAAGGCTTGGCCCGAGCACAAACGTCACAAGACTGCACAAAGCCTCGCACATCTCGTGACAGGGAAGGCCACCAGAAGGACCTTGCCACCAAATCCCTGGTACCAAAGATTCCAGGATGACCTGCCAACGCAGAAGAATGAACCTCAGAGATGACTCTACTGGTCCAATCATCAGGAACAAACAGTCTACCAGGTGGGCAACGATCAGGTCTATCCGCCTGAAACTCCTGCAAGGCCCGCCGCAGGTCTGGAGAAACGGCAGACAATATCACTCCATCTTTAAGGATACCTGTGGGCTCAGAATTACCAGGGGAGTCAGGCTCAAAACTCCTAGAAAGGGCATCCGCCTTAACATTCTTAGAACCCGGTAGGTACGACACCACAAAATTAAACCGAGAGAAAAACAACGACCAGCGCGCCTGTCTAGGATTCAGGCGCCTGGCAGACTCAAGGTAAATTAAATTTTTGTGGTCAGTCAATACCACCACCTGATGTCTGGCCCCCTCAAGCCAGTGACGCCACTCCTCAAAAGCCCACTTCATGGCCAAAAGCTCCCGATTCCCAATATCATAATTCCGCTCGGCGGGCGAAAATTTACGGGAAAAAAAAGCACAAGGTCTCATCACGGAGCAGTCGGAACTTCTCTGCGACAACACCGCCCCAGCTCCGATTTCAGAAGCGTCGACCTCAACCTGAAAAGGAAGAGCAACATCAGGCTGACGCAACACTGGGGCGGAAGAAAAGCGGCGCTTGAGCTCCCGAAAGGCCTCCACAGCATCAGGGGACCAATCAGCAACATCAGCACCCTTCTTAGTCAAATCAGTCAATGGTTTCACAACATCAGAAAAACCAGCAATAAATCGACGATAAAAGTTAGCAAAGCCCAAAAATTTCTGAAGACTCTTAAGAGAAGAGGGTTGCGTCCAATCACCAATAGCCTGAACCTTGACAGGATCCATCTCGATGGAAGAGGGGGAAAAAATGTATCCCAAGAAGGAAATCCTTTGAACCCCAAAAACACACTTAGAACCCTTCACACACAAGGAATTAGACCGCAAAACCTGAAAAACCCTCCTGACCTGCTGGACATGAGAGTCCCAGTCATCCGAAAAAATCAGAATATCATCCAGATACACAATCATAAATTTATCCAAATAATCGCGGAAAATGTCATGCATAAAGGACTGGAAGACTGAAGGGGCATTTGAAAGACCAAAAGGCATCACCAAATACTCAAAATGGCCCTCGGGCGTATTAAATGCGGTTTTCCACTCATCCCCCTGCTTGATTCGCACCAAATTATACGCCCCACGGAGATCAATCTTAGAGAACCACTTGGCCCCCTTTATACGAGCAAACAAATCAGTAAGCAGTGGTAACGGATATTGATATTTAACCGTGATTTTATTCAAAAGTCGATAATCAATACACGGCCTCAAAGAGCCGTCTTTCTTAGACACAAAGAAAAAACCGGCTCCTAAGGGAGATGACGAAGGACGAATATGTCCCTTTTCCAAGGACTCCTTTATATATTCTCGCATAGCAGCGTGTTCAGGCACAGACAGATTAAATAAACGACCCTTAGGGTATTTACTACCCGGGATCAAGTCTATGGCACAATCGCACTCCCGGTGCGGAGGTAGTGAACCAACCTTGGGTTCTTCAAAAACGTCACGAAAGTCAGACAAGAATTCAGGAATCTCAGAGGGAATAGATGATGAAATGGAAACCAAAGGTACGTCCCCATGAGTTCCTTTACATCCCCAGCTTAACACAGACATAGCTCTCCAGTCGAGGACTGGGTTATGAGATTGCAGCCATGGCAATCCCAGCACCAAAACATCATGTAGATTATACAGCACCAGAAAGCGAATAACCTCCTGGTGATCCGGATTAACATGCATAGTCACTTGTGTCCAGTATTGTGGTTTATTACTAGCCAATGGGGTGGAGTCAATCCCTTTCAGAGGTATCGGAGCCTCCAATGGCTCCAAATCATACCCACAGCGTTTGGCAAAGGACCAATCCATAAGACTCAAAGCAGCGCCAGAGTCGACATAGGCGTCCGCGGTAATAGATGACAAAGAACAAATCAGGGTCACAGATAGAATAAACTTAGACTGTAAAGTGCTAATTGAAACAGACTTGTCAGGCTTCTTAGTACGCTTAAAGCATGCTGATATAACATGAGATGAATCACCACAATAGAAGCACAACCCATTTTTTCGTCTAAAATTCTGCCGCTCGCTTCTGGACAGAATTCTATCACATTGCATATTTTCTGGCGTTTTCTCAGTAGACACCGCCAAATGGTGCACAGGTTTGCGCTCCCGCAGACGCCTATCGATCTGAATAGCCATCGTCATGGACTCATTCAGACTCGCAGGCACAGGGAACCCCACCATAACATCCTTAATGGCATCAGAGAGACCTTCTCTGAAAATCGCCGCCAGGGCGCACTCATTCCACTGAGTAAGCACAGACCATTTGCGGAATTTTTGGCAGTATATTTCAGCTTCATCTTGCCCCTGAGACAAGGACATCAAGGCCTTTTCCGCCTGAAGCTCTAAATGAGGTTCCTCATAAAGCAACCCCAAGGCCAGAAAAAACGCATCCACATTGAGCAACGCAGGATCCCCTGGTGCCAATGCAAAAGCCCAGTCTTGAGGGTCGCCCCGGAGCAAGGAAATTACAATCCTGACCTGCTGTGCAGGGTCTCCGGCAGAGCGAGACTTCAGGGACAAAAACAATTTGCAATTATTTTTAAAATTTTGAAAGTGAGATCTATTCCCCGAGAAGAATTCAGGCAAAGGAATTCTAGGCTCAGACATAGGTGCATGAACAACAAAATCTTGCAAATTTTGTACCTTTGTGGCGAGATTATTCAAACCTGCAGCCACACTCTGAAGATCCATTTCAAACAGGTGAACACAGAGCCATTCAAGGATTAGAAGGAGAGAAAGAGAGGAAGGCTGCAGTATAGGCAGACTAGCAAGTGATTCAATTAAGAGCACACTCAGAACTAGAGGGAAAAAAAAAAAAAAAATTGTAGCAGACTTCTTTTTTCTCTCCTTTCTCAGCAGTAATTTAACCCTTTTTGGGCCGGTCAAACTGTCATGATTCTCAATGGCGAGAGAACATAGCCCAGCATATATGAGAACTAGCTCTTGGAAGATGGAAACTATACTGACCATGAACTAAACCTGCCGCACAACTAGAAGTGGCCGGGTAGCATGCCTACGTTTTTTTATCCCTAGATGCCCAGCGCCAGCGGGAGAACTACCTAATCCTAGCAGAGGAAAAGACAGTCCTGGCTCACCTCTAGAGAAATTTTCCCAAAAGGCAGACAGAGGCCCCCACATATATTGGCGGTGATTTTAGATGAAATGACAAACGTAGTATGAAAATAGGTTTAGCAAAATCGAGGTCTGCTTACTAGATAGCAGGAAGACAGAAAGGGCACTTTCATGGTCAGCAGAAAACCCTATCAAAACACCATCCAGAAATTACTTTAAGACTCTAGCATTAACTCATAACACCAGAGTGGCAATTTCCGATCACTAGAGCTTTCCAGACACAGTAACGAAACAGCAGCTGTGAACAGGAACAAAATGCAAAAACACACAAGGACAAAAGTCCAACTTAGCTGGGAGTTGTCTAGTAGCAGGAACATGCACAGAAAGACTTCTGATTACATTGTTGACCGGCAAGAAACTGACAGAGGAGCAAGGTTATATAGCGACTCCCACATCCTGATAGGAGCAGGTGAACAGAGGGGATGATGCACACAAGTTCAATTCCACAAGTGGCCACCGGGGGAGCCCAGAATCCAATTTCACAACAGTCTGCTGCTCCCTGGTGTTGTCCTCCACTGTACAAAGCTGAGCTTGAATCTTCAGGCTCTCATTAAGTAGTTGTTGTTAATATGTGTGGTTGGGGCCTAGTAACGGTGTCTGCCGCTCCAAGGTGTTCTCCAGGTTTACTTGCCTGAGCTTCAATATTCAGGCTCTCATTAAGTAGTTGTTGTTAATATGTGTGGTTGCGGCCTACTAACGGTGTCTGCCGCTCCCTGGTGTTGTCCTCCACTGTACAAAGCTGAGCTTCAATCTTCAGGCTCTCATTAAGTTGTTGTTGTTAATATTTGTGGTTGGGGCCTACTAACGGTGTCTGCCGCTCCAAGGTGTTCTCCATGATTACTTGCCTGAGCTTCAGTCTTCAGGCTCTCATTAAGTAGTTGTTGCTAATATGTGTGGTTGGGGCCTACTAACGGTGTCTGCCACTCCCTGGTGTTGAACTCCACTGTACAAAGCTGAGCTTCAATCTTCAGGCTCTCATTAAGTAGTTGTTGTTAATATGTGTGGTTGGGGCCTACTAACGGTGTCTGCCGCTCCTTGGTGTTGTCCTCTACTGTACAAAGCTGAGCTTGAATCTTCAGGCTCTCATTAAGTAGTTGTTGTTAATATGTGTGGTTGGGGCCTACTAACGGTGTCTGCCGCTCCCTCGTGTTGTCCTCCACTGTACAAAGCTGAGCTTGAATCTTCAGGCTCTCATTAAGTAGTTGTTGTTAATATTAGTGGTTGGGGCCTACTAACGGTGTCTGCCGCTTCCTGGTGTTGTCCTCCACTGTACAAAGCTGAGCTTCAATCTTCAGGCTCTCATTAAGTTGTTGTTGTTAATATTTGTGGTTGGGGCCTACTAACGGTGTCTGCCGCTCCAAGGTGTTCTCCATGTTTACTTGCCTGAGCTTCAGTCTTCAGGCTCTCATTAAGTAGTTGTTGTTAATATGTGTGGTTGGGGCCTGCTAACGGTGTCTTCCACTCCTGGTGTTGTCCTCCACTGTACAAAGCTGAGCTTCAATCTTCAGGCTCTCATTAAGTTGTTGTTGTTAATATTTGTGGTTGGGGCCTACTAACGGTGTCTGCCGCTCCCTGGTGTTGTCCTCTGCTGTACAAAGCTGAGCTTCAATCTTCAGGCTCTCATTAAGTTGTTGTTGTTAATATGTGTGGTTGGGGCCTACTAACGGTGTCTGCCGCTCCCTGGTGTTGTCCTCCACTGTACAAAGCTGAGCTTGAATCTTCAGGCTCTCATTAAGTAGTTGTTGTTAATATGTGTGGTTGGGGCCTACTAACGGTGTCTGCCGCTCCCTGGTGCTGTCCTCCACTGTACAAAGCTGAGCTTGAATCTTCAGGCTCTCATTAAGTAGTTGTTGTTACTATGTGTGGTTGGGGCCTACTAACGGTGTCTGCTGCTCCCTGGTGTTGTCCTCCACTGTACAAAGCTGAGCTTCAATCTTCAGGCTCTCATTAAGTAGTTGTTGTTAATATGTGTGGTTGGGGCCTACTTTCGGTGTCTGCCGCTCCCTGGTGTTGTCCTCCACTGTACAAAGCTGAGCTTGAATCTTCAGGCTCTCATTAAGTAGTTGTTGTTAATATTTTTGGTTGGGGCCTGTCACGATTCACACCGTGACTGTCACCAATTGTCAAGATCCCTTAGCCGCTGCCCACAATATGTCACGGATTGGGGTGACTTTAGACCAACAGACGGCTATCACATGTGCAGGGGGGTTATCCTAGTTATCCCTCCACTGCCACAATGTGATGAAAAAAAAACACACACGAGGTTACTGACCTCTTGTTTACAGCAGGGGCTTATTTTAGGTATCCCACTGCTCTTCAGTATACCATGAACTGCAGGGATTTGTGTATATCCCGCTTACAGTTCCACTTAAACCTTGCAGCTCTCTGGCGCCCCCCTTCCTCTCAGGTCAGATTAGGTACTGCACCTAGGGTGATTATTCGCCATAAAGGCTGCCTGCTATGTACTGGCTATTGGGTGCACTGCAGCGATGCGATAACTACTCCCACTCAGGCAGGAACAATAATTATCAAGCCGCAGTCGCTACAGTGACCCCCCCAAAAAGCCGGCACACGGTAAGCTGCCACCAGCTCCGATCAAACAGGTCCGGAGCTAACCCCCAAAATAGTAGCGTAATTCCCTTCAGAGACAGGGTACGTATTTAGAGCAGGAAGAACGAACTAGTATTAAATATGATACCCCATAAATGATTTTTAGGCAGTGTTTATAAAATATTTTACAAAGATGTTACAAATGAGACAATTGCAAATATGTACAAGGTAATTATGAAAATAAAAGGATTAAATGAAGAAAAGATAACACTCACATATTCTCAGATCATTGCATTGCAGGCAACCAGACATCCCAGCTCATTGGTCGTGCTGCTCAGGCCTCACAGGAAAAGACAAGAAGAAAGAGCTGGGGATCTGGCCACAAACTTAAGACCTACAGCTAGTGACATCACAGAAAGGGCTGGCTTTTCCAGATCCTCCTACCTTTCAGTCTGAGTACTTTGAATACAAATTGGTCTAATGCTTATAACTCCGTTCCAGTACATATCAGAATCATATCACACCCAGCATTCAGCTTGTATTAACATGAGCTTTCTTATGAGATCAAATATGTCCTATTATTTACAGAGCAATCCCTACTTCTTCCCCCGATGGAGTTAGACGACTGTGTTTAGAGTGATGGGTAGATGCTTCGATGGAGATCAAGAATATGTATTTATCATTCTACTATCCTAAATAGTTTGTCTAATATCTCACAATAACAGAACAAAGGACCGCATGGTTCTAGAAGTTTCTCTAACAGTTCCTGCTAGTACAAATTTCCCTTGCAGCTATGCCAGTCGTAAATACCTTTCGTCAATAAAACTCCCCCACAAGGCAAGCTCTGCTACACAGACAGTTAGAACCACAGGGAAGGAAAGAGAACCAGAGAGAGGGGGGGTTTAGCCCCCGCATGCTAGCAAGAAAACTAACTTATGATATTTCATACCATATCGTGACAGGGCCTACTAACGGTGTCTGCCGCTCCCTGGTTTTGTCCTCCACTGTACAAAGCTGAGCTTCAATCTTCAGGCTCTCATTAAGTTGTTGTTGTTAATATTTGTGGTTTGGGCCTACTAACGGTGTCTGCCACTCCCTGGTGTTGTCCTCCACTGTACATAGCTGAGCTTCAATCTTCAGGCTCTCATTAAGTTGTTGTTAATATTTGTGGTTGGGGCCTACTAACGGGGTCTGTCGCTCCAAGGTGTTCTCTATGTTTACTTGCCTGAGCTTCAATCTTAAGGCTCTCATTAAGTAGTTGCTGTTAATATATGTGGTTGGGGCCTACTAACGGTGTCTGCCGCTCCCTGGTGTTGTCCTCCACTGTACAAAGCTAAGCTTGAATCTTCAGGCTCTCATTAAGTAGTTGTTGTTAACATTTGTGGTTGGGGCCTACTAACGGTGTCTACCGCTCCCTGGTGTTGTCCTCCACTGTACAAAGCTGAGCTTCAATCTTCAGGCTCTCATTAAGTAGTTGTTGTTAATATTTGTGTTTGGGGCCTACTAGAGGTGTCTGCCGCTCCTTGGTGTTGTCCTCCACTGTACAAAGCTGAGCTTGAATCTTCAGGCTCTCATTAAGTTGTTGTTGTTAATATTTGTGGTTGGGGCCTACTAACGGTGTCTGCCGCTCCCTGGTGTTGTCCTCCACTGTACATAGCTGAGCTTCAATCTTCAGGCTCTGATTAAGTTGTTGTTGTTAATATTTGTGGTTGGGGCCTACTAACGGTGTCTGCCGCTCCAAGGTGTTCTCCATGATTACTTGCCTGAGCTTCAGTCTTCAGGCTCTCATTAAGTAGTTGTTGTTAATATGTGTGGCTGGGGCCTACTAACGGTGTCTGCCACTCCTTGGTGTTGTCCTCTACTGTACAAAGCTGAGCTTCAATCTTAAGGCTCTCATTAAGTAGTTGTTGTTAATATGTGTGGTTGGGGCCTACTAACGGTGTCTGCCGCTCCCTCGTGTTATCCTCCACTGTACAAAGCTGAGCTTGAATCTTCAGGCTCTCATTAAGTAGTTGTTAATATTAGTGGTTGGGGCCTACTAACGGTGTCTGCCGCTTCCTGGTGTTGTCCTCCACTGTACAAAGCTGAGCTTCAATCTTCAGGCTCTCATTAAGTTGTTGTTGTTAATATTTGTGGTTGGGGCCTACTAACGGTGTCTGCCGCTCCAAGGTGTGCTCCATGTTTACTTGCCTGAGCTTCAGTCTTCAGGCTCTCATTAAGTAGTTGTTGTTAATATGTGTGGTTGGGGCCTGCTAACGGTGTCTTCCACTCCCTGGTGTTGTCCTCCACTGTACAAAGCTGAGCTTCAATCTTCAGGCTCTCATTAAGTAGTTGTTGTTAATATGTGTGGTTGGGGCCTACTAACGGTGTCTGCCGCTCCCTGGTGTTGTCCTCCACTGTACAAAGCTGAGCTTCAATCTTCAGGCTCTCATTAAGTAGTTGTTGTTAATATGTGTGGTTGGGGCCTACTAACGGTGTCTGCCGCTCCAAGGTGTTCTCCAGGTTTACATGCCTGAGCTTCAGTCTTCAGGCTCTCATTAAGTAGTTGTTGTTAATATGTGTGGTTGGGGCCTGCTAACGGTGTCTTCCACTCCCTGGTGTTGTCCTCCACTGTACAAAGCTGAGCTTCAATCTTCAGGCTCTCATTAAGTAGTTGTTGTTAATATGTGTGGTTGGGGCCTACTAACGGTGTCTGACGCTCCCTGGTGTTGTCCTCCACTGTACAAAGCTGAGCTTCAATCTTCAGGCTCTCATTAAGTAGTTGTTGTTAATATGTGTGGTTGGGGCCTACTAACGGTGTCTGCCGCTCCCTGGTGTTATCCTCCACTGTACAAAGCTGAGCTTGAATCTTCAGGCTCTCATTAAGTAGTTGTTGTTAATATGTGTGGTTGGGGCCTACTAACGGTGTCTGCCGCTCCCTGGTGTTATCCTCCACTGTACAAAGCTGAGCTTGAATCTTCAGGCTCTCATTAAGTAGTTGTTGCTAATATTTGTGGTTGGGGCCTACTAACGGTGTCTGCCTCTCCAAAGTGTTCTCCATGTTTACTTGCCTGAGCTTCAATCTTCAGGCTCTCATTAAGTTGTTGTTGTTAAAATGTGTGGTTGGGGCCTACTAACGGTGTTTGACGCTCCCTGGTGTTGTCCTCCACTGTACAAAGCTGAGCTTCAATCTTCAGGCTCTCATTAAGTAGTTGTTGTTAATATGTGTGGTTGGGGCCTACTAACGGTGTCTGCTGCTCCCTGGTGTTGTCCTCCACTGTACAAAGCTGAGCTTGAATCTTCAGGCTCTCATTAAGTAGTTGTTGTTAATATGTGTGGTTGGGGCCTACTAACGGTGTCTGCCGCTCCAAGGTGTTCTCCAGGTTTACATGCCTGAGCTTCAATCTTCAGGCTCTCATTAAGTAATTGTTGTTAATATGTGTGGTTGGGGCCTACTAATGGTGTCTGCCGCTCCCTGGTGTTGTCCTCCACTGTACAAAGCTGAGCTTCAATCTTCAGGCTCTCATTAAGTAGTTGTTGTTAATATGTGTGGTTGGGGCCTACTAACGGTGTCTGCCGCTCCTTGGTGTTGTCCTCTACTGTACAAAGCTGAGCTTCAATCTTCAGGCTCTCATTAAGTAGTTGTTGTTAATATGTGTGGTTGGGGCCTACTAACGGTGTCTGCCGCTCCCTGGTGTTACCCTCCACTGTACAAAGCTGAGCTTGAATCTTCAGGCTCTCATTAAGTAGTTGTTGTTAATATTAGTGGTTGGGGCCTACTAACGGTGTCTGCCGCTCCCTGGTGTTGTCCTCCACTGTACAAAGCTGAGCTTCAATCTTCAGGCTCTCATTAAGTTGTTGTTGTTAATATTTGTGGTTGGGGCCTACTAACGGTGTCTGCCGCTCCCTGGTGTTGTCCTCCACTGTACAAAGCTGAGCTTCAATCTTCAGGCTCAAATTAAGTTGTTGTTGTTAATATTTGTGGTTGGGGCCTACTAACGGTGTCTGCCGCTCCCTGGTTTTGTCCTCCACTGTACAAAGCTGAGCTTCAATCTTCAGGCTCTCATTAAGTTGTTGTTGTTAATATTTGTGGTTGGGGCCTACTAACGGTGTCTGTCGCTCCAAGGTGTTCTCCATGTTTACTTGACTGAGCTTCAGTCTTCAGGCTCTCATTAAGTAGTTGTTGTTAATATGTGTGGTTGGGGCCTACTAACGGTGTCTTCCACTCCCTGGTGTTGTCCTACACTGTACAAAGCTGAGCTTCAATCTTCAGGCTCTCATTAAGTTGTTGTTGTTAATATGTGTGGTTGGGGCCTACTAACGGTGTCTGCCGCTCCCTGGTGTTGTCCTCTACTGTACAAAGCTGAGCTTCAATCTTCACGCTCTCATTAAGTAGTTGTTGTTAATATGTGTGGTTGGGGCCTACTAACGGTGTCTGCCGCTCCCTGGTGTTATCCTCCACTGTACAAAGCTGAGCTTGAATCTTCAGGCTCTCATTAAGTAGTTGTTGTTAATATGTGTGGTTGGGGCCTACTAACGGTATCTGCTGCTCCCTGGTGTTATCCTCCATTGTACAAAGCTGAGCTTGAATCTTCAGGCTCTCATTAAGTAGTTGTTGTTAATATTTGTGGTTGGGGCCTACTAACGGTGTCTGCCGCTCCAAAGTGTTCTCCATGTTTACTTGCCTGAGCTTCAATCTTCAGGCTCTCATTAAGTTGTTGTTGTTAATATGTGTGGTTGGAGCCTACTAACCGTGTCTGCCTCTCCCTGGTGTTGTCCTCCACTGTACAAAGCCGAGCTTGAATCTTCAGGCTCTCATTAAGTAGTTGTTGTTAAGATTTTTGGTTGGGGCCTACCAACGGTGTCTGCCGCTCCCTGGTGTTGTCCTCCACTGTACAAAGCTGAGCTTGAATCTTCAGACTCTCATTAAGTTGTTGTTGTTAATATTTGTGGTTGGGGCCTACTAACGGTGTCTGCCGTTCCCTGGTGTTGTCCTCCACTGTACAAAGCTGAGCTTCAATCTTCAGGCTCTCATTAAGTAGTTGTTGTTAATATGTGTGGTTGGGGCCTACTAACGGTGTCTGCCGCTCCCTGGTGTTGTCCTCCACTCTACAAAGCTGAGCTTCAATCTCCAGGCTCTCTTTAAGTTGGTGTTGTTAATATTTGTGGTTGGGGCCTACTAACGGTGTGTGCCGCTCCAAGGTGTTCTCCATGTTTACTTGCCTGAGATTCAATCTTCAGGCTTTCATTAAGTAGTTGTTGTTAATATGTGTGGTTGGGGCCTACTAACGGTGTCTGCCGCTCCCTGGTTTTGTACTCCACTGTACAAAGCTGAGCTTCAATCTTCAGGCTCTCATTAAGTAGTTGTTAATATTTGTGGTTGGGGCCTACTAACGGTGTCTGCCGCTCCCTGGTGTTGTCCTCCATTGTACAAAGCTGAGCTTGAATCTTCAGGCTCTCATTAAGTAGTTGTTGTTAATATGTGTGGTTGGGGCCTACTAACGGTGTCTGCCGCTCCAAGGTGTTCTCCAGGTTTACTTGCCTGAGCTTCAATCTTCAGGCTCTCATTAAGTTGTTGTTGTTAATATTTGTGGTTGGGGCTTGCTAACGGTGTCTGCCGCTCCAAGGTGTTCTCCAGGTTTACTTGCCTGAGCTTCAATCTTCAGGCTCTCATTAAGTAGTTGTTGTTAATATGTGTGGTTGGGGCCTACTAACGGTGTCTGCCGCTCCAAGGTGTTCTCCAGGTTTACTTGCCTGAGCTTCAGTCTTCAGGCTCTCATTAAGTAGTTGTTGTTAATATGTGTGGTTGGGGCCTACTAACGGTGTCTGCCTCTTCCTGGTGTTGTCCTCCACTGTACAAAGCCGAGCTTGAATCTTCAGGATCTCATTAAGTAGTTGTTGTTAATATTTTTGGTTGGGGCCTACTAACGGTGTCTGCCGCTCCCTGGTGTTGTCCTCCACTGTACAAAGCTGAGCTTCAATCTTCAGGCTCTCATTAAGTTGTTGTTGTTAACATGTGTGGTTGGGGCCTACTAACGTTGTCTGCCGCTCCAAGGTGTTCTCCAGGTTTACTTGCCTGAGCTTCAGTCTTCAGGCTCTCATTAAGTAGTTGTTGTTAATATGTGTGGTTGGGGCCTACTAACGGTGTCTGCCGCTCCCTGGTGTTGTCCTCCACTGTACAAAGCTGAGCTTGAATCTTCAGGCTCTCATTAAGTAGTTGTTGTTAATATGTGTGGTTGGGGCCTACTAACGGTGTCTGCCGCTCCAAGGTGTTCTCCAGGTTTACTTGCCTGGGCTTCAATCTTCAGGCTCTCATTAAGTTGTTGTTGTTAATATTTGTGGTTGGGGCCTGCTAACGGTGTCTGCCACTCCAAGGTGTTTCCAGGTTTACTTGCCTGAGCTTCAGTCTTCAGGCTCTCATTAAGTAGTTGTTAATATTTTTGGTTGGGGCCTACTAAAGGTGTCTGCCGCTCCCTGGTGTTGTCCTCCACTGTACAAAGCTGAGCTTCAATCTTCAGGCTCTCATTAAGTTGTTGTTGTTAATATTTGTGGTTGGGGCCTACTAACGGTGTCTGCCACTCCCTGGTGTTGTCCTCCACTGTACAAAGCTGAGCTTCTATCTTCAGGCTCTCATTAAGTAGTTGTTGTTAATATTTGTGTTTGGGGCCTACTAGCGGTGTCTGCCGCTCCTTCGTGTTGTCCTCCACTGTACAAAGCTGAGCTTGAATCTTCAGGCTCTCATTAATTTGTTGTTGTTAATATCTGTGATTGGGGCCTACTAACGGTGTCTGCCGCTCCCTGGTGTTGTCCTCCACTGTACAAAGCTGAGCTTCAATCTTCAGGCTCTCATTAAGTTGTTGTTGTTAATATTTGTGGTTGGGGCCTAACTGTGTCTGCCGCTCCCTGGTGTTGTCCTCCACTGTAAAAAGCTGAGCTTCAATCTTCAGGCTCTCATTAAATAGTTGTTGTTAATATTTGTGGTTGGGGCCTACTAACGGTGTCTGCCGCTCCCTGGTGTTGTCCTCCACTGTACAAAGCTGAGCTTCAATCTTCAGGCTCTCATTAAGTAGTTGTTGTTAATATGTGTGGTTGGGGCCTACTAACGGTGTCTGCCGCTCCCTGGTGTTATCCTCCACTGTACAAAGCTGAGCTTGAATCTTCAGGCTCTCATTAAGTAGTTGTTGTTAATATGTGTGGTTGGGGCCTACTAACGGTGTCTGCCACTCCCTGGTGTTATCCTCCACTGTACAAAGCTGAGCTTGAATCTTCAGGCTCTCATTAAGTAGTTGTTAATATTTGTGGTTGGGGCCTACTAACGGTGTCTACCTCTCCAAAGTGTTCTCCATGTTTACTTGCCTGAGCTTCAATCTTCAGGCTCTCATTAAGTAGTTGTTGTTAATATGTGTGGTTGGGGCCTACTAACGGTGTCTGCCGCTCCCTGGTGTTGTCCTCCACTGTACAAAGCTGAGCTTGAATCTTCAGGCTCTCATTAAGTAGTTGTTGTTAATATGTGTGGTTGGGGCCTACTAACGGTGTCTGCCGCTCCAAGGTGTTCTCCAGGTTTACTTGCCTGGGCTTCAATCTTCAGGCTCTCATTAAGTTGTTGTTGTTAATATTTGTGGTTGGGGCCTGCTAACGGTGTCTGCCACTCCAAGGTGTTTCCAGGTTTACTTGCCTGAGCTTCAGTCTTCAGGCTCTCATTAAGTAGTTGTTAATATTTTTGGTTGGGGCCTACTAAAGGTGTCTGCCGCTCCCTGGTGTTGTCCTCCACTGTACAAAGCTGAGCTTCAATCTTCAGGCTCTCATTAAGTTGTTGTTGTTAATATTTGTGGTTGGGGCCTACTAACGGTGTCTGCCACTCCCTGGTGTTGTCCTCCACTGTACAAAGCTGAGCTTCTATCTTCAGGCTCTCATTAAGTAGTTGTTGTTAATATTTGTGTTTGGGGCCTACTAGCGGTGTCTGCCGCTCCTTCGTGTTGTCCTCCACTGTACAAAGCTGAGCTTGAATCTTCAGGCTCTCATTAATTTGTTGTTGTTAATATCTGTGATTGGGGCCTACTAACGGTGTCTGCCGCTCCCTGGTGTTGTCCTCCACTGTACAAAGCTGAGCTTCAATCTTCAGGCTCTCATTAAGTTGTTGTTGTTAATATTTGTGGTTGGGGCCTAACTGTGTCTGCCGCTCCCTGGTGTTGTCCTCCACTGTAAAAAGCTGAGCTTCAATCTTCAGGCTCTCATTAAATAGTTGTTGTTAATATTTGTGGTTGGGGCCTACTAACGGTGTCTGCCGCTCCCTGGTGTTGTCCTCCACTGTACAAAGCTGAGCTTCAATCTTCAGGCTCTCATTAAGTAGTTGTTGTTAATATGTGTGGTTGGGGCCTACTAACGGTGTCTGCCGCTCCCTGGTGTTATCCTCCACTGTACAAAGCTGAGCTTGAATCTTCAGGCTCTCATTAAGTAGTTGTTGTTAATATGTGTGGTTGGGGCCTACTAACGGTGTCTGCCACTCCCTGGTGTTATCCTCCACTGTACAAAGCTGAGCTTGAATCTTCAGGCTCTCATTAAGTAGTTGTTAATATTTGTGGTTGGGGCCTACTAACGGTGTCTACCTCTCCAAAGTGTTCTCCATGTTTACTTGCCTGAGCTTCAATCTTCAGGCTCTCATTAAGTTGTTGTTGTTAAAATGTGTGGTTGGGGCCTACTAACGGTGTTTGACGCTCCCTGGTGTTGTCCTCCACTGTACAAAGCTGAGCTTCAATCTTCAGGCTCTCATTAAGTTGTTGTTGTTAACATGTGTGGTTGGGGCCTACTAACGGTGTCTGCCGCTCCAAGGTGTTCTCCAGGTTTACTTGCCTGGGCTTCAATCTTCAGGCTCTCATTAAGTTGTTGTTGTTAATATTTGTGGTTGGGGCCTGCTAACGGTGTCTGCCACTCCAAGGTGTTTCCAGGTTTACTTGCCTGAGCTTCAGTCTTCAGGCTCTCATTAAGTAGTTGTTAATATTTTTGGTTGGGGCCTACTAAAGGTGTCTGCCGCTCCCTGGTGTTGTCCTCCACTGTACAAAGCTGAGCTTCAATCTTCAGGCTCTCATTAAGTTGTTGTTGTTAATATTTGTGGTTGGGGCCTACTAACGGTGTCTGCCACTCCCTGGTGTTGTCCTCCACTGTACAAAGCTGAGCTTCTATCTTCAGGCTCTCATTAAGTAGTTGTTGTTAATATTTGTGTTTGGGGCCTACTAGCGGTGTCTGCCGCTCCTTGGTGTTGTCCTCCACTGTACAAAGCTGAGCTTGAATCTTCAGGCTCTCATTAATTTGTTGTTGTTAATATCTGTGATTGGGGCCTACTAACGGTGTCTGCCGCTCCCTGGTGTTGTCCTCCACTGTACAAAGCTGAGCTTCAATCTTCAGGCTCTCATTAAGTTGTTGTTGTTAATATTTGTGGTTGGGGCCTAACTGTGTCTGCCGCTCCCTGGTGTTGTCCTCCACTGTAAAAAGCTGAGCTTCAATCTTCAGGCTCTCATTAAATAGTTGTTGTTAATATTTGTGGTTGGGGCCTACTAACGGTGTCTGCCGCTCCCTGGTGTTGTCCTCCACTGTACAAAGCTGAGCTTCAATCTTCAGGCTCTCATTAAGTAGTTGTTGTTAATATGTGTGGTTGGGGCCTACTAACGGTGTCTGCCGCTCCCTGGTGTTATCCTCCACTGTACAAAGCTGAGCTTGAATCTTCAGGCTCTCATTAAGTAGTTGTTGTTAATATTTGTGGTTGGGGCCTACTAACGGTGTCTGCCTCTCCAAAGTGTTCTCCATGTTTACTTGCCTGAGCTTCAATCTTCAGGCTCTCATTAAGTTGTTGTTGTTAAAATGTGTGGTTGGGGCCTACTAACGGTGTTTGACGCTCCCTGGTGTTGTCCTCCACTGTACAAAGCTGAGCTTCAATCTTCAGGCTCTCATTAAGTTGTTGTTGTTAACATGTGTGGTTGGGGCCTACTAACGGTGTCTGCCGCTCCAAGGTGTTCTCCAGGTTTACTTGCCTGAGCTTCAGTCTTCAGGCTCTCATTAAGTAGTTGTTGTTAATATGTGTGGTTGGGGCCTACTAACGGTGTCTGCCGCTCCCTGGTGTTGTCCTCCACTGTACAAAGCTGAGCTTGAATCTTCAGGCTCTCATTAAGTAGTTGTTGTTAATATGTGTGGTTGGGGCCTACTAACGGTGTCTGCCGCTCCAAGGTGTTCTCCAGGTTTACTTGCCTGGGCTTCAATCTTCAGGCTCTCATTAAGTTGTTGTTGTTAATATTTGTGGTTGGGGCCTGCTAACGGTGTCTGCCACTCCAAGGTGTTTCCAGGTTTACTTGCCTGAGCTTCAGTCTTCAGGCTCTCATTAAGTAGTTGTTAATATTTTTGGTTGGGGCCTACTAAAGGTGTCTGCCGCTCCCTGGTGTTGTCCTCCACTGTACAAAGCTGAGCTTCAATCTTCAGGCTCTCATTAAGTTGTTGTTGTTAATATTTGTGGTTGGGGTCTACTAACGGTGTCTGCCACTCCCTGGTGTTGTCCTCCACTGTACAAAGCTGAGCTTCTATCTTCAGGCTCTCATTAAGTAGTTGTTGTTAATATTTGTGTTTGGGGCCTACTAGCGGTGTCTGCCGCTCCTTGGTGTTGTCCTCCACTGTACAAAGCTGAGCTTGAATCTTCAGGCTCTCATTAATTTGTTGTTGTTAATATGTGTGATTGGGGCCTACTAACGGTGTCTGCCGCTCCCTGGTGTTGTCCTCCACTGTACAAAGCTGAGCTTCAATCTTCAGGCTCTCATTAAGTTGTTGTTGTTAATATTTGTGGTTGGGGCCTAACTGTGTCTGCCGCTCCCTGGTGTTGTCCTCCACTGTAAAAAGCTGAGCTTCAATCTTCAGGCTCTCATTAAATAGTTGTTGTTAATATTTGTGGTTGGGGCCTACTAACGGTGTCTGCCGCTCCCTGGTGTTGTCCTCCACTGTACAAAGCTGAGCTTCAATCTTCAGGCTCTCATTAAGTAGTTGTTGTTAATATGTGTGGTTGGGGCCTACTAACGGTGTCTGCCGCTCCCTGGTGTTATCCTCCACTGTACAAAGCTGAGCTTGAATCTTCAGGCTCTCATTAAGTAGTTGTTGTTAATATGTGTGGTTGGGGCCTACTAACGGTGTCTGCCACTCCCTGGTGTTATCCTCCACTGTACAAAGCTGAGCTTGAATCTTCAGGCTCTCATTAAGTAGTTGTTGTTAATATTTGTGGTTGGGGCCTACTAACGGTGTCTGCCTCTCCAAAGTGTTCTCCATGTTTTCTTGCCTGAGCTTCAATCTTCAGGCTCTCATTAAGTTGTTGTTGTTAAAATGTGTGGTTGGGGCCTACTAACGGTGTTTGACGCTCCCTGGTGTTGTCCTCCACTGTACAAAGCTGAGCTTCAATCTTCAGGCTCTCATTAAGTAGTTGTTGTTAATATGTGTGGTTGGGGCCTACTAATGGTGTCTGCCGCTCCCTGGTGTTGTCCCCCACTGTACAAAGCTGAGCTTGAATCTTCAGGCTCTCATTAAGTAGTTGTTGTTAATATGTGTGGTTGGGGCCTACTAACGGTGTCTGCCGCTCCAAGGTGTTCTCCAGGTTTACATGCCTGAGCTTCAGTCTTCAGGCTCTCATTAAGTAGTTGTTGTTAATATGTGTGGTTGGGGCCTGCTAACAGTGTCTGCCGCTCCCTGGTGTTGTCCTCCACTGTACAAAGCTGAGCTTCAATCTTCAGGCTCTCATTAAGTAGTTGTTGTTAATATGTGTGGTTGGGGCCTACTAACGGTGTCTGCCGCTCCCTGGTGTTATCCTCCACTGTACAAAGCTGAGCTTGAATCTTCAGGCTCTCATTAAGTAGTTGTTGTTAATATGTGTGGTTGGGGCCTACTAACGGTGTCTGCCACTCCCTGGTGTTATCCTCCACTGTACAAAGCTGAGCTTGAATCTTCAGGCTCTCATTAAGTAGTTGTTGTTAATATTTGTGGTTGGGGCCTACTAACGGTGTCTGCCTCTCCAAAGTGTTCTCCATGTTTTCTTGCCTGAGCTTCAATCTTCAGGCTCTCATTAAGTTGTTGTTGTTAAAATGTGTGGTTGGGGCCTACTAACGGTGTTTGACGCTCCCTGGTGTTGTCCTCCACTGTACAAAGCTGAGCTTCAATCTTCAGGCTCTCATTAAGTAGTTGTTGTTAATATGTGTGGTTGGGGCCTACTAATGGTGTCTGCCGCTCCCTGGTGTTGTCCCCCACTGTACAAAGCTGAGCTTGAATCTTCAGGCTCTCATTAAGTAGTTGTTGTTAATATGTGTGGTTGGGGCCTACTAACGGTGTCTGCCGCTCCAAGGTGTTCTCCAGGTTTACATGCCTGAGCTTCAGTCTTCAGGCTCTCATTAAGTAGTTGTTGTTAATATGTGTGGTTGGGGCCTGCTAACAGTGTCTGCCGCTCCCTGGTGTTGTCCTCCACTGTACAAAGCTGAGCTTCAATCTTCAGGCTCTCATTAAGTAGTTGTTGTTAATATGTGTGGTTGGGGCCTACTAACGGTGTCTGCCGCTCCCTGGTGTTATCCTCCACTGTACAAAGCTGAGCTTGAATCTTCAGGCTCTCATTAAGAAAGTTGTTGTTAATATGTGTGGTTGGGGCCTACTAACGGTGTCTGCCGCTCCCTGGTGTTATCCTCCATTGTACAAAGCTGAGCTTGAATCTTCAGGCTCTCATTAAGTAGTTGTTGTTAATATTTGTGGTTGGGGCCTACTAACGGTGTGTGCCGCTCCAAAGTGTTCTCCATGTTTACTTGCCTGAGCTTCAATCTTCAGGCTCTCATTAAGTTGTTGTTGTTAATATGTGTGGTTGGAGCCTACTAACCGTGTCTGCCTCTCCCTGGTGTTGTCCTCCACTGTACAAAGCCGAGCTTGAATCTTCAGGCTCTCATTAAGTAGTTGTTGTTAAGATTTTTGGTTGGGGCCTACTAACGGTGTCTGCCGCTCCCTGGTGTTGTCCTCCACTGTACAAAGCTGAGCTTGAATCTTCAGACTCTCATTAAGTTGTTGTTGTTAATATTTGTGGTTGGGGCCTACTAACGGTGTCTGCCGTTCCCTGGTGTTGTCCTCCACTGTACAAAGCTGAGCTTCAATCTTCAGGCTCTCATTAAGTAGTTGTTGTTAATATGGGTGGTTGGGGCCTACTAACGGTGTCTGCCGCTCCCTGGTGTTGTCCTCCACTGTACAAAGCTGAGCTTGAATCTTCAGGCTCTCATTAAGTAGTTGTTGTTAATATGTGTGGTTGGGGCCTACTAACGGTGTCTGCCGCTCCCTGGTGTTGTCCTCCACTCTACAAAGCTGAGCTTCAATCTCCAGGCTCTCTTTAAGTTGGTGTTGTTAATATTTGTGGTTGGGGCCTACTAACGGTGTGTGCCGCTCCAAGGTGTTCTCCATGTTTACTTGCCTGAGATTCAATCTTCAGGCTCTCATTAAGTAGTTGTTGTTAATATGTGTGGTTGGGGCCTACTAACGGTGTCTGCCGCTCCCTGGTTTTGTACTCCACTGTACAAAGCTGAGCTTCAATCTTCAGGCTCTCATTAAGTAGTTGTTAATATTTGTAGTTGGGGCCTACTAACGGTGTCTGCCGCTCCCTGGTGTTGTCCTCCATTGTACAAAGCTGAGCTTGAATCTTCAGGCTCTCATTAAGCAGTTGTTGTTAATATGTGTGGTTGGGGCCTACTAACGGTGTCTGCCGCTCCAAGGTGTTCTCCAGGTTTACTTGCCTGAGCTTCAATCTTCAGGCTCTCATTAAGTTGTTGTTGTTAATATTTGTGGTTGGGGCTTGCTAACGGTGTCTGCCGCTCCAAGGTGTTCTCCAGGTTTACTTGCCTGAGCTTCAATCTTCAGGCTCTCATTAAGTAGTTGTTGTTAATATGTGTGGTTGGGGCCTACTAACGGTGTCTGCCGCTCCAAGGTGTTCTCCAGGTTTACTTGCCTGAGCTTCAGTCTTCAGGCTCTCATTAAGTAGTTGTTGTTAATATGTGTGGTTGGGGCCTACTAACGGTGTCTGCCTCTTCCTGGTGTTGTCCTCCACTGTACAAAGCCGAGCTTGAATCTTCAGGATCTCATTAAGTAGTTGTTGTTAATATTTTTGGTTGGGGCCTACTAACGGTGTCTGCCGCTCCCTGGTGTTGTCCTCTGTCATGATCTCTGCAGGCAGAGATCATAGCAAGCCTATAGAGGGACAAGCTCTCGGAAGATGGAACTATACTGACCATGAACTAAGCCTGCCGCGCAACTAGAAATAGCCAGGTAGCATTTCCTATTTATTGCTAGATGCCCAGCTCTGGCCTAAGACCTAAATAGCTAGCAGAGGGAAATATAAGACCTGGCTCACCTCTAGAGAAATATTCCAAAGAAGACAGTAGCCCCCCACATATAATGACGGTGAGTTCAGATGAAACAACAAACGCAGCAGGAAAATAGTCTTAGCAAATTTGAGGTCCGCTTACTAGATAGCAGAAGACAGATAGTATACTTTCATGGTCAGCAGAAAAACACTAACAAAACACCATCCAGAGATTACCTTAAACTCTGGCATTAACTCATAACGCCAGAGTAGCAATCCCTGATCAACGAGAGCTTTCCAGACACAGAAACAAAACTTCAGCTGTGAACTGGAACAAATAGGCAAAACGAAACATGGACAAAAGTCCAACTTATCTAGTAGTTGTCAGAAGCAGGAACAAGCACTGAGAGGCATCAGATAACATTGTTGACCGGCAAGAAACCACCAGAGAAATGAGCTTAAATAGCGACACCCACTACTGATGGAACCAGGTGAAACAGGAAAGAGGATGACAAGTCCAATTCCACAAGCGGCCACCGGGGGAGCCCAGAATCCAAATTCACAACAGTACCCCCCCCTCAAGGAGGGGGCACCGAACCCTCACCAGATCCACCAGGGCGACCAGGATGAGCCCTATGGAAGGCACGAACAAGATCAGAAGCATGAACATCAGATGCATTGACCCAAGAATTATCCTCCTGGCCGTAACCCTTCCAGTTGACCAGATACTGGAGTCTCCGTCTGGAAACACGAGAGTCCAAAATTTTCTCCACAACGTACTCCAACTCACCCTCAACCAACACCGGAGCAGGAGGCTCAACTGAAGGTACAACAGGTACCTCATACCTGCGCAATAACGACCGATGAAAAACGTTATGAATGGAAAAGGACGCAGGGAGGTCCAAACGGAAAGAAACAGGATTAAGAATCTCCAATATTCTATAAGGGCCGATGAACCGAGGTTTAAACTTAGGAGAAGAGACCCTCATAGGGACAAAACGAGAAGACAACCACACCAAATCTCCAACACAAAGCCGAGAACCAACACGACGATGACGGTTGGCAAAACGCTGAGTCTTCTCCTGGGACAACTTCAAATTGTCCATAACCTGCCCCCAGATGTGATGCAATCTCTCCACCACCGCATCCACTCCAGGACAATCCGAGGATTCCACCTGACCGGAGGAAAATCGAGGGTGAAACCCCGAATTACAGAAAAACGGGGACACCAAGGTGGAAGAGCTGGCCCGATTATTGAGGGCGAACTCTGCCAATGGCAAAAA
Source organism: Ranitomeya variabilis (assembly GCF_051348905.1). NCBI lineage: Eukaryota > Metazoa > Chordata > Amphibia > Anura > Dendrobatidae > Ranitomeya > Ranitomeya variabilis. The sequence goes on along the minus strand of NC_135238.1, from coordinate 100,914,154 downwards.
AGCAACCCAATCATCCTGGTCAGCAGAGACAAAACACCTCAGATATGTCTCCAGGGTCTGATTAGTCCGCTCGGTCTGGCCATTAGTCTGAGGGTGAAAAGCAGATGAAAAAGACAAATCTATGCCCATCCTAGCACAGAATGCCCGCCAAAATCTAGACACAAACTGGGTACCTCTGTCAGAAACAATATTCTCAGGAATACCGTGCAATCGGACAACATTCTGAAAAAACAGAGGAACCAACTCAGAAGAAGAAGGCAACTTGGGCAGAGGAACCAAATGGACCATTTTAGAGAAACGGTCACAGACCACCCAGATGACAGACATCTTCTGGGAAACAGGCAGATCCGAAATAAAATCCATCGAGATGTGTGTCCAAGGCCTCTTAGGAATAGGCAAGGGCAACAGCAGTCCGCTAGCCCGAGAACTACAAGACTTGGCCCGAGCACAAATGTCACATGACTGCACAAAGACTCGCACATCTCGTGACAGGGAAGGCCACCAGAAGGATCTTGCCACCAAATCCCTGGTACCAAAAATTCCGGGATGACCTGCCAATGCAGAAGAATGTACCTCAGAGATGACTCTACTGGTCCAATCATCCGGAACAAACAGTCTATCAGGCGGACAACGATCCGGTCTATCCGCCTGAAACTCTTGCAAGGACCGCCGCAGATCAGGAGAAACGGCCGACAAAATTACTCCCTCCCTAAGGATACCTGTGGGTTCAGCATTACCAGGAGAGTCCGGGTCAAAACTCCTAGAAAGGGCATCTGCCTTAACATTCTTAGAACCCGGTAGGTATGACACCACAAAATTAAAGCGAGAAAAAAATAAAGACCAGCGCGCCTGTCTAGGATTCAGGCGCCTGGCAGTCTCAAGATAAATCAAATTTTTGTGGTCAGTCAATACCACCACCCGATGCTTAGCCCCCTCTAGCCAATGGCGCCACTCCTCAAACGCCCACTTCATGGCCAAAAGCTCCCTATTCCCAACATCATAATTCCGCTCTGCGGGCGAAAATTTGCGAGAAAAGAAGGCACAAGGCCTAATGACGGAGCAGTCGGAACCTTTCTGCGACAACACTGCCCCAGCTCCGATCTCCGAAGCGTCAACCTCAACCTGAAAAGGCAGATTCACATCAGGCTGACGTAACACAGGGGCAGAGGCAAAACGGTGCTTAAGCTCCTGAAAGGCCTCTACAGCATGAGGGGACCAATTAGCAACATCAGCGCCATGTCTGGTCAAATCAGTCAGTGGTTTAACGACATCCGAAAAACCAGCAATAAATCGGCGGTAAAAGTTGGCAAAGCCCAAAAATCTCTGAAGACCCTTAAGAGAGGAGGGCTGAGTCCAGTCACAAATAGCTTGCACCTTGACGGGATCCATCTCAATGGAAGAGGGAGAAAAAATATACCCCAAAAAGGAAATTTTCTGGACCCCAAAAACGCACTTAGACCCCTTCACACATAAAGAATTAGACCGCAGAACCTGAAAAACTCTCCTGACCTGCTGGACATGAGAGTCCCAGTCATCAGAAAAAATCAGAATATCATCCAGATATATTATCATAAATTTATCCAGAAAATCGCGGAAAATATCATGCATAAAAGACTGGAAAACTGAAGGGGCATTAGAAAGACCAAAAGGCATGACCAAATACTCAAAGTGGCCCTCGGGCGTATTAAATGCGGTCTTCCACTCATCCCCCTGCCTGATCCGCACCAAATTATACGCCCCACGAAGATCAATTTTAGAGAACCACTTAGCACCCTCTATACGAGCAAACAAATCAGTAAGCAATGGCAATGGGTATTGGTACTTAACAGTGATCTTATTCAGAAGCCGATAATCAATACATGGTCTCAAAGAGCCGTCCTTTTTTGAGACAAAGAAAAACCCAGCCCCCAAGGGAGAAGAAGATGGACGAATATGTCCCTTTTCCAAAGACTCCTTTATATATTCCCGCATAGCAGCATGTTCCGGCACAGACAGATTAAACAAACGACCCTTTGGATATTTGCAACCCGGTATCAAATCTATGGCACAATCGCACTCACGGTGCGGAGGTAACGACCCAAGCTTGGGTTCGTCAAAGACGTCTTGATAATCAGAGAGGAACTCAGGGACTTCAGAGGGAATGGACGACGAAATAGAAACCAAAGGTAAGTCCCCATGAATACCCTTACATCCCCAGCTCAACACAGACATTGCTCTCCAGTCCAAGACTGGATTGTGAGACTGCAACCATGGCAATCCCAGTACCAAATCGTCATGTAAATTATACAGCACCAGGAAACGAATAATCTCCTGGTGATCCGGATTGATACGCATGGTTACTTGTGTCCAGTATTGTGGTTTATTATTAGCCAATGGGGTGGAGTCAATCCCCTTCAGAGGAATAAGAGTCTCCAAAGGCTCTAAATCAAAACCACAACGATTGGCAAAGGACCAATCCATGAGACTCAGAGCGGCGCCAGAGTCAACATAGGCGTCCGTGGCAATGGATGACAAAGAGCAAATCAGGGTTACAGACAAAATAAACTTAGACTGAATGGTGCCAATGGAAACAGACTTATCAAGCTTCTTTGTACGCCTAGAGCATGCTGATATAACATGAGTAGAATCCCCACAATAGAAGCACAATCCATTCTTCCGTCTAAAATTCTGTCGCTCGCTCCTGGACAGAATTCTATCACACTGCATACTTTCTGGCGTCTTTTCCATAGACACCGCCAGATGGTGCACCGGTTTGCGCTCCCGCAGACGCCTATCAATCTGAATAGCCATTGTCATGGACTCATTCAGACCTGCAGGCACAGGGAACCCCACCATAACATCCTTAACGGCATCAGAGAGACCTTCTCTGAAAGTTGCCGCCAAGGCGCACTCATTCCACTGAGTAAGCACAGACCATTTACGGAATTTTTGGCAGTAAACCTCAGCTTCGTCTTGCCCCTGAGATAGTGCCATCAAAGTTTTTTCTGCCTGAAGTTCCAAATGAGGTTCCTCATAAAGCAAGCCCAAGGCCAGAAAAAACGCATCCACATCGCGCAACGCAGGATCCCCTGCTGGCAATGAGAAGGCCCAATCTTGAGGGTCACCCCTGAGCAAGGAAATCACAATCCTAACCTGCTGAGCAGGGTCTCCAGCTGAACGAGACTTCAGGGACAAATAAAGCTTACAATTATTTCGGAAATTCTGGAAGCTAGCTCTATTCCCTGTGAAGAACTCCGGCAAAGGAATTCTCGGCTCAGATACTGGAGCATGTACCACAAAATCTTGTAAATTTTGTACTTTCGTGATGAGATTATTCAAACCCGCAGTTACACTCTGAAGATCCATTATTGTCAGGTGCACACAGAGCCATACAGAGATTAGGAGGAGAGAGAGAAAAAAGACTGCAGCAAGGCAAACTGGAGGAAAAAAAAAAAAAAAAAAAAAAATTCCAGCAGACTTCTTATAACTCTCCTTTCTCAACCTGGGTCTTTAACACTTTATCGGCCGGTCAAACTGTCATGATCTCTGCAGGCAGAGATCATAGCAAGCCTATAGAGGGACAAGCTCTCGGAAGATGGAACTATACTGACCATGAACTAAGCCTGCCGCGCAACTAGAAATAGCCAGGTAGCATTTCCTATTTATTGCTAGATGCCCAGCTCTGGCCTAAGACCTAAATAGCTAGCAGAGGGAAATATAAGACCTGGCTCACCTCTAGAGAAATATTCCAAAGAAGACAGTAGCCCCCCACATATAATGACGGTGAGTTCAGATGAAACAACAAACGCAGCAGGAAAATAGTCTTAGCAAATTTGAGGTCCGCTTACTAGATAGCAGAAGACAGATAGTATACTTTCATGGTCAGCAGAAAAACACTAACAAAACACCATCCAGAGATTACCTTAAACTCTGGCATTAACTCATAACGCCAGAGTAGCAATCCCTGATCAACGAGAGCTTTCCAGACACAGAAACAAAACTTCAGCTGTGAACTGGAACAAATAGGCAAAACGAAACATGGACAAAAGTCCAACTTATCTAGTAGTTGTCAGAAGCAGGAACAAGCACTGAGAGGCATCAGATAACATTGTTGACCGGCAAGAAACCACCAGAGAAATGAGCTTAAATAGCGACACCCACTACTGATGGAACCAGGTGAAACAGGAAAGAGGATGACAAGTCCAATTCCACAAGCGGCCACCGGGGGAGCCCAGAATCCAAATTCACAACAGTCCTCCACTGTACAAAGCTGAGCTTCAATCTTCAGGCTCTCATTAAGTTGTTGTTGTTAACATGTGTGGTTGGGGCCTACTAACGGTGTCTGCCGCTCCAAGGTGTTCTCCAGGTTTACTTGCCTGAGCTTCAGTCTTCAGGCTCTCATTAAGTAGTTGTTGTTAATATGTGTGGTTGGGGCCTACTAACGGTGTCTGCCGCTCCCTGATGTTGTCCTCCACTGTACAAAGCTGAGCTTGAATCTTCAGGCTCTCATTAAGTAGTTGTTGTTAATATGTGTGGTTGGGGCCTACTAACGGTGTCTGCCGCTCCAAGGTGTTCTCCAGGTTTACTTGCCTGGGCTTCAATCTTCAGGCTCTCATTAAGTTGTTGTTGTTAATATTTGTGGTTGGGGCCTGCTAACGGTGTCTGCCACTCCAAGGTGTTTCCAGGTTTACTTGCCTGAGCTTCAGTCTTCAGGCTCTCATTAAGTAGTTGTTAATATTTTTGGTTGGGGCCTACTAAAGGTGTCTGCCGCTCCCTGGTGTTGTCCTCCACTGTACAAAGCTGAGCTTCAATCTTCAGGCTCTCATTAAGTTGTTGTTGTTAATATTTGTGGTTGGGGCCTACTAACGGTGTCTGCCACTCCCTGGTGTTGTCCTCCACTGTACAAAGCTGAGCTTCTATCTTCAGGCTCTCATTAAGTAGTTGTTGTTAATATTTGTGTTTGGGGCCTACTAGCGGTGTCTGCCGCTCCTTGGTGTTGTCCTCCACTGTACAAAGCTGAGCTTGAATCTTCAGGCTCTCATTAAGTTGTTGTTGTTAATATCTGTGATTGGGGCCTACTAACGGTGTCTGCCGCTCCCTGGTGTTGTCCTCCACTGTACAAAGCTGAGCTTCAATCTTCAGGCTCTCATTAAGTTGTTGTTGTTAATATTTGTGGTTGGGGCCTAACTGTGTCTGCCGCTCCCTGGTGTTGTCCTCCACTGTAAAAAGCTGAGCTTCAATCTTCAGGCTCTCATTAAGTAGTTGTTGTTAATATTTGTGGTTGGGGCCTACTAACGGTGTCTGCCGCTCCCTGGTGTTGTCCTCCACTGTACAAAGCTGAGCTTCAATCTTCAGGCTCTCATTAAGTAGTTGTTGTTAATATGTGTGGTTGGGGCCTACTAACGGTGTCTGCCGCTCCCTGGTGTTATCCTCCACTGTACAAAGCTGAGCTTGAATCTTCAGGCTCTCATTAAGTAGTTGTTGTTAATATGTGTGGTTGGGGCCTACTAACGGTGTCTGCCACTCCCTGGTGTTATCCTCCACTGTACAAAGCTGAGCTTGAATCTTCAGGCTCTCATTAAGTAGTTGTTGTTAATATTTGTGGTTGGGGCCTACTAACGGTGTCTGCCTCTCCAAAGTGTTCTCCATGTTTACTTGCCTGAGCTTCAATCTTCAGGCTCTCATTAAGTTGTTGTTGTTAAAATGTGTGGTTGGGGCCTACTAACGGTGTTTGACGCTCCCTGGTGTTGTCCTCCACTGTACAAAGCTGAGCTTCAATCTTCAGGCTCTCATTAAGTAGTTGTTGTTAATATGTGTGGTTGGGGCCTACTAATGGTGTCTGCCGCTCCCTGGTGTTGTCCCCCACTGTACAAACCTGAGCTTGAATCTTCAGGCTCTCATTAAGTAGTTGTTGTTAATATGTGTGGTTGGGGCCTACTAACGGTGTCTGCCGCTCCAAGGTGTTCTCCAGGTTTACATGCCTGAGCTTCAGTCTTCAGGCTCTCATTAAGTAGTTGTTGTTAATATGTGTGGTTGGGGCCTGCTAACGGTGTCTGCCGCTCCCTGGTGTTGTCCTCCACTGTACAAAGCTGAGCTTCAATCTTCAGGCTCTCATTAAGTAGTTGTTGTTAATATGTGTGGTTGGGGCCTACTAACGGTGTCTGCCGCTCCCTGGTGTTATCCTCCACTGTACAAAGCTGAGCTTGAATCTTCAGGCTCTCATTAAGTAGTTGTTGTTAATATGTGTGGTTGGGGCCTACTAACGGTGTCTGCCGCTCCCTGGTGTTATCCTCCATTGTACAAAGCTGAGCTTGAATCTTCAGGCTCTCATTAAGTAGTTGTTGTTAATATTTGTGGTTGGGGCCTACTAACGGTGTGTGCCGCTCCAAAGTGTTCTCCATGTTTACTTGCCTGAGCTTCAATCTTCAGGCTCTCATTAAGTTGTTGTTGTTAATATGTGTGGTTGGAGCCTACTAACCGTGTCTGCCTCTCCCTGGTGTTGTCCTCCACTGTACAAAGCCGAGCTTGAATCTTCAGGCTCTCATTAAGTAGTTGTTGTTAAGATTTTTGGTTGGGGCCTACTAACGGTGTCTGCCGCTCCCTGGTGTTGTCCTCCACTGTACAAAGCTGAGCTTGAATCTTCAGACTCTCATTAAGTTGTTGTTGTTAATATTTGTGGTTGGGGCCTACTAACGGTGTCTGCCGTTCCCTGGTGTTGTCCTCCACTGTACAAAGCTGAGCTTCAATCTTCAGGCTCTCATTAAGTAGTTGTTGTTAATATGTGTGGTTGGGGCCTACTAACGGTGTCTGCCGCTCACTGGTGTTGTCCTCCACTGTACAAAGCTGAGCTTGAATCTTCAGGCTCTCATTAAGTAGTTGTTGTTAATATGTGTGGTTGGGGCCTACTAACGGTGTCTGCCGCTCCCTGGTGTTATCCTCCACTGTACAAAGCTGAGCTTGAATCTTCAGGCTCTCATTAAGTAGTTGTTGTTAATATGTGTGGTTGGGGCCTACTAACGGTGTCTGCCGCTCCCTGGTGTTATCCTCCATTGTACAAAGCTGAGCTTGAATCTTCAGGCTCTCATTAAGTAGTTGTTGTTAATATTTGTGGTTGGGGCCTACTAACGGTGTGTGCCGCTCCAAAGTGTTCTCCATGTTTACTTGCCTGAGCTTCAATCTTCAGGCTCTCATTAAGTTGTTGTTGTTAATATGTGTGGTTGGAGCCTACTAACCGTGTCTGCCTCTCCCTGGTGTTGTCCTCCACTGTACAAAGCCGAGCTTGAATCTTCAGGCTCTCATTAAGTAGTTGTTGTTAAGATTTTTGGTTGGGGCCTACTAACGGTGTCTGCCGCTCCCTGGTGTTGTCCTCCACTGTACAAAGCTGAGCTTGAATCTTCAGACTCTCATTAAGTTGTTGTTGTTAATATTTGTGGTTGGGGCCTACTAACGGTGTCTGCCGTTCCCTGGTGTTGTCCTCCACTGTACAAAGCTGAGCTTCAATCTTCAGGCTCTCATTAAGTAGTTGTTGTTAATATGTGTGGTTGGGGCCTACTAACGGTGTCTGCCGCTCACTGGTGTTGTCCTCCACTGTACAAAGCTGAGCTTGAATCTTCAGGCTCTCATTAAGTAGTTGTTGTTAATATGTGTGGTTGGGGCCTACTAACGGTGTCTGCCGCTCCCTGGTGTTGTCCTCCACTCTACAAAGCTGAGCTTCAATCTCCAGGCTCTCTTTAAGTTGGTGTTGTTAATATTTGTGGTTGGGGCCTACTAACGGTGTCTGCCGCTCCAAGGTGTTCTCAATGTTTACTTGCCTGAGATTCAATCTTCAGGCTCTCATTAAGTAGTTGTTGTTAATATGTGTGGTTGGGGCCTACTAACGGTGTCTGCCACTCCCTGGTTTTGTACTCCACTGTACAAAGCTGAGCTTCAATCTTCAGGCTCTCATTAAGTAGTTGTTAATATTTGTGGTTGGGGCCTACTAACGGTGTCTGCCGCTCCCTGGTGTTGTCCTCCATTGTACAAAGCTGAGCTTGAATCTTCAGGCTCTCATTAAGTAGTTGTTGTTAATATGTGTGGTTGGGGCCTACTAACGGTGTCTGCCGCTCCAAGGTGTTCTCCAGGTTTACTTGCCTGAGCTTCAATCTTCAGGCTCTCATTAAGTTGTTGTTGTTAATATTTGTGGTTGGGGCTTGCTAACGGTGTCTGCCGCTCCAAGGTGTTCCCCAGGTTTACTTGCCTGAGCTTCAATCTTCAGGCTCTCATTAAGTAGTTGTTGTTAATATGTGTGGTTGGGGCCTACTAACGGTGTCTGCCGCTCCAAGGTGTTCTCCAGGTTTACTTGCCTGAGCTTCAGTCTTCAGGCTCTCATTAAGTAGTTGTTGTTAATATGTGTGGTTGGGGCCTACTAACGGTGTCTGCCTCTTCCTGGTGTTGTCCTCCACTGTACAAAGCCGAGCTTGAATCTTCAGGATCTCATTAAGTAGTTGTTGTTAATATTTTTGGTTGGGGCCTACTAACGGTGTCTGCCGCTCCCTGGTGTTGTCCTCCACTGTACAAAGCTGAGCTTCAATCTTCAGGCTCTCATTAAGTTGTTGTTGTTAACATGTGTGGTTGGGGCCTACTAACGGTGTCTGCCGCTCCAAGGTGTTCTCCAGGTTTACTTGCCTGAGCTTCAGTCTTCAGGCTCTCATTAAGTAGTTGTTGTTAATATGTGTGGTTGGGGCCTACTAACGGTGTCTGCCGCTCCCTGGTGTTGTCCTCCACTGTACAAAGCTGAGCTTGAATCTTCAGGCTCTCATTAAGTAGTTGTTGTTAATATGTGTGGTTGGGGCCTACTAACGGTGTCTGCCGCTCCAAGGTGTTCTCCAGGTTTACTTGCCTGGGCTTCAATCTTCAGGCTCTCATTAAGTTGTTGTTGTTAATATTTGTGGTTGGGGCCTGCTAACGGTGTCTGCCACTCCAAGGTGTTTCCAGGTTTACTTGCCTGAGCTTCAGTCTTCAGGCTCTCATTAAGTAGTTGTTAATATTTTTGGTTGGGGCCTACTAACGGTGTCTGCCGCTCCCTGGTGTTGTCCTCAACTGTACAAAGCTGAGCTTGAATCTTCAGACTCTCATTAAGTTGTTGTTGTTAATATTTGTGGTTGGGGCCTACTAACGGTGTCTGCCGTTCCCTGGTGTTGTCCTCCACTGTACAAAGCTGAGCTTCAATCTTCAGGCTCTCATTAAGTAGTTGTTGTTAATATGTGTGGTTGGGGCCTACTAACGGTGTCTGCCGCTCCCTGGTGTTGTCCTCCACTGTACAAAGCTGAGCTTGAATCTTCAGGCTCTCATTAAGTAGTTGTTGTTAATATGTGTGGTTGGGGCCTACTAACGGTGTCTGCCGCTCCCTGGTGTTGTCCTCCACTCTACAAAGCTGAGCTTCAATCTCCAGGCTCTCTTTAAGTTGGTGTTGTTAATATTTGTGGTTGGGGCCTACTAACGGTGTCTGCCGCTCCAAGGTGTTCTCCATGTTTACTTGCCTGAGATTCAATCTTCAGGCTCTCATTAAGTAGTTGTTGTTAATATGTGTGGTTGGGGCCTACTAACGGTGTCTGCCGCTCCAAGGTGTTCTCCAGGTTTACTTGCCTGAGCTTCAATCTTCAGGCTCTCATTAAGTTGTTGTTGTTAATATTTGTGGTTGGGGCTTGCTAACGGTGTCTGCCGCTCCAAGGTGTTCTCCAGGTTTACTTGCCTGAGCTTCAATCTTCAGGCTCTCATTAAGTAGTTGTTGTTAATATGTGTGGTTGGGGCCTACTAACGGTGTCTGCCGCTCCAAGGTGTTCTCCAGGTTTACTTGCCTGAGCTTCAGTCTTCAGGCTCTCATTAAGTAGTTGTTGTTAATATGTGTGGTTGGGGCCTACTAACGGTGTCTGCCTCTTCCTGGTGTTGTCCTCCACTGTACAAAGCCGAGCTTGAATCTTCAGGATCTCATTAAGTAGTTGTTGTTAATATTTTTGGTTGGGGCCTACTAACGGTGTCTGCCGCTCCCTGGTGTTGTCCTCCACTGTACAAAGCTGAGCTTCAATCTTCAGGCTCTCATTAAGTTGTTGTTGTTAACATGTGTGGTTGGGGCCTACTAACGGTGTCTGCCGCTCCAAGGTGTTCTCCAGGTTTACTTGCCTGAGCTTCAGTCTTCAGGCTCTCATTAAGTAGTTGTTGTTAATATGTGTGGTTGGGGCCTACTAACGGTGTCTGCCGCTCCCTGGTGTTGTCCTCCACTGTACAAAGCTGAGCTTGAATCTTCAGGCTCTCATTAAGTAGTTGTTGTTAATATGTGTGGTTGGGGCCTACTAACGGTGTCTGCCGCTCCAAGGTGTTCTCCAGGTTTACTTGCCTGGGCTTCAATCTTCAGGCTCTCATTAAGTTGTTGTTGTTAATATTTGTGGTTGGGGCCTGCTAACGGTGTCTGCCACTCCAAGGTGTTTCCAGGTTTACTTGCCTGAGCTTCAGTCTTCAGGCTCTCATTAAGTAGTTGTTAATATTTTTGGTTGGGGCCTACTAAAGGTGTCTGCCGCTCCCTGGTGTTGTCCTCCACTGTACAAAGCTGAGCTTCAATCTTCAGGCTCTCATTAAGTTGTTGTTGTTAATATTTGTGGTTGGGGCCTACTAACGGTGTCTGCCACTCCCTGGTGTTGTCCTCCACTGTACAAAGCTGAGCTTCTATCTTCAGGCTCTCATTAAGTAGTTGTTGTTAATATTTGTGTTTGGGGCCTACTAGCGGTGTCTGCCGCTCCTTGGTGTTGTCCTCCACTGTACAAAGCTGAGCTTGAATCTTCAGGCTCTCATTAAGTTGTTGTTGTTAATATCTGTGATTGGGGCCTACTAACGGTGTCTGCCGCTCCCTGGTGTTGTCCTCCACTGTACAAAGCTGAGCTTCAATCTTCAGGCTCTCATTAAGTTGTTGTTGTTAATATTTGTGGTTGGGGCCTAACTGTGTCTGCCGCTCCCTGGTGTTGTCCTCCACTGTAAAAAGCTGAGCTTCAATCTTCAGGCTCTCATTAAGTAGTTGTTGTTAATATTTGTGGTTGGGGCCTACTAACGGTGTCTGCCGCTCCCTGGTGTTGTCCTCCACTGTACAAAGCTGAGCTTCAATCTTCAGGCTCTCATTAAGTAGTTGTTGTTAATATGTGTGGTTGGGGCCTACTAACGGTGTCTGCCGCTCCCTGGTGTTATCCTCCACTGTACAAAGCTGAGCTTGAATCTTCAGGCTCTCATTAAGTAGTTGTTGTTAATATGTGTGGTTGGGGCCTACTAACGGTGTCTGCCACTCCCTGGTGTTATCCACCACTGTACAAAGCTGAGCTTGAATCTTCAGGCTCTCATTAAGTAGTTGTTGTTAATATTTGTGGTTGGGGCCTACTAACGGTGTCTGCCTCTCCAAAGTGTTCTCCATGTTTACTTGCCTGAGCTTCAATCTTCAGGCTCTCATTAAGTTGTTGTTGTTAAAATGTGTGGTTGGGGCCTACTAACGGTGTTTGACGCTCCCTGGTGTTGTCCTCCACTGTACAAAGCTGAGCTTCAATCTTCAGGCTCTCATTAAGTAGTTGTTGTTAATATGTGTGGTTGGGGCCTACTAACGGTGTCTGCCACTCCCTGGTGTTATCCTCCACTGTACAAAGCTGAGCTTGAATCTTCAGGCTCTCATTAAGTAGTTGTTGTTAATATTTGTGGTTGGGGCCTACTAACGGTGTCTGCCTCTCCAAAGTGTTCTCCAGGTTTACTTGCCTGAGCTTCAGTCTTCAGGCTCTCATTAAGTAGTTGTTGTTAATATGTGTGGTTGGGGCCTACTAACGGTGTCTGCCTCTTCCTGGTGTTGTCCTCCACTGTACAAAGCCGAGCTTGAATCTTCAGGATCTCATTAAGTAGTTGTTGTTAATATTTTTGGTTGGGGCCTACTAACGGTGTCTGCCGCTCCCTGGTGTTGTCCTCCACTGTACAAAGCTGAGCTTCAATCTTCAGGCTCTCATTAAGTTGTTGTTGTTAACATGTGTGGTTGGGGCCTACTAACGGTGTCTGCCGCTCCAAGGTGTTCTCCAGGTTTACTTGCCTGAGCTTCAGTCTTCAGGCTCTCATTAAGTAGTTGTTGTTAATATGTGTGGTTGGGGCCTACTAACGGTGTCTGCCGCTCCCTGGTGTTGTCCTCCACTGTACAAAGCTGAGCTTGAATCTTCAGGCTCTCATTAAGTAGTTGTTGTTAATATGTGTGGTTGGGGCCTACTAACGGTGTCTGCCGCTCCAAGGTGTTCTCCAGGTTTACTTGCCTGGGCTTCAATCTTCAGGCTCTCATTAAGTTGTTGTTGTTAATATTTGTGGTTGGGGCCTGCTAACGGTGTCTGCCACTCCAAGGTGTTTCCAGGTTTACTTGCCTGAGCTTCAGTCTTCAGGCTCTCATTAAGTAGTTGTTAATATTTTTGGTTGGGGCCTACTAACGGTGTCTGCCGCTCCCTGGTGTTGTCCTCAACTGTACAAAGCTGAGCTTGAATCTTCAGACTCTCATTAAGTTGTTGTTGTTAATATTTGTGGTTGGGGCCTACTAACGGTGTCTGCCGTTCCCTGGTGTTGTCCTCCACTGTACAAAGCTGAGCTTCAATCTTCAGGCTCTCATTAAGTAGTTGTTGTTAATATGTGTGGTTGGGGCCTACTAACGGTGTCTGCCGCTCCCTGGTGTTGTCCTCCACTGTACAAAGCTGAGCTTGAATCTTCAGGCTCTCATTAAGTAGTTGTTGTTAATATGTGTGGTTGGGGCCTACTAACGGTGTCTGCCGCTCCCTGGTGTTGTCCTCCACTCTACAAAGCTGAGCTTCAATCTCCAGGCTCTCTTTAAGTTGGTGTTGTTAATATTTGTGGTTGGGGCCTACTAACGGTGTCTGCCGCTCCAAGGTGTTCTCCATGTTTACTTGCCTGAGATTCAATCTTCAGGCTCTCATTAAGTAGTTGTTGTTAATATGTGTGGTTGGGGCCTACTAACGGTGTCTGCCGCTCCAAGGTGTTCTCCAGGTTTACTTGCCTGAGCTTCAATCTTCAGGCTCTCATTAAGTTGTTGTTGTTAATATTTGTGGTTGGGGCTTGCTAACGGTGTCTGCCGCTCCAAGGTGTTCTCCAGGTTTACTTGCCTGAGCTTCAATCTTCAGGCTCTCATTAAGTAGTTGTTGTTAATATGTGTGGTTGGGGCCTACTAACGGTGTCTGCCGCTCCAAGGTGTTCTCCAGGTTTACTTGCCTGAGCTTCAGTCTTCAGGCTCTCATTAAGTAGTTGTTGTTAATATGTGTGGTTGGGGCCTACTAACGGTGTCTGCCTCTTCCTGGTGTTGTCCTCCACTGTACAAAGCCGAGCTTGAATCTTCAGGATCTCATTAAGTAGTTGTTGTTAATATTTTTGGTTGGGGCCTACTAACGGTGTCTGCCGCTCCCTGGTGTTGTCCTCCACTGTACAAAGCTGAGCTTCAATCTTCAGGCTCTCATTAAGTTGTTGTTGTTAACATGTGTGGTTGGGGCCTACTAACAGTGTCTGCCGCTCCAAGGTGTTCTCCAGGTTTACTTGCCTGAGCTTCAGTCTTCAGGCTCTCATTAAGTAGTTGTTGTTAATATGTGTGGTTGGGGCCTACTAACGGTGTCTGCCGCTCCCTGGTGTTGTCCTCCACTGTACAAAGCTGAGCTTGAATCTTCAGGCTCTCATTAAGTAGTTGTTGTTAATATGTGTGGTTGGGGCCTACTAACGGTGTCTGCCGCTCCAAGGTGTTCTCCAGGTTTACTTGCCTGGGCTTCAATCTTCAGGCTCTCATTAAGTTGTTGTTGTTAATATTTGTGGTTGGGGCCTGCTAACGGTGTCTGCCACTCCAAGGTGTTTCCAGGTTTACTTGCCTGAGCTTCAGTCTTCAGGCTCTCATTAAGTAGTTGTTAATATTTTTGGTTGGGGCCTACTAAAGGTGTCTGCCGCTCCCTGGTGTTGTCCTCCACTGTACAAAGCTGAGCTTCAATCTTCAGGCTCTCATTAAGTTGTTGTTGTTAATATTTGTGGTTGGGGCCTACTAACGGTGTCTGCCACTCCCTGGTGTTGTCCTCCACTGTACAAAGCTGAGCTTCTATCTTCAGGCTCTCATTAAGTAGTTGTTGTTAATATTTGTGTTTGGGGCCTACTAGCGGTGTCTGCCGCTCCTTGGTGTTGTCCTCCACTGTACAAAGCTGAGCTTGAATCTTCAGGCTCTCATTAAGTTGTTGTTGTTAATATCTGTGATTGGGGCCTACTAACGGTGTCTGCCGCTCCCTGGTGTTGTCCTCCACTGTACAAAGCTGAGCTTCAATCTTCAGGCTCTCATTAAGTTGTTGTTGTTAATATTTGTGGTTGGGGCCTAACTGTGTCTGCCGCTCCCTGGTGTTGTCCTCCACTGTAAAAAGCTGAGCTTCAATCTTCAGGCTCTCATTAAGTAGTTGTTGTTAATATTTGTGGTTGGGGCCTACTAACGGTGTCTGCCGCTCCCTGGTGTTGTCCTCCACTGTACAAAGCTGAGCTTCAATCTTCAGGCTCTCATTAAGTAGTTGTTGTTAATATGTGTGGTTGGGGCCTACTAACGGTGTCTGCCGCTCCCTGGTGTTATCCTCCACTGTACAAAGCTGAGCTTGAATCTTCAGGCTCTCATTAAGTAGTTGTTGTTAATATGTGTGGTTGGGGCCTACTAACGGTGTCTGCCACTCCCTGGTGTTATCCTCCACTGTACAAAGCTGAGCTTGAATCTTCAGGCTCTCATTAAGTAGTTGTTGTTAATATTTGTGGTTGGGGCCTACTAACGGTGTCTGCCTCTCCAAAGTGTTCTCCATGTTTACTTGCCTGAGCTTCAATCTTCAGGCTCTCATTAAGTTGTTGTTGTTAAAATGTGTGGTTGGGGCCTACTAACGGTGTTTGACGCTCCCTGGTGTTGTCCTCCACTGTACAAAGCTGAGCTTCAATCTTCAGGCTCTCATTAAGTAGTTGTTGTTAATATGTGTGGTTGGGGCCTACTAATGGTGTCTGCCGCTCCCTGGTGTTGTCCCCCACTGTACAAAGCTGAGCTTGAATCTTCAGGCTCTCATTAAGTAGTTGTTGTTAATATGTGTGGTTGGGGCCTACTAACGGTGTCTGCCGCTCCAAGGTGTTCTCCAGGTTTACATGCCTGAGCTTCAGTCTTCAGGCTCTCATTAAGTAGTTGTTGTTAATATGTGTGGTTGGGGCCTGCTAACGGTGTCTGCCGCTCCCTGGTGTTGTCCTCCACTGTACAAAGCTGAGCTTCAATCTTCAGGCTCTCATTAAGTAGTTGTTGTTAATATGTGTGGTTGGGGCCTACTAACGGTGTCTGCCGCTCCCTGGTGTTATCCTCCACTGTACAAAGCTGAGCTTGAATCTTCAGGCTCTCATTAAGTAGTTGTTGTTAATATGTGTGGTTGGGGCCTACTAACGGTGTCTGCCGCTCCCTGGTGTTATCCTCCATTGTACAAAGCTGAGCTTGAATCTTCAGGCTCTCATTAAGTAGTTGTTGTTAATATTTGTGGTTGGGGCCTACTAACGGTGTGTGCCGCTCCAAAGTGTTCTCCATGTTTACTTGCCTGAGCTTCAATCTTCAGGCTCTCATTAAGTTGTTGTTGTTAATATGTGTGGTTGGAGCCTACTAACCGTGTCTGCCTCTCCCTGGTGTTGTCCTCCACTGTACAAAGCCGAGCTTGAATCTTCAGGCTCTCATTAAGTAGTTGTTGTTAAGATTTTTGGTTGGGGCCTACTAACGGTGTCTGCCGCTCCCTGGTGTTGTCCTCCACTGTACAAAGCTGAGCTTGAATCTTCAGACTCTCATTAAGTTGTTGTTGTTAATATTTGTGGTTGGGGCCTACTAACGGTGTCTGCCGTTCCCTGGTGTTGTCCTCCACTGTACAAAGCTGAGCTTCAATCTTCAGGCTCTCATTAAGTAGTTGTTGTTAATATGTGTGGTTGGGGCCTACTAACGGTGTCTGCCGCTCCCTGGTGTTGTCCTCCACTGTACGAAGCTGAGCTTGAATCTTCAGGCTCTCATTAAGTAGTTGTTGTTAATATGTGTGGTTGGGGCCTACTAACGGTGTCTGCCGCTCCCTGGTGTTGTCCTCCACTCTGCAAAGCTGAGCTTCAATCTCCAGGCTCTCTTTAAGTTGGTGTTGTTAATATTTGTGGTTGGGGCCTACTAACGGTGTCTGCCGCTCCAAGGTGTTCTCCATGTTTACTTGCCTGAGATTCAATCTTCAGGCTCTCATTAAGTAGTTGTTGTTAATATGTGTGGTTGGGGCCTACTAACGGTGTCTGCCGCTCCCTGGTTTTGTACTCCACTGTACAAAGCTGAGCTTCAATCTTCAGGCTCTCATTAAGTAGTTGTTAATATTTGTGGTTGGGGCCTACTAACGGTGTCTGCCGCTCCCTGGTGTTGTCCTCCATTGTACAAAGCTGAGCTTGAATCTTCAGGCTCTCATTAAGTAGTTGTTGTTAATATGTGTGGTTGGGGCCTACTAACGGTGTCTGCCGCTCCCTGGTGTTGTCCTCCATTGTACAAAGCTGAGCTTGAATCTTCAGGCTCTCATTAAGTAGTTGTTGTTAATATGTGTGGTTGGGGCCTACTAACGGTGTCTGCTGCTCCAAGGTGTTCTCCAGGTTTACTTGCCTGAGCTTCAATCTTCAGGCTCTCATTAAGTTGTTGTTAATATTTGTGGTTGGGGCTTGCTAACGGTGTCTGCCGCTCCAAGGTGTTCCCCAGGTTTACTTGCCTGAGCTTCAATCTTCAGGCTCTCATTAAGTAGTTGTTGTTAATATGTGTGGTTGGGGCCTACTAACAGTGTCTGCCGCTCCAAGGTGTTCTCCAGGTTTACTTGCCTGAGCTTCAGTCTTCAGGCTCTCATTAAGTAGTTGTTGTTAATATGTGTGGTTGGGGCCTACGAACGGTGTCTGCCTCTTCCTGGTGTTGTCCTCCACTGTACAAAGACGAGCTTGAATCTTCAGGATCTCATTAAGTAGTTGTTGTTAATATTTTTGGTTGGGGCCTACTAACGGTGTCTGCCGCTCCCTGGTGTTGTCCTCCACTGTACAAAGCTGAGCTTCAATCTTCAGGCTCTCATTAAGTTGTTGTTGTTAACATGTGTGGATGGGGCCTACTAACGGTGTCTGCCGCTCCAAGGTGTTCTCCAGGTTTACTTGCCTGAGCTTCAGTCTTCAGGCTCTCATTAAGTAGTTGTTGTTAATATGTGTGGTTGGGGCCTACTAACGGTGTCTGCCGCTCCCTGGTGTTGTCCTCCACTGTACAAAGCTGAGCTTGAATCTTCAGGCTCTCATTAAGTAGTTGTTGTTAATATGTGTGGTTGGGGCCTACTAACGGTGTCTGCCGCTCCAAGGTGTTCTCCAGGTTTACTTGCCTGGGCTTCAATCTTCAGGCTCTCATTAAGTTGTTGTTGTTAATATTTGTGGTTGGGGCCTGCTAACGGTGTCTGCCACTCCAAGGTGTTTCCAGGTTTACTTGCCTGAGCTTCAGTCTTCAGGCTCTCATTAAGTAGTTGTTAATATTTTTGGTTGGGGCCTACTAACGGTGTCTGCCGCTCCCTGGTGTTGTCCTCCACTGTACAAAGCTGAGCTTGAATCTTCAGACTCTCATTAAGTTGTTGTTGTTAATATTTGTGGTTGGGGCCTACTAACGGTGTCTGCCGTTCCCTGGTGTTGTCCTCCACTGTACAAAGCTGAGCTTCAATCTTCAGGCTCTCATTAAGTAGTTGTTGTTAATATGTGTGGTTGGGGCCTACTAACGGTGTCTGCCGCTCCCTGGTGTTGTCCTCCACTGTACAAAGCTGAGCTTGAATCTTCAGGCTCTCATTAAGTAGTTGTTAATATGTCTGGTTGGGGCCTACTAACGGTGTCTGCCGCTCCCTGGTGTTGTCCTCCACTCTACAAAGCTGAGCTTCAATCTCCAGGCTCTCTTTAAGTTGGTGTTGTTAATATTTGTGGTTGGGGCCTACTAACGGTGTCTGCCGCTCCAAGGTGTTCTCCATGTTTACTTGCCTGAGATTCAATCTTCAGGCTCTCATTAAGTAGTTGTTGTTAATATGTGTGGTTGGGGCCTACTAACGGTGTCTGCCGCTCCCTGGTTTTGTACTCCACTGTACAAAGCTGAGCTTCAATCTTCAGGCTCTCATTAAGTAGTTGTTAATATTTGTGGTTGGGGCCTACTAACGGTGTCTGCCGCTCCCTGGTGTTGTCCTCCATTGTACAAAGCTGAGCTTGAATCTTCAGGCTCTCATTAAGTAGTTGTTGTTAATATGTGTGGTTGGGGCCTACTAACGGTGTCTGCCGCTCCAAGGTGTTCTCCAGGTTTACTTGCCTGAGCTTCAATCTTCAGGCTCTCATTAAGTTGTTGTTGTTAATATTTGTGGTTGGGGCTTGCTAACGGTGTCTGCCGCTCCAAGGTGTTCTCCAGGTTTACTTGCCTGAGCTTCAATCTTCAGGCTCTCATTAAGTAGTTGTTGTTAATATGTGTGGTTGGGGCCTACTAACGGTGTCTGCCGCTCCAAGGTGTTCTCCAGGTTTACTTGCCTGAGCTTCAGTCTTCAGGCTCTCATTAAGTAGTTGTTGTTAATATGTGTGGTTGGGGCCTACTAACGGTGTCTGCCTCTTCCTGGTGTTGTCCTCCACTGTACAAAGCCGAGCTTGAATCTTCAGGATCTCATTAAGTAGTTGTTGTTAATATTTTTGGTTGGGGCCTACTAACGGTGTCTGCCGCTCCCTGGTGTTGTCCTCCACTGTACAAAGCTGAGCTTCAATCTTCAGGCTCTCATTAAGTTGTTGTTGTTAACATGTGTGGTTGGGGCCTACTAACGGTGTCTGCCGCTCCAAGGTGTTCTCCAGGTTTACTTGCCTGAGCTTCAGTCTTCAGGCTCTCATTAAGTAGTTGTTGTTAATATGTGTGGTTGGGGCCTACTAACGGTGTCTGCCGCTCCCTGGTGTTGTCCTCCACTGTACAAAGCTGAGCTTGAATCTTCAGGCTCTCATTAAGTAGTTGTTGTTAATATGTGTGGTTGGGGCCTACTAACGGTGTCTGCCGCTCCAAGGTGTTCTCCAGGTTTACTTGCCTGGGCTTCAATCTTCAGGCTCTCATTAAGTTGTTGTTGTTAATATTTGTGGTTGGGGCCTGCTAACGGTGTCTGCCACTCCAAGGTGTTTCCAGGTTTACTTGCCTGAGCTTCAGTCTTCAGGCTCTCATTAAGTAGTTGTTAATATTTTTGGTTGGGGCCTACTAACGGTGTCTGCCGCTCCCTGGTGTTGTCCTCCACTGTACAAAGCTGAGCTTCAATCTTCAGGCTCTCATTAAGTTGTTGTTGTTAATATTTGTGGTTGGGGCCTACTAACGGTGTCTGCCACTCCCTGGTGTTGTCCTCCACTGTACAAAGCTGAGCTTCTATCTTCAGGCTCTCATTAAGTAGTTGTTGTTAATATTTGTGTTTGGGGCCTACTAGCGGTGTCTGCCGCTCCTTGGTGTTGTCCTCCACTGTACAAAGCTGAGCTTGAATCTTCAGGCTCTCATTAAGTTGTTGTTGTTAATATCTGTGATTGGGGCCTACTAACGGTGTCTGCCGCTCCCTGGTGTTGTCCTCCACTGTACAAAGCTGAGCTTCAATCTTCAGGCTCTCATTAAGTTGTTGTTGTTAATATTTGTGGTTGGGGCCTAACTGTGTCTGCCGCTCCCTGGTGTTGTCCTCCACTGTAAAAAGCTGAGCTTCAATCTTCAGGCTCTCATTAAGTAGTTGTTGTTAATATTTGTGGTTGGGGCCTACTAACGGTGTCTGCCGCTCCCTGGTGTTGTCCTCCACTGTACAAAGCTGAGCTTCAATCTTCAGGCTCTCATTAAGTAGTTGTTGTTAATATGTGTGGTTGGGGCCTACTAACGGTGTCTGCCGCTCCCTGGTGTTATCCTCCACTGTACAAAGCTGAGCTTGAATCTTCAGGCTCTCATTAAGTAGTTGTTGTTAATATGTGTGGTTGGGGCCTACTAACGGTGTCTGCCACTCCCTGGTGTTATCCTCCACTGTACAAAGCTGAGCTTGAATCTTCAGGCTCTCATTAAGTAGTTGTTGTTAATATTTGTGGTTGGGGCCTACTAACGGTGTCTGCCTCTCTAAAGTGTTCTCCATGTTTACTTGCCTGAGCTTCAATCTTCAGGCTCTCATTAAGTTGTTGTTGTTAAAATGTGTGGTTGGGGCCTACTAACGGTGTTTGACGCTCCCTGGTGTTGTCCTCCACTGTACAAAGCTGAGCTTCAATCTTCAGGCTCTCATTAAGTAGTTGTTGTTAATATGTGTGGTTGGGGCCTACTAATGGTGTCTGCCGCTCCCTGGTGTTGTCCCCCACTGTACAAAGCTGAGCTTGAATCTTCAGGCTCTCATTAAGTAGTTGTTGTTAATATGTGTGGTTGGGGCCTACTAACGGTGTCTGCCGCTCCAAGGTGTTCTCCAGGTTTACATGCCTGAGCTTCAGTCTTCAGGCTCTCATTAAGTAGTTGTTGTTAATATGTGTGGTTGGGGCCTGCTAACGGTGTCTGCCGCTCCCTGGTGTTGTCCTCCACTGTACAAAGCTGAGCTTCAATCTTCAGGCTCTCATTAAGTAGTTGTTGTTAATATGTGTGGTTGGGGCCTACTAACGGTGTCTGCCGCTCCCTGGTGTTATCCTCCACTGTACAAAGCTGAGCTTGAATCTTCAGGCTCTCATTAAGTAGTTGTTGTTAATATGTGTGGTTGGGGCCTACTAACGGTGTCTGCCGCTCCCTGGTGTTATCCTCCATTGTACAAAGCTGAGCTTGAATCTTCAGGCTCTCATTAAGTAGTTGTTGTTAATATTTGTGGTTGGGGCCTACTAACGGTGTGTGCCGCTCCAAAGTGTTCTCCATGTTTACTTGCCTGAGCTTCAATCTTCAGGCTCTCATTAAGTTGTTGTTGTTAATATGTGTGGTTGGAGCCTACTAACCGTGTCTGCCTCTCCCTGGTGTTGTCCTCCACTGTACAAAGCCGAGCTTGAATCTTCAGGCTCTCATTAAGTAGTTGTTGTTAAGATTTTTGGTTGGGGCCTACTAACGGTGTCTGCCGCTCCCTGGTGTTGTCCTCCACTGTACAAAGCTGAGCTTGAATCTTCAGACTCTCATTAAGTTGTTGTTGTTAATATTTGTGGTTGGGGCCTACTAACGGTGTCTGCCGTTCCCTGGTGTTGTCCTCCACTGTACAAAGCTGAGCTTCAATCTTCAGGCTCTCATTAAGTAGTTGTTGTTAATATGTGTGGTTGGGGCCTACTAACGGTGTCTGCCGCTCCCTGGTGTTGTCCTCCACTGTACAAAGCTGAGCTTGAATCTTCAGGCTCTCATTAAGTAGTTGTTGTTAATATGTGTGGTTGGGGCCTACTAACGGTTTCTGCCGCTCCCTGGTGTTGTCCTCCACTCTACAAAGCTGAGCTTCAATCTCCAGGCTCTCTTTAAGTTGGTGTTGTTAATATTTGTGGTTGGGGCCTACTAACGGTGTCTGCCGCTCCAAGGTGTTCTCCATGTTTACTTGCCTGAGATTCAATCTTCAGGCTCTCATTAAGTAGTTGTTGTTAATATGTGTGGTTGGGGCCTACTAACGGTGTCTGCCGCTCCCTGGTTTTGTACTCCACTGTACAAAGCTGAGCTTCAATCTTCAGGCTCTCATTAAGTAGTTGTTAATATTTGTGGTTGGGGCCTACTAACGGTGTCTGCCGCTCCCTGGTGTTGTCCTCCATTGTACAAAGCTGAGCTTGAATCTTCAGGCTCTCATTAAGTAGTTGTTGTTAATATGTGTGGTTGGGGCCTACTAACGGTGTCTGCCGCTCCAAGGTGTTCTCCAGGTTTACTTGCCTGAGCTTCAATCTTCAGGCTCTCATTAAGTTGTTGTTGTTAATATTTGTGGTTGGGGCTTGCTAACGGTGTCTGCCGCTCCAAGGTGTTCCCCAGGTTTACTTGCCTGAGCTTCAATCTTCAGGCTCTCATTAAGTAGTTGTTGTTAATATGTGTGGTTGGGGCCTACTAACGGTGTCTGCCGCTCCAAGGTGTTCTCCAGGTTTACTTGCCTGAGCTTCAGTCTTCAGGCTCTCATTAAGTAGTTGTTGTTAATATGTGTGGTTGGGGCCTACTAATGGTGTCTGCCTCTTCCTGGTGTTGTCCTCCACTGTACAAAGCCGAGCTTGAATCTTCAGGATCTCATTAAGTAGTTGTTGTTAATATTTTTGGTTGGGGCCTACTAACGGTGTCTGCCGCTCCCTGGTGTTGTCCTCCACTGTACAAAGCTGAGCTTCAATCTTCAGGCTCTCATTAAGTTGTTGTTGTTAACATGTGTGGTTGGGGCCTACTAACGGTGTCTGCCGCTCCAAGGTGTTCTCCAGGTTTACTTGCCTGAGCTTCAGTCTTCAGGCTCTCATTAAGTAGTTGTTGTTAATATGTGTGGTTGGGGCCTACTAACGGTGTCTGCCGCTCCCTGGTGTTGTCCTCCACTGTACAAAGCTGAGCTTGAATCTTCAGGCTCTCATTAAGTAGTTGTTGTTAATATGTGTGGTTGGGGCCTACTAACGGTGTCTGCCGCTCCAAGGTGTTCTCCAGGTTTACTTGCCTGGGCTTCAATCTTCAGGCTCTCATTAAGTTGTTGTTGTTAATATTTGTGGTTGGGGCCTGCTAACGGTGTCTGCCACTCCAAGGTGTTTCCAGGTTTACTTGCCTGAGCTTCAGTCTTCAGGCTCTCATTAAGTAGTTGTTAATATTTTTGGTTGGGGCCTACTAACGGTGTCTGCCGCTCCCTGGTGTTGTCCTCCACTGTACAAAGCTGAGCTTGAATCTTCAGACTCTCATTAAGTTGTTGTTGTTAATATTTGTGGTTGGGGCCTACTAACGGTGTCTGCCGTTCCCTGGTGTTGTCCTCCACTGTACAAAGCTGAGCTTCAATCTTCAGGCTCTCATTAAGTAGTTGTTGTTAATATGTGTGGTTGGGGCCTACTAACGGTGTCTGCCGCTCCCTGGTGTTGTCCTCCACTGTACAAAGCTGAGCTTGAATCTTCAGGCTCTCATTAAGTAGTTGTTGTTAATATGTGGGGTTGGGGCCTACTAACGGTGTCTGCCGCTCCCTGGTGTTGTCCTCCACTCTACAAAGCTGAGCTTCAATCTCCAGGCTCTCTTTAAGTTGGTGTTGTTAATATTTGTGGTTGGGGCCTACTAACGGTGTCTGCCGCTCCAAGGTGTTCTCCATGTTTACTTGCCTGAGATTCAATCTTCAGGCTCTCATTAAGTAGTTGTTGTTAATATGTGTGGTTGGGGCCTACTAACGGTGTCTGCCGCTCCCTGGTTTTGTACTCCACTGTACAAAGCTGAGCTTCAATCTTCAGGCTCTCATTAAGTAGTTGTTAATATTTGTGGTTGGGGCCTACTAACGGTGTCTGCCGCTCCCTGGTGTTGTCCTCCATTGTACAAAGCTGAGCTTGAATCTTCAGGCTCTCATTAAGTAGTTGTTGTTAATATGTGTGGTTGGGGCCTACTAACGGTGTCTGCTGCTCCAAGGTGTTCTCCAGGTTTACTTGCCTGAGCTTCAATCTTCAGGCTCTCATTAAGTTGTTGTTGTTAATATTTGTGGTTGGGGCTTGCTAACGGTGTCTGCCGCTCCAAGGTGTTCCCCAGGTTTACTTGCCTGAGCTTCAATCTTCAGGCTCTCATTAAGTAGTTGTTGTTAATATGTGTGGTTGGGGCCTACTAACGGTGTCTGCCGCTCCAAGGTGTTCTCCAGGTTTACTTGCCTGAGCTTCAGTCTTCAGGCTCTCATTAAGTAGTTGTTGTTAATATGTGTGGTTGGGGCCTACTAACGGTGTCTGCCTCTTCCTGGTGTTGTCCTCCACTGTACAAAGCCGAGCTTGAATCTTCAGGATCTCATTAAGTAGTTGTTGTTAATATTTTTGGTTGGGGCCTACTAACTGTGTCTGCCGCTCCCTGGTGTTGTCCTCCACTGTACAAAGCTGAGCTTCAATCTTCAGGCTCTCATTAAGTTGTTGTTGTTAACATGTGTGGTTGGGGCCTACTAACGGTGTCTGCCGCTCCAAGGTGTTCTCCAGGTTTACTTGCCTGAGCTTCAGTCTTCAGGCTCTCATTAAGTAGTTGTTGTTAATATGTGTGGTTGGGGCCTACTAACGGTGTCTGCCGCTCCCTGGTGTTGTCCTCCACTGTACAAAGCTGAGCTTGAATCTTCAGGCTCTCATTAAGTAGTTGTTGTTAATATGTGTGGTTGGGGCCTACTAACGGTGTCTGCCGCTCCAAGGTGTTCTCCAGGTTTACTTGCCTGGGCTTCAATCTTCAGGCTCTCATTAAGTTGTTGTTGTTAATATTTGTGGTTGGGGCCTGCTAACGGTGTCTGCCACTCCAAGGTGTTTCCAGGTTTACTTGCCTGAGCTTCAGTCTTCAGGCTCTCATTAAGTAGTTGTTAATATTTTTGGTTGGGGCCTACTAACGGTGTCTGCCGCTCCCTGGTGTTGTCCTCCACTGTACAAAGCTGAGCTTCAATCTTCAGGCTCTCATTAAGTTGTTGTTGTTAATATTTGTGGTTGGGGCCTACTAACGGTGTCTGCCACTCCCTGGTGCTGTCCTCCACTGTACAAAGCTGAGCTTCTATCTTCAGGCTCTCATTAAGTAGTTGTTGTTAATATTTGTGTTTGGGGCCTACTAGCGGTGTCTGCCGCTCCTTGGTGTTGTCCTCCACTGTACAAAGCTGAGCTTCAATCTTCAGGCTCTCATTAAGTTGTTGTTGTTAACATGTGTGGTTGGGGCCTACTAACGGTGTCTGCCGCTCCAAGGTGTTCTCCAGGTTTACTTGCCTGAGCTTCAGTCTTCAAGCTCTCATTAAGTAGTTGTTGTTAATATGTGTGGTTGGGGCCTACTAACGGTGTCTGCCGCTCCCTGGTGTTGTCCTCCACTGTACAAAGCTGAGCTTGAATCTTCAGGCTCTCATTAAGTAGTTGTTGTTAATATGTGTGGTTGGGGCCTACTAACGGTGTCTGCCGCTCCAAGGTGTTCTCCAGGTTTACTTGCCTGGGCTTCAATCTTCAGGCTCTCATTAAGTTGTTGTTGTTAATATTTGTGGTTGGGGCCTGCTAACGGTGTCTGCCACTCCAAGGTGTTTCCAGGTTTACTTGCCTGAGCTTCAGTCTTCAGGCTCTCATTAAGTAGTTGTTAATATTTTTGGTTGGGGCCTACTAACGGTGTCTGCCGCTCCCTGGTGTTGTCCTCCACTGTACAAAGCTGAGCTTGAATCTTCAGACTCTCATTAAGTTGTTGTTGTTAATATTTGTGGTTGGGGCCTACTAACGGTGTCTGCCGTTCCCTGGTGTTGTCCTCCACTGTACAAAGCTGAGCTTCAATCTTCAGGCTCTTATTAAGTAGTTGTTGTTAATATGTGTGGTTGGGGCCTACTAACGGTGTCTGCCGCTCCCTGGTGTTGTCCTCCACTGTACAAAGCTGAGCTTGAATCTTCAGGCTCTCATTAAGTAGTTGTTGTTAATATGTGGGGTTGGGGCCTACTAACGGTGTCTGCCGCTCCCTGGTGTTGTCCTCCACTCTACAAAGCTGAGCTTCAATCTCCAGGCTCTCTTTAAGTTGGTGTTGTTAATATTTGTGGTTGGGGCCTACTAACGGTGTCTGCCGCTCCAAGGTGTTCTCCATGTTTACTTGCCTGAGATTCAATCTTCAGGCTCTCATTAAGTAGTTGTTGTTAATATGTGTGGTTGGGGCCTACTAACGGTGTCTGCCGCTCCCTGGTTTTGTACTCCACTGTACAAAGCTGAGCTTCAATCTTCAGGCTCTCATTAAGTAGTTGTTAATATTTGTGGTTGGGGCCTACTAACGGTGTCTGCCGCTCCCTGGTGTTGTCCTCCATTGTACAAAGCTGAGCTTGAATCTTCAGGCTCTCATTAAGTAGTTGTTGTTAATATGTGTGGTTGGGGCCTACTAACGGTGTCTGCTGCTCCAAGGTGTTCTCCAGGTTTACTTGCCTGAGCTTCAATCTTCAGGCTCTCATTAAGTTGTTGTTGTTAATATTTGTGGTTGGGGCTTGCTAACGGTGTCTGCCGCTCCAAGGTGTTCCCCAGGTTTACTTGCCTGAGCTTCAATCTTCAGGCTCTCATTAAGTAGTTGTTGTTAATATGTGTGGTTGGGGCCTACTAACGGTGTCTGCCGCTCCAAGGTGTTCTCCAGGTTTACTTGCCTGAGCTTCAGTCTTCAGGCTCTCATTAAGTAGTTGTTGTTAATATGTGTGGTTGGGGCCTACTAACGGTGTCTGCCTCTTCCTGGTGTTGTCCTCCACTGTACAAAGCCGAGCTTGAATCTTCAGGATCTCATTAAGTAGTTGTTGTTAATATTTTTGGTTGGGGCCTACTAACGGTGTCTGCCGCTCCCTGGTGTTGTCCTCCACTGTACAAAGCTGAGCTTCAATCTTCAGGCTCTCATTAAGTTGTTGTTGTTAACATGTGTGGTTGGGGCCTACTAACGGTGTCTGCCGCTCCAAGGTGTTCTCCAGGTTTACTTGCCTGAGCTTCAGTCTTCAGGCTCTCATTAAGTAGTTGTTGTTAATATGTGTGGTTGGGGCCTACTAACGGTGTCTGCCGCTCCCTGGTGTTGTCCTCCACTGTACAAAGCTGAGCTTGAATCTTCAGGCTCTCATTAAGTAGTTGTTGTTAATATGTGTGGTTGGGGCCTAATAACGGTGTCTGCCGCTCCAAGGTGTTCTCCAGGTTTACTTGCCTGGGCTTCAATCTTCAGGCTCTCATTAAGTTGTTGTTGTTAATATTTGTGGTTGGGGCCTGCTAACGGTGTCTGCCACTCCAAGGTGTTTCCAGGTTTACTTGCCTGAGCTTCAGTCTTCAGGCTCTCATTAAGTAGTTGTTAATATTTTTGGTTGGGGCCTACTAACGGTGTCTGCCGCTCCCTGGTGTTGTCCTCCACTGTACAAAGCTGAGCTTCAATCTTCAGGCTCTCATTAAGTTGTTGTTGTTAATATTTGTGGTTGGGGCCTACTAACGGTGTCTGCCACTCCCTGGTGTTGTCCTCCACTGTACAAAGCTGAGCTTCTATCTTCAGGCTCTCATTAAGTAGTTGTTGTTAATATTTGTGTTTGGGGCCTACTAGCGGTGTCTGCCGCTCCTTGGTGTTGTCCTCCACTGTACAAAGCTGAGCTTGAATCTTCAGGCTCTCATTAAGTTGTTGTTGTTAATATCTGTGATTGGGGCCTACTAACGGTGTCTGCCGCTCCCTGGTGTTGTCCTCCACTGTACAAAGCTGAGCTTCAATCTTCAGGCTCTCATTAAGTTGTTGTTGTTAATATTTGTGGTTGGGGCCTAACTGTGTCTGCCGCTCCCTGGTGTTGTCCTCCACTGTAAAAAGCTGAGCTTCAATCTTCAGGCTCTCATTAAGTAGTTGTTGTTAATATTTGTGGTTGGGGCCTACTAACGGTGTCTGCCGCTCCCTGGTGTTGTCCTCCACTGTACAAAGCTGAGCTTCAATCTTCAGGCTCTCATTAAGTAGTTGTTGTTAATATGTGTGGTTGGGGCCTACTAACGGTGTCTGCCGCTCTCTGGTGTTATCCTCCACTGTACAAAGCTGAGCTTGAATCTTCAGGCTCTCATTAAGTAGTTGTTGTTAATATGTGTGGTTGGGGCCTACTAACGGTGTCTGCCACTCCCTGGTGTTATCCTCCACTGTACAAAGCTGAGCTTGAATCTTCAGGCTCTCATTAAGTAGTTGTTGTTAATATTTGTGGTTGGGGCCTACTAACGGTGTCTGCCTTTCTAAAGTGTTCTCCATGTTTACTTGCCTGAGCTTCAATCTTCAGGCTCTCATTAAGTTGTTGTTGTTAAAATGTGTGGTTGGGGCCTACTAACGGTGTTTGACGCTCCCTGGTGTTGTCCTCCACTGTACAAAGCTGAGCTTCAATCTTCAGGCTCTCATTAAGTAGTTGTTGTTAATATGTGTGGTTGGGGCCTACTAATGGTGTCTGCCGCTCCCTGGTGTTGTCCCCCACTGTACAAAGCTGAGCTTGAATCTTCAGGCTCTCATTAAGTAGTTGTTGTTAATATGTGTGGTTGGGGCCTACTAACGGTGTCTGCCGCTCCAAGGTGTTCTCCAGGTTTACATGCCTGAGCTTCAGTCTTCAGGCTCTCATTAAGTAGTTGTTGTTAATATGTGTGGTTGGGGCCTGCTAACGGTGTCTGCCGCTCCCTGGTGTTGTCCTCCACTGTACAAAGCTGAGCTTCAATCTTCAGGCTCTCATTAAGTAGTTGTTGTTAATATGTGTGGTTGGGGCCTACTAACGGTGTCTGCCGCTCCCTGGTGTTATCCTCCACTGTACAAAGCTGAGCTTGAATCTTCAGGCTCTCATTAAGTAGTTGTTGTTAATATGTGTGGTTGGGGCCTACTAACGGTGTCTGCCGCTCCCTGGTGTTATCCTCCATTGTACAAAGCTGAGCTTGAATCTTCAGGCTCTCATTAAGTAGTTGTTGTTAATATTTGTGGTTGGGGCCTACTAACGGTGTGTGCCGCTCCAAAGTGTTCTCCATGTTTACTTGCCTGAGCTTCAATCTTCAGGCTCTCATTAAGTTGTTGTTGTTAATATGTGTGGTTGGAGCCTACTAACCGTGTCTGCCTCTCCCTGGTGTTGTCCTCCACTGTACAAAGCCGAGCTTGAATCTTCAGGCTCTCATTAAGTAGTTGTTGTTAAGATTTTTGGTTGGGGCCTACTAACGGTGTCTGCCGCTCCCTGGTGTTGTCCTCCACTGTACAAAGCTGAGCTTGAATCTTCAGACTCTCATTAAGTTGTTGTTGTTAATATTTGTGGTTGGGGCCTACTAACGGTGTCTGCCGTTCCCTGGTGTTGTCCTCCACTGTACAAAGCTGAGCTTCAATCTTCAGGCTCTCATTAAGTAGTTGTTGTTAATATGTGTGGTTGGGGCCTACTAACGGTGTCTGCCGCTCCCTGGTGTTGTCCTCCACTGTACAAAGCTGAGCTTGAATCTTCAGGCTCTCATTAAGTAGTTGTTGTTAATATGTGTGGTTGGGGCCTACTAACGGTGTCTGCCGCTCCCTGGTGTTGTCCTCCACTCTACAAAGCTGAGCTTCAATCTCCAGGCTCTCTTTAAGTTGGTGTTGTTAATATTTGTGGTTGGGGCCTACTAACGGTGTCTGCCGCTCCAAGGTGTTCTCCATGTTTACTTGCCTGAGATTCAATCTTCAGGCTCTCATTAAGTAGTTGTTGTTAATATGTGTGGTTGGGGCCTACTAACGGTGTCTGCCGCTCCCTGGTTTTGTACTCCACTGTACAAAGCTGAGCTTCAATCTTCAGGCTCTCATTAAGTAGTTGTTAATATTTGTGGTTGGGGCCTACTAACGGTGTCTGCCGCTCCCTGGTGTTGTCCTCCATTGTACAAAGCTGAGCTTGAATCTTCAGGCTCTCATTAAGTAGTTGTTGTTAATATGTGTGGTTGGGGCCTACTAACGGTGTCTGCCGCTCCAAGGTGTTCTCCAGGTTTACTTGCCTGAGCTTCAATCTTCAGGCTCTCATTAAGTTGTTGTTGTTAATATTTGTGGTTGGGGCTTGCTAACGGTGTCTGCCGCTCCAAGGTGTTCCCCAGGTTTACTTGCCTGAGCTTCAATCTTCAGGCTCTCATTAAGTAGTTGTTGTTAATATGTGTGGTTGGGGCCTACTAACGGTGTCTGCCGCTCCAAGGTGTTCTCCAGGTTTACTTGCCTGAGCTTCAGTCTTCAGGCTCTCATTAAGTAGTTGTTGTTAATATGTGTGGTTGGGGCCTACTAACGGTGTCTGCCTCTTCCTGGTGTTGTCCTCCACTGTACAAAGCCGAGCTTGAATCTTCAGGATCTCATTAAGTAGTTGTTGTTAATATTTTTGGTTGGGGCCTACTAACGGTGTCTGCCGCTCCCTGGTGTTGTCCTCCACTGTACAAAGCTGAGCTTCAATCTTCAGGCTCTCATTAAGTTGTTGTTGTTAACATGTGTGGTTGGGGCCTACTAACGGTGTCTGCCGCTCCAAGGTGTTCTCCAGGTTTACTTGCCTGAGCTTCAGTCTTCAGGCTCTCATTAAGTAGTTGTTGTTAATATGTGTGGTTGGGGCCTACTAACGGTGTCTGCCGCTCCCTGGTGTTGTCCTCCACTGTACAAAGCTGAGGTTGAATCTTCAGGCTCTCATTAAGTAGTTGTTGTTAATATGTGTGGTTGGGGCCTACTAACGGTGTCTGCCGCTCCAAGGTGTTCTCCAGGTTTACTTGCCTGGGCTTCAATCTTCAGGCTCTCATTAAGTTGTTGTTGTTAATATTTGTGGTTGGGGCCTACTAACGGTGTCTGCCGCTCCCTGGTGTTGTCCTCCACTGTACAAAGCTGAGCTTCAATCTTCAGGCTCTCATTAAGTTGTTGTTGTTAATATTTGTGGTTGGGGCCTACTAACGGTGTCTGCCACTCCCTGGTGTTGTCCTCCACTGTACAAAGCTGAGCTTCTATCTTCAGGCTCTCATTAAGTAGTTGTTGTTAATATTTGTGTTTGGGGCCTACTAGCGGTGTCTGCCGCTCCTTGGTGTTGTCCTCCACTGTACAAAGCTGAGCTTGAATCTTCAGGCTCTCATTAAGTTGTTGTTGTTAATATCTGTGATTGTTGCCTACTAACGGTGTCTGCCGCTCCCTGGTGTTGTCCTCCACTGTACAAAGCTGAGCTTCAATCTTCAGGCTCTCATTAAGTTGTTGTTGTTAATATTTGTGGTTGGGGCCTAACTGTGTCTGCCGCTCCCTGGTGTTGTCCTCCACTGTAAAAAGCTGAGCTTCAATCTTCAGGCTCTCATTAAGTAGTTGTTGTTAATATTTGTGGTTGGGGCCTACTAACGGTGTCTGCCGCTCCCTGGTGTTGTCCTCCACTGTACAAAGCTGAGCTTCAATCTTCAGGCTCTCATTAAGTAGTTGTTGTTAATATGTGTGGTTGGGGCCTACTAACGGTGTCTGCCGCTCCCTGGTGTTATCCTCCACTGTACAAAGCTGAGCTTGAATCTTCAGGCTCTCATTAAGTAGTTGTTGTTAATATGTGTGGTTGGGGCCTACTAACGGTGTCTGCCACTCCCTGGTGTTATCCTCCACTGTACAAAGCTGAGCTTGAATCTTCAGGCTCTCATTAAGTAGTTGTTGTTAATATTTGTGGTTGGGGCCTACTTACGGTGTCTACCTCTCCAAAGTGTTCTCCATGTTTACTTGCCTGAGCTTCAATCTTCAGGCTCTCATTAAGTTGTTGTTGTTAAAATGTGTGGTTGGGGCATACTAACTGTTATGACCCCAATGGCGAGGGTCTCAGAGGAACGTGGAAGTCTGCAGAATACAAAAATCCAGCTCATAGGGCAGTGGTAACTGGGTTGACCATATATCTACTCCTAACGCCAACACTAGAAGTAGCCGGGGATCATTCCTACGTTGATTCTAGATGACACGCGCCAGCCGGAGAATCTAGCTACCCCTAGTAGAGGAAAACAAAGACCTTTCTTGCCTCCAGAGAAGGGGACCCCAAAGCTGGATAGAAGCCCCCCACAAATAATGACGGTGAGGTAAGAGGAAATGACAAACACAGAAATGAACCAGGTTTAGCACAGAGAGGCCCGCTTACTGATAGCAGAATAAGAAAGGTAACTTATATGGTCAACAAAAACCCTATCAAAATCCACACTGGAAATTCAAGAACCCCCGAACCGTCTAACGGTCCGGGGGGAGAACACCAGCCCCCCTAGAGCTTCCAGCAAAGGTCAGGATATAGTTTTGGAACAAGCTGGACAAAAATACAAAACCAAAACAAATAGCAAAAAGCAAAAGGCAGACTTAGCTGATATAACTGGAACCAGGATCAGTAGACAAGAGCACAGCAGACTAGCTCTGATAACTACGTTGCCAGGCATTGAACTGAAGGTCCAGGGAGCTTATATAGCAACACCCCTAACTAACGACCCAGGTGCGGATAAAAGGAATGACAGAAAAACCAGAGTCAAAAAACTAGTAACCACTAGAGGGAGGAAAAAGCAAATTCACAACAGTACCCCCCCCTTAGTGAGGGGTCACCGAACCCTCACCACGACCACCAGGGCGATCAGGATGAGCGGCATGAAAGGCACGAACTAAATCGGCCGCATGAACTTCAGAGGCGACCACCCAGGAATTATCCTCCTGACCATAGCCCTTCCACTTGACCAGGTACTGAAGCCTCCGCCTGGAGAGGCGAGAATCCAAGATCTTCTCCACCACGTACTCCAACTCGCCCTCAACCAACACCGGAGCAGGAGGCTCAGCAGAAGGAACTACAGGCACAATGTACCGCCGCAACAAGGACCTATGAAATACATTGTGAAAAGCAAACGACACAGGAAGATCCAGACGAAAAGATACAGGATTAAGGATTTCCAATATCTTGTAAGGCCCAATAAAACGAGGTTTAAATTTGGGAGAGGAGACCTTCATAGGAACAAAGCGGGAAGAAAGCCATACCAAATCCCCAACGCGTAGTCGGGGACCCACACCGCGGCGGCGGTTGGCAAAGCGCTGAGCCTTCTCCTGTGACAACTTCAAGTTGTCCACCACATGATTCCAGATCTGCTGCAACCTATCCACCACAGAATCCACCCCAGGACAGTCAGAAGGCTCCACATGACCCGAAGAAAAGCGAGGATGGAAACCAGAGTTGCAGAAAAAAGGTGAAACCAAGGTGGCGGAACTAGCCCGATTATTAAGGGCAAACTCAGCCAACGGCAAGAATGTCACCCAATCGTCCTGATCAGCAGAGACAAAACACCTCAAATAAGCCTCCAAAGTCTGATTGGTTCGCTCCGTCTGTCCATTAGTCTGAGGATGGAAAGCAGACGAAAACGACAAATCAATGCCCATCCTACTACAAAAGGATCGCCAGAACCTGGAAACGAACTGGGATCCTCTGTCTGACACAATATTCTCAGGGATGCCGTGCAAACGAACCACGTTCTGGAAAAACACAGGAACCAGATCGGAAGAGGAAGGCAGCTTAGGCAAAGGAACCAAATGGACCATCTTGGAGAAGCGATCACATATCACCCAGATAACGGACATGCCCTGAGATAGCGGAAGATCAGAAATGAAATCCATGGAGATATGTGTCCAAGGTCTCTTCGGGACAGGCAAGGGCAAGAGCAAACCGCTGGCACGAGAACAGCAAGGCTTAGCTCGAGCACAAGTCCCACAGGACTGCACAAATGACCGCACATCCCTTGACAAGGAAGGCCACCAAAAGGACCTGGCCACCAGATCTCTGGTGCCAAAAATTCCCGGGTGACCTGCCAACACCGAGGAATGAACCTCGGAAATGACTCTGCTGGTCCACTTATCCGGGACAAACAGTCTGTCAGGTGGACAAGACTCAGGCCTATCAGCCTGAAATCTCTGCAACACACGTCGCAGATCCGGAGAAATAGCTGACAAGATAACTCCATCTTTAAGAATACCAACAGGATCAGCGACTCCAGGAGCATCAGGCACAAAGCTCCTAGAAAGAGCATCGGCCTTCACATTCTTTGAACCAGGTAAATACGAGACAACAAAATCAAAGCGGGAGAAAAACAATGACCAGCGGGCCTGTCTCGGATTAAGGCGTTTAGCAGACTCGAGATACATCAGATTTTTGTGATCAGTCAAGACCACCACACGATGCTTAGCACCCTCGAGCCAATGACGCCACTCCTCAAATGCTCATTTCATGGCCAACAACTCCCGATTGCCCACATCATAATTTCGCTCGGCAGGCGAAAACTTCCTAGAGAAAAAGGCACAAGGTTTCATAACAGAGCAACCAGGGCCTCTCTGCGACAAAACGGCCCCTGCCCCAATCTCCGAAGCATCCACCTCAACCTGAAAGGGAAGTGAGACGTCAGGCTGGCACAAAACAGGCGCCGAAGTAAACCGGCGTTTCAACTCCTGGAAAGCCTCCACGGCAGCAGGAGCCCAGTTAGCTACATCGGAGCCCTTCTTGGTCATATCCGTCAAAGGTTTCACAATGCTAGAAAAATTAGCGATAAAACGACGGTAGAAGTTAGCGAAGCCCAAGAACTTCTGAAGACTCTTAACTGACGAGGGCTGAGTCCAATCAAGAATAGCTCGGACCTTGACTGGGTCCATCTCCACAGCAGAAGGGGAAAAAATGAACCCCAAAAAGGGAACCTTCTGTACACCAAAGAGACACTTTGAGCCCTTGACAAACAAAGAATTTTCACGCAAAATTTTAAAGACCAACCTGACCTGCTCCACATGCGAATCCCAATTATCAGAAAAAACCAAAATATCATCCAGATAAACAATCAAAAATTTATCCAGATACTTCCGGAAAATGTCATGCATAAAGGACTGAAAAACTGAAGGCGCATTGGAGAGCCCAAAAGGCATCACCAAGTACTCAAAATGACCTTCGGGCGTATTGAATGCGGTTTTCCATTCATCACCTTGCTTAATGCGCACAAGGTTGTACGCACCACGAAGGTCTATCTTGGTGAACCACTTGGCACCCTTAATCCGGGCAAACAAGTCAGACAACAGCGGTAAAGGATACTGAAATTTGACAGTGATCTTATTTAAAAGCCGATAATCAATACAAGGTCTCAAAGATCCGTCCTTTTTTGCCACAAAAAAGAATCCCGCACCAAGAGGGGAAGAAGACGGACGAATATGTCCTTTTTCCAGAGACTCCTTGATATATGAACGCATAGCGGTATGTTCAGGTACCGACAGATTAAACAGTCTTCCCTTAGGAAATTTACTGCCTGGGATCAAATCTATAGCACAGTCACAGTCCCTATGAGGAGGCAGTGCACTGGACTCAGACTCACTGAAGACGTCCTGATAATCAGACAAATACTCCGGAACTTCCGAAGGCGTAGAAGAAGCAATAGACAC
Organism: Ranitomeya variabilis; assembly: GCF_051348905.1. Taxonomy (NCBI): domain Eukaryota; kingdom Metazoa; phylum Chordata; class Amphibia; order Anura; family Dendrobatidae; genus Ranitomeya; species Ranitomeya variabilis. Next base: position 100,879,146 of record NC_135238.1, on the reverse strand, counting down.
AGGCAGGGAATCCCCATGAATACCACGACAGCCCCAACTTGAGACTGACATAGCCTTCCAGTCCAGGACTGGATTATGGGTCTGTAACCATGGCAGCCCTAAAACAACCAAATCATGCATTTTATGTAAAACCAGGAAACGTATCACCTCGCGGTGTTCAGGAGTCATGCACATGGTAACCTGTGTCCAATACTGCGGTTTATTTGCTGCCAATGGTGTAGCATCAATACCCCTAAGAGGAATAGGATTTTCTAATGGTTCAAGAGTAAAACCACAGCGCTTAGCAAATGAGAGATCCATGAGACTCAGGGCAGCACCTGAATCTACAAACGCCATGACAGGATAAGATGACAGTGAGCAAATCAAAGTTACAGACAGAATAAATTTAGGTTGCAAATTACCAACGGTGACAGGACTAACAACCTTAGCTATACGTTTAGAGCATGCTGAGATAACATGTGTAGAATCACCACAGTAGTAGCACAAGCCATTCCGGCGTCTATGAATTTTCCGCTCATTTCTAGTCAGGATTCTATCACATTGCATTAAATCAGGTGTCTGTTCAGACAACACCATGAGGGAATTTGCGGTTTTTCTATCACATTGCACCGAATTAGGTGTCTGTTCAGACAACACCATGAGGGAATTTGCGGTTTTGCGCTCCCGCAACCGCCGGTCAATTTGAATAGCCAGTGCCATAGTATCATTCAGACCTGTGGGAATGGGAAAACCCACCATAACATTCTTAATGGCTTCAGAAAGGCCATTTCTAAAATTAGCGGCCAGTGCACACTCGTTCCAATGTGTCAGCACGGACCATTTCCGAAATTTTTGGCAATACACTTCAGCCTCGTCCTGCCCCTGAGACATAGCCAGCAAGGCCTTTTCTGCCTGAATCTCAAGATTGGGTTCCTCATAAAGTAAACCGAGCGCCAGAAAAAACGCATCAAGATCAGCCAATGCCGGATCTCCTGGCGCCAGCGAAAAAGCCCAATCCTGAGGGTCGCCCCGTAAGAACGAAATAACAATTTTTACTTGCTGAGCAGAATCTCCAGATGAACAGGGTCTCAGGGACAAAAACAATTTACAATTATTCACGAAATTCCTAAACTTAAACCTGTCTCCGGAAAACAGTTCAGGAATCGGTATTTTAGGTTCTGACCTAGGATTTCTGATAACATAGTCTTGTATGCCCTGCACACGAGTAGCCAGCTGGTCCACACTTGTAATCAAGGTCTGGACATTCATGTCTGCAGCAAGCATAGCCACTCTGAGGTAAAGGGGAAGAAGAAAAAAAAAAAAAAAAAAACTCAGAATCTTCTTTCTTATAATCCCTCTTCTGCAATGCATTAAACATTTTATACTGGCCTGGCAAACTGTTATGACCCCAATGGCGAGGGTCTCAGAGGAACGTGGAAGTCTGCAGAATACAAAAATCCAGCTCATAGGGCAGTGGTAACTGGGTTGACCATATATCTACTCCTAACGCCAACACTAGAAGTAGCCGGGGATCATTCCTACGTTGATTCTAGATGACACGCGCCAGCCGGAGAATCTAGCTACCCCTAGTAGAGGAAAACAAAGACCTTTCTTGCCTCCAGAGAAGGGGACCCCAAAGCTGGATAGAAGCCCCCCACAAATAATGACGGTGAGGTAAGAGGAAATGACAAACACAGAAATGAACCAGGTTTAGCACAGAGAGGCCCGCTTACTGATAGCAGAATAAGAAAGGTAACTTATATGGTCAACAAAAACCCTATCAAAATCCACACTGGAAATTCAAGAACCCCCGAACCGTCTAACGGTCCGGGGGGAGAACACCAGCCCCCCTAGAGCTTCAAGCAAAGGTCAGGATATAGTTTTGGAACAAGCTGGACAAAAATACAAAACCAAAACAAATAGCAAAAAGCAAAAGGCAGACTTAGCTGATATAACTGGAACCAGGATCCGTAGACAAGAGCACAGCAGACTAGCTCTGATAACTACGTTGCCAGGCATTGAACTGAAGGTCCAGGGAGCTTATATAGCAACACCCCTAACTAACGACCCAGGTGCGGATAAAAGGAATGACAGAAAAACCAGAGTCAAAAAACTAGTAACCACTAGAGGGAGCAAAAAGCAAATTCACAACAACTAACGGTGTTTGACGCTCCCTGGTGTTGTCCTCCACTGTACAAAGCTGAGCTTCAATCTTCAGGCTCTCATTAAGTAGTTGTTGTTAATATGTGTGGTTGGGGCCTACTAATGGTGTCTGCCGCTCCCTGGTGTTGTCCCCCACTGTAGAAAGCTGAGCTTGAATCTTCAGGCTCTCATTAAGTAGTTGTTGTTAATATGTGTGGTTGGGGCCTACTAACGGTGTCTGCCGCTCCAAGGTGTTCTCCAGGTTTACATGCCTGAGCTTCAGTCTTCAGGCTCTCATTAAGTAGTTGTTGTTAATATGTGTGGTTGGGGCCTGCTAACGGTGTCTTCCACTCCCTGGTGTTGTCCTCCACTGTACAAAGCTGAGCTTCAATCTTCAGGCTCTCATTAAGTAGTTGTTGTTAATATGTGTGGTTGGGGCCTACTAACGGTGTCTGCCGCTCCCTGGTGTTGTCCTCCACTGTACAAAGCTGAGCTTCAATCTTCAGGCTCTCATTAAGTAGTTGTTGTTAATATGTGTGGTTGGGGCCTACTAACGGTGTCTGCCGCTCCCTGGTGTTATCCTCCACTGTACAAAGCTGAGCTTGAATCTTCAGGCTCTCATTAAGTAGTTGTTGTTAATATGTGTGGTTGGGGCCTACTAACGGTGTCTGCCGCTCCCTGGTGTTATCCTCCACTGTACAAAGCTGAGCTTGAATCTTCAGGCTCTCATTAAGTAGTTGTTGCTAATATTTGTGGTTGGGGCCTACTAACGGTGTCTGCCTCTCCAAAGTGTTCTCCATGTTTACTTGCCTGAGCTTCAATCTTCAGGCTCTCATTAAGTTGTTGTTGTTAAAATGTGTGGTTGGGGCCTACTAACGGTGTTTGACGCTGCCTGGTGTTGTCCTCCACTGTACAAAGCTGAGCTTCAATCTTCAGGCTCTCATTAAGTAGTTGTTGTTAATATGTGTGGTTGGGGCCTACTAACGGTGTCTGCCGCTCCCTGGTGTTGTCCTCCACTGTACAAAGCTGAGCTTGAATCTTCAGACTCTCATTAAGTAGTTGTTGTTAATATGTGTGGTTGGGGCCTACTAACGGTGTCTGCCGCTCCAAGGTGTTCTCCAGGTTTACATGCCTGAGCTTCAATCTTCAGGCTCTCATTAAGTAATTGTTGTTAATATGTGTGGTTGGGGCCTACTAATGGTGTCTGCCGCTCCCTGGTGTTGTCCTCCACTGTACAAAGCTGAGCTTCAATCTTCAGGCTCTCATTAAGTAGTTGTTGTTAATATGTGTGGTTGGGGCCTACTAACGGTGTCTGCCGCTCCTTGGTGTTGTCCTCTACTGTACAAAGCTGAGCTTCAATCTTCAGGCTCTCATGAAGTAGTTGTTGTTAATATGTGTGGTTGGGGCCTACTAACGGTGTCTGCCGCTCCCTGGTGTTATCCTCCACTGTACAAAGCTGAGCTTGAATCTTCAGGCTCTCATTAACTAGTTGTTGTTAATATTAGTGGTTGGGGCCTACTAACGGTGTCTGCCGCTCCCTGGTGTTGTCCTCCACTGTACAAAGCTGAGCTTCAATCTTCAGGCTCTCATTAAGTTGTTGTTGTTAATATTTGTGGTTGGGGCCTACTAACGGTGTCTGCCGCTCCCTGGTGTTGTCCTCCACTGTACAAAGCTGAGCTTCAATCTTCAGGCTCTCATTAAGTTGTTGTTGTTAATATTTGTGGTTGGGGCCTACTAACGGTGTCTGCCGCTCCCCGGTTTTGTCCTCCACTGTACAAAGCTGAGCTTCAATCTTCAGGCTCTCATTAAGTTGTTGTTGTTAATATTTGTGGTTGGGGCCTACTAACGGTGTCTGTCGCTCCAAGGTGTTCTCCATGTTTACTTGCCTGAGCTTCAGTCTTCAGGCTCTCATTAAGTAGTTGTTGTTAATATGTGTGGTTGGGGCCTACTAACGGTGTCTTCCACTCCCTGGTGTTGTCCTCCACTGTACAAAGCTGAGCTTCAATCTTCAGGCTCTCATTAAGTTGTTGTTGTTAATATGTGTGGTTGGGGCCTACTAACGGTGTCTGCCGCTCCCTGGTGTTGTCCTCTACTGTACAAAGCTGAGCTTCAATCTTCAGGCTCTCATTAAGTAGTTGTTGTTAATATGTGTGGTTGGGGCCTACTAACGGTGTCTGCCGCTCCCTGGTGTTATCCTCCACTGTACAAAGCTGAGCTTGAATCTTCAGGCTCTCATTAAGTAGTTGTTGTTAATATGTGTGGTTGGGGCCTACTAACGGTGTCTGCCGCTCCCTGGTGTTATCCTCCATTGTACAAAGCTGAGCTTGAATCTTCAGGCTCTCATTAAGTAGTTGTTGTTAATATTTGTGGTTGGGGCCTACTAATGGTGTCTGCCGCTCCAAAGTGTTCTCCATGTTTACTTGCCTGAGCTTCAATCTTCAGGCTCTCATTAAGTTGTTGTTGTTAATATGTGTGGTTGAAGCCTACTAACCGTGTATGCCTCTCCCTGGTGTTGTCCTCCACTGTACAAAGCCGAGCTTGAATCTTCAGGCTCTCATTAAGTAGTTGTTGTTAAGATTTTTGGTTGGGGCCTACTAACGGTGTCTGCCGCTCCCTGGTGTTGTCCTCCACTGTACAAAGCTGAGCTTGAATCTTCAGACTCTCATTAAGTTGTTGTTGTTAATATTTGTGGTTGGGGCCTACTTACGGTGTCTGCCGTTCCCTGGTGTTGTCCTCCACTGTACAAAGCTGAGCTTCAATCTTCAGGCTCTCATTAAGTAGTTGTTGTTAATATGTGTGGTTGGGGCTTACTAACGGTGTCTGCCGCTCCCTGGTGTTGTCCTCCACTGTACAAAGCTGAGCTTGAATCTTCAGGCTCTCATTAAGTAGTTGTTGTTAATATGTGTGGTTGGGGCCTACTAACGGTGTCTGCCGCTCCCTGGTGTTGTCCTCCACTCTACAAAGCTGAGCTTCAATCTCCAGGCTCTCTTTAAGTTGGTGTTGTTAATATTTGTGGTTGGGGCCTACTAACGGTGTCTGCCGCTCCAAGGTGTTCTCCATGTTTACTTGCCTGAGATTCAATCTTCAGGCTCTCATTAAGTAGTTGTTGTTAATATGTGTGGTTGGGGCCTGCTAACGGTGTCTTCCACTCCCTGGTGTTGTCCTCCACTGTACAAAGCTGAGCTTCAATCTTCAGGCTCTCATTAAGTAGTTGTTGTTAATATGTGTGGTTGGGGCCTACTAACGGTGTCTGCCGCTCCCTGATGTTGTCCTCCACTGTACAAAGCTGAGCTTCAATCTTCAGGCTCTCATTAAGTAGTTGTTGTTAATATGTGTGGTTGGGGCCTACTAACGGTGTCTGCCGCTCCCTGGTGTTATCCTCCACTGTACAAAGCTGAGCTTGAATCTTCAGGCTCTCATTAAGTAGTTGTTGTTAATATGTGTGGTTGGGGCCTACTAACGGTGTCTGCCGCTCCCTGGTGTTATCCTCCACTGTACAAAGCTGAGCTTGAATCTTCAGGCTCTCATTAAGTAGTTGTTGCTAATATTTGTGGTTGGGGCCTACTAACGGTGTCTGCCTCTCCAAAGTGTTCTCCATGTTTACTTGCCTGAGCTTCAATCTTCAGGCTCTCATTAAGTTGTTGTTGTTAAAATGTGTGGTTGGGGCCTACTAACGGTGTTTGACGCTGCCTGGTGTTGTCCTCCACTGTACAAAGCTGAGCTTCAATCTTCAGGCTCTCATTAAGTAGTTGTTGTTAATATGTGTGGTTGGGGCCTACTAACGGTGTCTGCCGCTCCCTGGTGTTGTCCTCCACTGTACAAAGCTGAGCTTGAATCTTCAGGCTCTCATTAAGTAGTTGTTGTTAATATGTGTGGTTGGGGCCTACTAACGGTGTCTGCCGCTCCAAGGTGTTCTCCAGGTTAACATGCCTGAGCTTCAATCTTCAGGCTCTCATTAAGTAATTGTTGTTAATATGTGTGGTTGGGGCCTACTAATGGTGTCTGCCGCTCCCTGGTGTTGTCCTCCACTGTACAAAGCTGAGCTTCAATCTTCAGGCTCTCATTAAGTAGTTGTTGTTAATATGTGTGGTTGGGGCCTACTAACGGTGTCTGCCGCTCCTTGGTGTTGTTCTCTACTGTACAAAGCTGAGCTTCAATCTTCAGGCTCTCATTAAGTAGTTGTTGTTAATATGTGTGGTTGGGGCCTACTAACGGTGTCTGCCGCTCCCTGGTGTTATCCTCCACTGTACAAAGCTGAGCTTGAATCTTCAGGCTCTCATAAACTAGTTGTTGTTAATATTAGTGGTTGGGGCCTACTAACGGTGTCTGCCGCTCCCTGGTGTTGTCCTCCACTGTACAAAGCTGAGCTTCAATCTTCAGGCTCTCATTAAGTTGTTGTTGTTAATATTTGTGGTTGGGGCCTACTAACGGTGTCTGCCGCTCCCTGGTGTTGTCCTCCACTGTACAAAGCTGAGCTTCAATCTTCAGGCTCTCATTAAGTTGTTGTTGTTAATATTTGTGGTTGGGGCCTACTAACGGTGTCTGCCGCTCCCTGATTTTGTCCTCCACTGTACAAAGCTGAGCTTCAATCTTCAGGCTCTCATTAAGTTGTTGTTGTTAATATTTGTGGTTGGGGCCTACTAACGGTGTCTGTCGCTCCAAGGTGTTCTCCATGTTTACTTGCCTGAGCTTCAGTCTTCAGGCTCTCATTAAGTAGTTGTTGTTAATATGTGTGGTTGGGGCCTACTAACGGTGTCTGCCGCTCCCTGGTGTTGTCCTCTACTGTACAAAGCTGAGCTTCAATCTTCAGGCTCTCATTAAGTAGTTGTTGTTAATATGTGTGGTTGGGGCCTACTAACGGTGTCTGCCGCTCCCTGGTGTTATCCTCCACTGTACAAAGCTGAGCTTGAATCTTCAGGCTCTCATTAAGTAGTTGTTGTTAATATGTGTGGTTGGGGCCTACTAACGGTGTCTTCCACTCCCTGGTGTTGTCCTCCACTGTACAAAGCTGAGCTTCAATCTTCAGGCTCTCATTAAGTTGTTGTTGTTAATATGTGTGGTTGGGGCCTACTAACGGTGTCTGCCGCTCCCTGGTGTTGTCCTCTACTGTACAAAGCTGAGCTTCAATCTTCAGGCTCTCATTAAGTAGTTGTTGTTAATATGTGTGGTTGGGGCCTACTAACGGTGTCTGCCGCTCCCTGGTGTTATCCTCCACTGTACAAAGCTGAGCTTGAATCTTCAGGCTCTCATTAAGTAGTTGTTGTTAATATGTGTGGTTGGGGCCTACTAACGGTGTCTGCCGCTCCCTGGTGTTGTCCTCTACTGTACAAAGCTGAGCTTCAATCTTCAGGCTCTCATTAAGTAGTTGTTGTTAATATGTGTGGTTGGGGCCTACTAACGGTGTCTGCCGCTCCCTGGTGTTATCCTCCACTGTACAAAGCTGAGCTTGAATCTTCAGGCTCTCATTAAGTAGTTGTTGTTAATATGTGTGGTTGGGGCCTACTAACGGTGTCTTCCACTCCCTGGTGTTGTCCTCCACTGTACAAAGCTGAGCTTCAATCTTCAGGCTCTCATTAAGTTGTTGTTGTTAATATGTGTGGTTGGGGCCTACTAACGGTGTCTGCCGCTCCCTGGTGTTGTCCTCTACTGTACAAAGCTGAGCTTCAATCTTCAGGCTCTCATTAAGTAGTTGTTGTTAATATGTGTGGTTGGGGCCTACTAACGGTGTCTGCCGCTCCCTGGTGTTATCCTCCACTGTACAAAGCTGAGCTTGAATCTTCAGGCTCTCATTAAGTAATTGTTGTTAATATGTGTGGTTGGGGCCTACTAACGGTGTCTGCCGCTCCCTGGTGTTATCCTCCATTGTACAAAGCTGAGCTTGAATCTTCAGGCTCTCATTAAGTAGTTGTTGTTAATATTTGTGGTTGGGGCCTACTAATGGTGTCTGCCGCTCCAAAGTGTTCTCCATGTTTACTTTCCTGAGCTTCAATCTTCAGGCTCTCATTAAGTTGTTGTTGTTAATATGTGTGGTTGAAGCCTACTAACCGTGTATGCCTCTCCCTGGTGTTGTCCTCCACTGTACAAAGCCGAGCTTGAATCTTCAGGCTCTCATTAAGTAGTTGTTGTTAAGATTTTTGGTTGGGGCCTACTAACGGTGTCTGCCGCTCCTTGGTGTTGTCCTCCACTGTACAAAGCTGACCTTGAATCTTCAGACTCTCATTAAGTTGTTGTTGTTAATATTTGTGGTTGGGGCCTACTAACGGTGTCTGCCGTTCCCTGGTGTTGTCCTCCACTGTACAAAGCTGAGCTTCAATCTTCAGGCTCTCATTAAGTAGTTGTTGTTAATATGTGTGGTTGGGGCCTACTAACGGTGTCTGCCGCTCCCTGGTGTTGTCCTCCACTGTACAAAGCTGAGCTTGAATCTTCAGGCTCTCATTAAGTAGTTGTTGTTAATATGTGTGGTTGGGGCCTACTAACGGTGTCTGCCGCTCCCTGGTGTTGTCCTCCACTCTACAAAGCTGAGCTTCAATCTCCAGGCTCTCTTTAAGTTGGTGTTGTTAATATGTGTGGTTGGGGCCTACTAACGGTGTCTGCCGCTCCCTGGTTTTGTACTCCACTGTACAAAGCTGAGCTTCAATCTTCAGGCTCTCATTAAGTAGTTGTTAATATTTGTGGTTGGGGCCTACTAACGGTGTCTGCCGCTCCCTGGTGTTGTCCTCCATTGTACAAAGCTGAGCTTGAATCTTCAGGCTCTCATTAAGTAGTTGTTGTTAATATTTGTGGTTGGGGCTTGCTAACGGTGTCTGCCGCTCCAAGGTTTTCTCGAGGTTTACTTGCCTGAGCTTCAGTCTTCAGGCTCTCATTAAGTAGTTGTTGTTAATATGTGTGGTTGGGGCCTACTAACGGTGTCTGCCTCTCCCTGGTGTTGTCCTCCACTGTACAAAGCCAAGCTTGAATCTTCAGGATCTCATTAAGTAGTTGTTGTTAATATTTTTAGTTGGGGCCTACTAACGGTGTCTGCCGCTCCCTGGTGTTGTCCTCCACTGTACAAAGCTGAGATTCAATCTTCAGGCTCTCATTAAGTTGTTGTTGTTAACATGTGTGGTTGGGGCCTACTAACGGTGTCTGCCGCTCCAAGGTGTTCTCCAGGTTTACTTGCCTGAGCTTCAGTCTTCAGGCTCTCATTAAGTAGTTGTTGTTAATATGTGTGGTTGGGGCCTACTATCGGTTTCTGCCGCTCCCTGGTGTTGTCCTCCACTGTACAAAGCTGAGCTTGAATCTTCAGGCTCTCATTAAGTAGTTGTTGTTAATATGTGTGGTTGGGGCCTACTAACGGTGTCTGCCGCTCCAAGGTGTTCTCCAGGTTTTCTTGCCTGGGCTTCAATCTTCAGGCTCTCATTAAGTTGTTGTTGTTAATATTTGTGGTTGGGGCCTGCTAACAGTGTCTGCCACTCCAAGGTGTTTCCAGGTTTACTTGCCTGAGCTTCAGTCTTCAGGCTCTCATTAAGTAGTTGTTAATATTTTTGGTTGGGGCCTACTAACGGTGTCTGCCGCTCCCTGGTGTTGTCCTCCACTGTACAAAGCTGAGCTTCAATCTTCAGGCTCTCATTAAGTTGTTGTTGTTAATATTTGTGGTTGGGGCCTACTAGTGTTGTCTGCTGCTCCTTGCTGTTGTCCTCCACTGTACAAAGCTGAGCTTGAATCTTCAGGCTCTCATTAAGTTGTTGTTGTTAATATCTGTGATTGGGGCCTACTAGTGGTGTCTGCCGCTCCCTGGTGTTGTCCTCCACTGTACAAAGCCAAGCTTGAATCTTCAGGATCTCATTAAGTAGTTGTTGTTAATATTTTTAGTTGGGGCCTACTAACGGTGTCTGCCGCTCCCTGGTGTTGTCCTCCACTGTACAAAGCTGAGATTCAATCTTCAGGCTCTCATTAAGTTGTTGTTGTTAACATGTGTGGTTGGGGCCTACTAACGGTGTCTGCCGCTCCAAGGTGTTCTCCAGGTTTACTTGCCTGAGCTTCAGTCTTCAGGCTCTCATTAAGTAGTTGTTGTTAATATGTGTGGTTGGGGCCTACTATCGGTGTCTGCCGCTCCCTGGTGTTGTCCTCCACTGTACAAAGCTGAGCTTGAATCTTCAGGCTCTCATTAAGTAGTTGTTGTTAATATGTGTGGTTGGGGCCTACTAACGGTGTCTGCCGCTCCAAGGTGTTCTCCAGGTTTTCTTGCCTGGGCTTCAATCTTCAGGCTCTCATTAAGTTGTTGTTGTTAATATTTGTGGTTGGGGCCTGCTAACAGTGTCTGCCACTCCAAGGTGTTTCCAGGTTTACTTGCCTGAGCTTCAGTCTTCAGGCTCTCATTAAGTAGTTGTTAATATTTTTGGTTGGGGCCTACTAACGGTGTCTGCCGCTCCCTGGTGTTGTCCTCCACTGTACAAAGCTGAGCTTCAATCTTCAGGCTCTCATTAAGTTGTTGTTGTTAATATTTGTGGTTGGGGCCTACTAACGGTGTCTGCCACTCCCTGGTTTTGTCCTCCACTGTACAAAGCTGAGCTTCTATCTTCAGGCTCTCATTAAGTAGTTGTTGTTAATATTTGTGTTTGGGGCCTACTAGTGGTGTCTGCCGCTCCTTGGTGTTGTCCTCCACTGTACAAAGCTGAGCTTGAATCTTCAGGCTCTCATTAAGTTGTTGTTGTTAATATCTGTGATTGGGGCCTACTAGTGGTGTCTGCCGCTCCCTGGTGTTGTCCTCCACTGTACAAAGCTGAGCTTCAATCTTCAGGCTCTCATTAAGTTGTTGTTGTTAATATTTGTGGTTGGGGCCTAACGGTGTCTGCCGCTCCCTGGTGTTGTCCTCCACTGTAAAAAGCTGAGCTTCAATCTTCAGGCTCTCATTAAGTAGTTGTTGTTAATATTTGTGGTTGGGGCCTACTAACGGTGTCTGCCGCTTCCTGGTGTTGTCGTCTACTGTACAAAGCTGAGCTTGAATCTTCAGGCTCTCATTAAGTTGTTGTTGTTAATATTTGTGGTTGGGGCCTAACGGTGTCTGCCGCTCCTTGGTGTTGTCCTCCACTGTACAAAGCTGAGCTTCAATCTTCAGGCTCTCATTAAGCAGTTGTTGTTAATATGTGTGGTTGGGGCCTACTAACGGTGTCTGCCGCTCCCTGGTGTTATCCTCCACTGTACAAAGCTGAGCTTGAATCTTCAGGCTCTCATTAAGTAGTTGTTGTTAATATTTGTGGTTGGGGCCTACTAACGGTGTCTGACGCTCCCGGGTGTTGTCCTCCACTGTACAAAGCTGAGCTTCAATCTTCAGGCTCTCTTTGAGTTGTTGTTGTTAATATTTGTGGTTGGGGCCTACTAACGGTGTATGCCGCTCCCTGTTGTTGTCCTCCACTGTACAAAGCTGAGCTTCAATCTTCAGGCTCTCATTAAGTAGTTGTTGTTAATACGTGTGGTTGCGGCCTACTAATGGTGTCTGCCGCTCCCTGGTGTTATCCTCCACTGTACAAAGCTGAGCTTGAATCTTCAGGCTCTCATTAAGTAGTTGTTGTTAATATTTGTGGTTGGGGCCTACTAACGGTGTCTGCCGCTCTCTGGTGTTGTCCTCCACTGTACAAAGCTGAGCTTCAATCTTCAGGCTCTCTTTAAGTAGTTGTTAATATTTGTGGTTGGGGCCTACTAACGGTGTCTGCCGCTCCCTGGTGTTGTCCTCCACTGTACAAAGCTGAGCTTCAATCTTCAGGCTCTCATTAAGTTGTGGTTGTTAATATTTGTGGTTGGGGCCTACTAACGGTGTCTGCCGCTCCAAGGTGTTCTCCATGTTCATTTGCCTGAGCTTCAATCTTCAGGCTCTCATTAAGTAGTTGTTGTTAATATGTGTGGTTGGGGCCTACTAACGGTGTCTGCCGCTCCCTGGTGTTGTCATCCACTGTACAAAGCTGAGCTTCAATCTTCAGGCTCTCATTAAGTAGTTGTTGTTAATATGTGTGGTTGGGGCCTACTAACGGTGTCTGCCGCTCCAAGGTGTTCTCCAGGTTTACTTGCCTGAGCTTCAGTCTTCAGGCTCTCATTAAGTAGTTGTTGTTAATATGTGTGGTTGGGGCCTACTAACGGTGTCTGCCGCTCCCTGGTGTTGTCCTCCACTGTACAAAGCTGAGCTTGAATCTTCAGGCTCTCATTAAGTAGTTGTTGTTATTATTTTTGGTTGGGGCCTACTAACGGTGTCTGCCGCTCCCTGGTGTTGTCCTCCACTGTACAAAGCTGAGCTTCAATCTTCAGGCTCTCATTAAGTTGTTGTTGTTAATATTTGTGGTTGGGGCCTACTAACGGTGTCTGCCACTCCCTGGTGTTGTCCTCCACTGTACAAAGCTGAGCTTCATTCATCAGGCTCTCATTATGTAGTTGTTGTTAATATTTGTGTTTGGGGCCTACTAGCGGTGTCTGCCGCTCCTTGTTGTTGTCCTCCACTGTACAAAGCTGAGCTTCAATCTTCAGGCTCTCATTAAGTAGTTGTTGTTAATATGTGTGGTTGGGGCCTACTAACTGTGTCTGCCGCTCCAAGGTGTTCTCCAGGTTTACTTGCCTGGGCTTCAGTCTTCAGGCTCTCATTAAGTAGTTGTTGTTAATATGTGTGGTTGGGGCCTACTAACGGTGTCTGCCGCTCCCTGGTGTTGTCCTCCACTGTACAAAGCTGAGCTTCAATCTTCAGGCTCTCATTAAGTAGTTGTTGTTAATATTTTTGGTTGGGGCCTACTAACGGTGTCTGCCGCTCCCTGGTGTTGTCCTCCACTGTACAAAGCTGAGGTTCAATCTTCAGGCTCTCATTAAGTAGTTGTTGTTAATATGTGTGGTTGGGGCCTACTAACGGTGTCTGCCGCTCCCTGGTGTTGTCATCCACTGTACAAAGCTGAGCTTCAATCTTCAGGCTCTCATTAAGTAGTTGTTGTTAATATGTGTGGTTGGGGCCTACTAACGGTGTCTGCCGCTCCAAGGTGTTCTCCAGGTTTACTTGCCTGAGCTTCAGTCTTCAGGCTCTCATTAAGTAGTTGTTGTTAATATGTGTGGTTGGGGCCTACTAACGGTGTCTGCCGCTCCCTGGTGTTGTCCTCCACTGTACAAAGCTGAGCTTGAATCTTCAGGCTCTCATTAAGTAGTTGTTGTTAATATTTGTGGTTGGGGCCTACTAACGGTGTCTGCCGCTCTCTGGTGTTGTCCTCCACTGTACAAAGCTGAGCTTCAATCTTCAGGCTCTCTTTAAGTAGTTGTTAATATTTGTGGTTGGGGCCTACTAACGGTGTCTGCCGCTCCCTGGTGTTGTCCTCCACTGTACAAAGCTGAGCTTCAATCTTCAGGCTCTCATTAAGTTGTGGTTGTTAATATTTGTGGTTGGGGCCTACTAACGGTGTCTGCCGCTCCAAGGTGTTCTCCATGTTCATTTGCCTGAGCTTCAATCTTCAGGCTCTCATTAAGTAGTTGTTGTTAATATGTGTGGTTGGGGCCTACTAACGGTGTCTGCCGCTCCCTGGTGTTGTCATCCACTGTACAAAGCTGAGCTTCAATCTTCAGGCTCTCATTAAGTAGTTGTTGTTAATATGTGTGGTTGGGGCCTACTAACGGTGTCTGCCGCTCCAAGGTGTTCTCCAGGTTTACTTGCCTGAGCTTCAGTCTTCAGGCTCTCATTAAGTAGTTGTTGTTAATATGTGTGGTTGGGGCCTACTAACGGTGTCTGCCGCTCCCTGGTGTTGTCCTCCACTGTACAAAGCTGAGCTTGAATCTTCAGGCTCTCATTAAGTAGTTGTTGTTATTATTTTTGGTTGGGGCCTACTAACGGTGTCTGCCGCTCCCTGGTGTTGTCCTCCACTGTACAAAGCTGAGCTTCAATCTTCAGGCTCTCATTAAGTTGTTGTTGTTAATATTTGTGGTTGGGGCCTACTAACGGTGTCTGCCACTCCCTGGTGTTGTCCTCCACTGTACAAAGCTGAGCTTCATTCATCAGGCTCTCATTATGTAGTTGTTGTTAATATTTGTGTTTGGGGCCTACTAGCGGTGTCTGCCGCTCCTTGGTGTTGTCCTCCACTGTACAAAGCTGAGCTTCAATCTTCAGGCTCTCATTAAGTAGTTGTTGTTAATATGTGTGGTTGGGGCCTACTAACTGTGTCTGCCGCTCCAAGGTGTTCTCCAGGTTTACTTGCCTGGGCTTCAGTCTTCAGGCTCTCATTAAGTAGTTGTTGTTAATATGTGTGGTTGGGGCCTACTAACGGTGTCTGCCGCTCCCTGGTGTTGTCCTCCACTGTACAAAGCTGAGCTTCAATCTTCAGGCTCTCATTAAGTAGTTGTTGTTAATATTTTTGGTTGGGGCCTACTAACGGTGTCTGCCGCTCCCTGGTGTTGTCCTCCACTGTACAAAGCTGAGGTTCAATCTTCAGGCTCTCATTAAGTTGTTGTTGTTAATATTTGTGGTTGGGGCCTACTAACGGTGTCTGTCGCTCCAAGGTGTTCTCCATGTTTACTTGCCTGAGCTTCAGTCTTCAGGCTCTCATTAAGTAGTTGTTGTTAATATGTGTGGTTGGGGCCTACTAACGGTGTCTTCCACTCCCTGGTGTTGTCCTCCACTGTACAAAGCTGAGCTTCAATCTTCAGGCTCTCATTAAGTTGTTGTTGTTAATATGTGTGGTTGGGGCCTACTAACGGTGTCTGCCGCTCCCTGGTGTTGTCCTCTACTGTACAAAGCTGAGCTTCAATCTTCAGGCTCTCATTAAGTAGTTGTTGTTAATATGTGTGGTTGGGGCCTACTAACGGTGTCTGCCGCTCCCTTGTGTTATCCTCCACTGTACAAAGCTGAGCTTGAATCTTCAGGCTCTCATTAAGTAGTTGTTGTTAATATGTGTGGTTGGGGCCTACTAACGGTGTCTGCCGCTCCCTGGTGTTATCCTCCATTGTACAAAGCTGAGCTTGAATCTTCAGGCTCTCATTAAGTAGTTGTTGTTAATATTTGTGGTTGGGGCCTACTAATGGTGTCTGCCGCTCCAAAGTGTTCTCCATGTTTACTTGCCTGAGCTTCAATCTTCAGGCTCTCATTAAGTTGTTGTTGTTAATATGTGTGGTTGAAGCCTACTAACCGTGTATGCCTCTCCCTGGTGTTGTCCTCCACTGTACAAAGCCGAGCTTGAATCTTCAGGCTCTCATTAAGTAGTTGTTGTTAAGATTTTTGGTTGGGGCCTACTAACGGTGTCTGCCGCTCCCTGGTGTTGTCCTCCACTGTACAAAGCTGAGCTTGAATCTTCAGACTCTCATTAAGTTGTTGTTGTTAATATTTGTGGTTGGGGCCTACTAACGGTGTCTGCCGTTCCCTGGTGTTGTCCTCCACTGTACAAAGCTGAGCTTCAATCTTCAGGCTCTCATTAAGTAGTTGTTGTTAATATGTGTGGTTGGGGCCTACTAACGGTGTCTGCCGCTCCCTGGTGTTGTCCTCCACTGTACAAAGCTGAGCTTGAATCTTCAGGCTCTCATTAAGTAGTTGTTGTTAATATGTGTGGTTGGGGCCTACTAACGGTGTCTGCCGCTCCCTGGTGTTGTCCTCCACTCTACAAAGCTGAGCTTCAATCTCCAGGCTCTCTTTAAGTTGGTGTTGTTAATATTTGTGGTTGGGGCCTACTAACGGTGTCTGCCGCTCCAAGGTGTTCTCCATGTTTACTTGCCTGAGATTCAATCTTCAGGCTCTCATTAAGTAGTTGTTGTTAATATGTGTGGTTGGGGCCTACTAACGGTGTCTGCCGCTCCCTGGTTTTGTACTCCACTGTACAAAGCTGAGCTTCAATCTTCAGGCTCTCATTAAGTAGTTGTTAATATTTGTGGTTGGGGCCTACTAACGGTGTCTGCCGCTCCCTGGTGTTGTCCTCCATTGTACAAAGCTGAGCTTGAATATTCAGGCTCTCATTAAGTAGTTGTTGTTAATATTTGTGGTTGGGGCTTGCTAACGGTGTCTGCCGCTCCAAGGTTTTCTCGAGGTTTACTTGCCTGAGCTTCAGTCTTCAGGCTCTCATTAAGTAGTTGTTGTTAATATGTGTGGATGGGGCCTACTAACGGTGTCTGCCTCTCCCTGGTGTTGTCCTCCACTGTACAAAGCCAAGCTTGAATCTTCAGGATCTCATTAAGTAGTTGTTGTTAATATTTTTAGTTGGGGCCTACTAACGGTGTCTGCCGCTCCCTGGTGTTGTCCTCCACTGTACAAAGCTGAGATTCAATCTTCAGGCTCTCATTAAGTTGTTGTTGTTAACATGTGTGGTTGGGGCCTACTAACGGTGTCTGCCGCTCCAAGGTGTTCTCCAGGTTTACTTGCCTGAGCTTCAGTCTTCAGGCTCTCATTAAGTAGTTGTTGTTAATATGTGTGGTTGGGGCCTACTATCGGTGTCTGCCGCTCCCTGGTGTTGTCCTCCACTGTACAAAGCTGAGCTTGAATCTTCAGGCTCTCATTAAGTAGTTGTTGTTAATATGTGTGGTTGGGGCCTACTAACGGTGTCTGCCGCTCCAAGGTGTTCTCCAGGTTTTCTTGCCTGGGCTTCAATCTTCAGGCTCTCATTAAGTTGTTGTTGTTAATATTTGTGGTTGGGGCCTGCTAACAGTGTCTGCCACTCCAAGGTGTTTCCAGGTTTACTTGCCTGAGCTTCAGTCTTCAGGCTCTCATTAAGTAGTTGTTAATATTTTTGGTTGGGGCCTACTAACGGTGTCTGCCGCTCCCTGGTGTTGTCCTCCACTGTACAAAGCTGAGCTTCAATCTTCAGGCTCTCATTAAGTTGTTGTTGTTAATATTTGTGGTTGGGGCCTACTAACGGTGTCTGCCACTCCCTGGTTTTGTCCTCCACTGTACAAAGCTGAGCTTCTATCTTCAGGCTCTCATTAAGTAGTTGTTGTTAATATTTGTGTTTGGGGCCTACTAGTGGTGTCTGCCGCTCCTTGGTGTTGTCCTCCACTGTACAAAGCTGAGCTTGAATCTTCAGGCTCTCATTAAGTTGTTGTTGTTAATATCTGTGATTGGGGCCTACTAACGGTGTCTGCCGCTCCCTGGTGTTGTCCTCCACTGTACAAAGCTGAGCTTCAATCTTCAGGCTCTCATTAAGTTGTTGTTGTTAATATTTGTGGTTGGGGCCTAACGGTGTCTACCGCTCCCTGGTGTTGTCCTCCACTGTAAAAAGCTGAGCTTCAATCTTCAGGCTCTCATTAAGTAGTTGTTGTTAATATTTGTGGTTGGGGCCTACTAACGGTGTCTGCCGCTTCCTGGTGTTGTCGTCTACTGTACAAAGCTGAGCTTGAATCTTCAGGCTCTCATTAAGTTGTTGTTGTTAATATTTGTGGTTGGGGCCTAACGGTGTCTGCCGCTCCTTGGTGTTGTCCTCCACTGTACAAAGCTGAGCTTCAATCTTCAGGCTCTCATTAAGCAGTTGTTGTTAATATGTGTGGTTGGGGCCTACTAACGGTGTCTGCCGCTCCCTGGTGTTATCCTCCACTGTACAAAGCTGAGCTTGAATCTTCAGGCTCTCATTAAGTAGTTGTTGTTAATATTTGTGGTTGGGGCCTACTAACGGTGTCTGACGCTCCCGGGTGTTGTCCTCCACTGTACAAAGCTGAGCTTCAATCTTCAGGCTCTCTTTGAGTTGTTGTTGTTAATATTTGTGGTTGGGGCCTACTAACGGTGTCTGCCGCTCCCTGTTGTTGTCCTCCACTGTACAAAGCTGAGCTTCAATCTTCAGGCTCTCATTAAGTAGTTGTTGTTAATACGTGTGGTTGCGGCCTACTAATGGTGTCTGCCGCTCCCTGGTGTTATCCTCCACTGTACAAAGCTGAGCTTGAATCTTCAGGCTCTCATTAAGTAGTTGTTGTTAATATTTGTGGTTGGGGCCTACTAACGGTGTCTGCCGCTCTCTGGTGTTGTCCTCCACTGTACAAAGCTGAGCTTCAATCTTCAGGCTCTCTTTAAGTAGTTGTTAATATTTGTGGTTGGGGCCTACTAACGGTGTCTGCCGCTCCCTGGTGTTGTCCTCCACTGTACAAAGCTGAGCTTCAATCTTCAGGCTCTCATTAAGTTGTGGTTGTTAATATTTGTGGTTGGGGCCTACTAACGGTGTCTGCCGCTCCAAGGTGTTCTCCATGTTCATTTGCCTGAGCTTCAATCTTCAGGCTCTCATTAAGTAGTTGTTGTTAATATGTGTGGTTGGGGCCTACTAACGGTGTCTGCCGCTCCCTGGTGTTGTCATCCACTGTACAAAGCTGAGCTTCAATCTTCAGGCTCTCATTAAGTAGTTGTTGTTAATATGTGTGGTTGGGGCCTACTAACGGTGTCTGCCGCTCCAAGGTGTTCTCCAGGTTTACTTGCCTGAGCTTCAGTCTTCAGGCTCTCATTAAGTAGTTGTTGTTAATATGTGTGGTTGGGGCCTACTAACGGTGTCTGCCGCTCCCTGGTGTTGTCCTCCACTGTACAAAGCTGAGCTTGAATCTTCAGGCTCTCATTAAGTAGTTGTTGTTATTATTTTTGGTTGGGGCCTACTAACGGTGTCTGCCGCTCCCTGGTGTTGTCCTCCACTGTACAAAGCTGAGCTTCAATCTTCAGGCTCTCATTAAGTTGTTGTTGTTAATATTTGTGGTTGGGGCCTACTAACGGTGTCTGCCACTCCCTGGTGTTGTCCTCCACTGTACAAAGCTGAGCTTCATTCATCAGGCTCTCATTATGTAGTTGTTGTTAATATTTGTGTTTGGGGCCTACTAGCGGTGTCTGCCGCTCCTTGGTGTTGTCCTCCACTGTACAAAGCTGAGCTTCAATCTTCAGGCTCTCATTAAGTAGTTGTTGTTAATATGTGTGGTTGGGGCCTACTAACTGTGTCTGCCGCTCCAAGGTGTTCTCCAGGTTTACTTGCCTGGGCTTCAGTCTTCAGGCTCTCATTAAGTAGTTGTTGTTAATATGTGTGGTTGGGGCCTACTAACGGTGTCTGCCGCTCCCTGGTGTTGTCCTCCACTGTACAAAGCTGAGCTTCAATCTTCAGGCTCTCATTAAGTAGTTGTTGTTAATATTTTTGGTTGGGGCCTACTAACGGTGTCTGCCGCTCCCTGGTGTTGTCCTCCACTGTACAAAGCTGAGGTTCAATCTTCAGGCTCTCATTAAGTTGTTGTTGTTAATGTTTGTGTTTGGGGCCTACTAACGGTGTCTGCCGCTCCCTGGTGTTGTCTGTTGTGGATTCTGTTTGTGGGCTCCCTCTGGTGGTTACTGCTGGTACTGGGTGACTTTGGTGGGTTGCGGCCTTTGGTTTCCACCTGTCCATCAGAGGCTGGGTGTTTCCTATTTTACCTGGCCTTTCTGTCATTTCCCTTGCCGGCTATCAATGTATTCAGATGTGCTCTGTTTGGTTCCTGCCTACCTGCTCCCAGATCTTTCAGGATAAGCTAAGTGCTGATTTTCAGTTGTTTGGTTTTTTGTCCAGCTTGCTTATATGTCTCTATGCTAGCTGGTAGCTCTAGTGGACTGAGGTTCTCCCCATGTGCCATGAGTTGGCACATGGGTTCTTGTAATCTCAGGATGGTTTTTTTGATTAGGGTTTTTTGCTGACCGCTCAGTCCCCTTTTGTATCGTTCTGCTTTCTAGTTTACAGCGGGCCTCAATTTGCTAAAGCTATATATATCATCTCTATGTGTGTGCCTTCCTCTCATTTTACCGTCAATATATGTGGGGGGCAACTATATCTTTTGGAGTTCGTTCCTCTGGAGGCAAGTGAGGTCTTTATTTTCTCTGCAGTACTAGTTAGCTCTTAGGCTGGTGCGTTGCGTCTAGAACCAACGTAGGCACGCTCCCTGGCTATCTCTAGTTGCGTTTGTCAGGCGTAGGGCAGCGGTCAGCCCAGGTTCCATCACCCTAGAGCTCGTCCGTCATTTATTTGTACTTTGCTTGTCCTGTGCTATCCCTAGCCATTGGGGATTCATGACAGTTGTCCTCCACTGTACAAAGCTGAGCTTCAATCTTCAGGCTCTCATTAAGTAGTTGTTGTTAATATTTTTAGTTGGGGCCTACTAACGGTGTCTGCCGCTCCCTGGTGTTGTCCTCCACTGTACAAAGCTGAGATTCAATCTTCAGGCTCTCATTAAGTTGTTGTTGTTAACATGTGTGGTTGGGGCCTACTAACGGTGTCTGCCGCTCCAAGGTGTTCTCCAGGTTTACTTGCCTGAGCTTCAGTCTTCAGGCTCTCATTAAGTAGTTGTTGTTAATATGTGTGGTTGGGGCCTACTATCGGTGTCTGCCGCTCCCTGGTGTTGTCCTCCACTGTACAAAGCTGAGCTTGAATCTTCAGGCTCTCATTAAGTAGTTGTTGTTAATATGTGTGGTTGGGGCCTACTAACGGTGTCTGCCGCTCCAAGGTGTTCTCCAGGTTTTCTTGCCTGGGCTTCAATCTTCAGGCTCTCATTAAGTTGTTGTTGTTAATATTTGTGGTTGGGGCCTGCTAAAAGTGTCTGCCACTCCAAGGTGTTTCCAGGTTTACTTGCCTGAGCTTCAGTCTTCAGGCTCTCATTAAGTAGTTGTTAATATTTTTGGTTGGGGCCTACTAACGGTGTCTGCCGCTCCCTGGTGTTGTCCTCCACTGTACAAAGCTGAGCTTCAATCTTCAGGCTCTCATTAAGTTGTTGTTGTTAATATTTGTGGTTGGGGCCTACTAACGGTGTCTGCCACTCCCTGGTTTTGTCCTCCACTGTACAAAGCTGAGCTTCTATCTTCAGGCTCTCATTAAGTAGTTGTTGTTAATATTTGTGTTTGGGGCCTACTAGTGGTGTCTGCCGCTCCTTGGTGTTGTCCTCCACTGTACAAAGCTGAGCTTGAATCTTCAGGCTCTCATTAAGTTGTTGTTGTTAATATCTGTGATTGGGGCCTACTAACGGTGTCTGCCGCTCCCTGGTGTTGTCCTCCACTGTACAAAGCTGAGCTTCAATCTTCAGGCTCTCATTAAGTTGTTGTTGTTAATATTTGTGGTTGGGGCCTAACGGTGTCTACCGCTCCCTGGTGTTGTCCTCCACTGTAAAAAGCTGAGCTTCAATCTTCAGGCTCTCATTAAGTAGTTGTTGTTAATATTTGTGGTTGGGGCCTACTAACGGTGTCTGCCGCTTCCTGGTGTTGTCGTCTACTGTACAAAGCTGAGCTTGAATCTTCAGGCTCTCATTAAGTTGTTGTTGTTAATATTTGTGGTTGGGGCCTAACGGTGTCTGCCGCTCCTTGGTGTTGTCCTCCACTGTACAAAGCTGAGCTTCAATCTTCAGGCTCTCATTAAGCAGTTGTTGTTAATATGTGTGGTTGGGGCCTACTAACGGTGTCTGCCGCTCCCTGGTGTTATCCTCCACTGTACAAAGCTGAGCTTGAATCTTCAGGCTCTCATTAAGTAGTTGTTGTTAATATTTGTGGTTGGGGCCTACTAACGGTGTCTGACGCTCCCGGGTGTTGTCCTCCACTGTACAAAGCTGAGCTTCAATCTTCAGGCTCTCTTTGAGTTGTTGTTGTTAATATTTGTGGTTGGGGCCTACTAACGGTGTCTGCCGCTCCCTGTTGTTGTCCTCCACTGTACAAAGCTGAGCTTCAATCTTCAGGCTCTCATTAAGTAGTTGTTGTTAATACGTGTGGTTGCGGCCTACTAATGGTGTCTGCCGCTCCCTGGTGTTATCCTCCACTGTACAAAGCTGAGCTTGAATCTTCAGGCTCTCATTAAGTAGTTGTTGTTAATATTTGTGGTTGGGGCCTACTAACGGTGTCTGCCGCTCTCTGGTGTTGTCCTCCACTGTACAAAGCTGAGCTTCAATCTTCAGGCTCTCTTTAAGTAGTTGTTAATATTTGTGGTTGGGGCCTACTAACGGTGTCTGCCGCTCCCTGGTGTTGTCCTCCACTGTACAAAGCTGAGCTTCAATCTTCAGGCTCTCATTAAGTTGTGGTTGTTAATATTTGTGGTTGGGGCCTACTAACGGTGTCTGCCGCTCCAAGGTGTTCTCCATGTTCATTTGCCTGAGCTTCAATCTTCAGGCTCTCATTAAGTAGTTGTTGTTAATATGTGTGGTTGGGGCCTACTAACGGTGTCTGCCGCTCCCTGGTGTTGTCATCCACTGTACAAAGCTGAGCTTCAATCTTCAGGCTCTCATTAAGTAGTTGTTGTTAATATGTGTGGTTGGGGCCTACTAACGGTGTCTGCCGCTCCAAGGTGTTCTCCAGGTTTACTTGCCTGAGCTTCAGTCTTCAGGCTCTCATTAAGTAGTTGTTGTTAATATGTGTGGTTGGGGCCTACTAACGGTGTCTGCCGCTCCCTGGTGTTGTCCTCCACTGTACAAAGCTGAGCTTGAATCTTCAGGCTCTCATTAAGTAGTTGTTGTTATTATTTTTGGTTGGGGCCTACTAACGGTGTCTGCCGCTCCCTGGTGTTGTCCTCCACTGTACAAAGCTGAGCTTCAATCTTCAGGCTCTCATTAAGTTGTTGTTGTTAATATTTGTGGTTGGGGCCTACTAACGGTGTCTGCCACTCCCTGGTGTTGTCCTCCACTGTACAAAGCTGAGCTTCATTCATCAGGCTCTCATTATGTAGTTGTTGTTAATATTTGTGTTTGGGGCCTACTAGCGGTGTCTGCCGCTCCTTGGTGTTGTCCTCCACTGTACAAAGCTGAGCTTCAATCTTCAGGCTCTCATTAAGTAGTTGTTGTTAATATGTGTGGTTGGGGCCTACTAACTGTGTCTGCCGCTCCAAGGTGTTCTCCAGGTTTACTTGCCTGGGCTTCAGTCTTCAGGCTCTCATTAAGTAGTTGTTGTTAATATGTGTGGTTGGGGCCTACTAACGGTGTCTGCCGCTCCCTGGTGTTGTCCTCCACTGTACAAAGCTGAGCTTCAATCTTCAGGCTCTCATTAAGTAGTTGTTGTTAATATTTTTGGTTGGGGCCTACTAACGGTGTCTGCCGCTCCCTGGTGTTGTCCTCCACTGTACAAAGCTGAGGTTCAATCTTCAGGCTCTCATTAAGTTGTTGTTGTTAATGTTTGTGTTTGGGGCCTACTAACGGTGTCTGCCGCTCCCTGGTGTTGTCTGTTGTGGATTCTGTTTGTGGGCTCCCTCTGGTGGTTACTGCTGGTACTGGGTGACTTTGGTGGGTTGCGGCCTTTGGTTTCCACCTGTCCATCAGAGGCTGGGTGTTTCCTATTTTACCTGGCCTTTCTGTCATTTCCCTTGCCGGCTATCAATGTATTCAGATGTGCTCTGTTTGGTTCCTGCCTACCTGCTCCCAGATCTTTCAGGATAAGCTAAGTGCTGATTTTCAGTTGTTTGGTTTTTTGTCCAGCTTGCTTATATGTCTCTATGCTAGCTGGTAGCTCTAGTGGACTGAGGTTCTCCCCATGTGCCATGAGTTGGCACATGGGTTCTTGTAATCTCAGGATGGTTTTTTTGATTAGGGTTTTTTGCTGACCGCTCAGTCCCCTTTTGTATCGTTCTGCTTTCTAGTTTACAGCGGGCCTCAATTTGCTAAAGCTATATATATCATCTCTATGTGTGTGCCTTCCTCTCATTTTACCGTCAATATATGTGGGGGGCAACTATATCTTTTGGAGTTCGTTCCTCTGGAGGCAAGTGAGGTCTTTATTTTCTCTGCAGTACTAGTTAGCTCTTAGGCTGGTGCGTTGCGTCTAGAACCAACGTAGGCACGCTCCCTGGCTATCTCTAGTTGCGTTTGTCAGGCGTAGGGCAGCGGTCAGCCCAGGTTCCATCACCCTAGAGCTCGTCCGTCATTTATTTGTACTTTGCTTGTCCTGTGCTATCCCTAGCCATTGGGGATTCATGACAGTTGTCCTCCACTGTACAAAGCTGAGCTTCAATCTTCAGGCTCTCATTAAGTAGTTGTTGTTAATATTTTTAGTTGGGGCCTACTAACGGTGTCTGCCGCTCCCTGGTGTTGTCCTCCACTGTACAAAGCTGAGATTCAATCTTCAGGCTCTCATTAAGTTGTTGTTGTTAACATGTGTGGTTGGGGCCTACTAACGGTGTCTGCCGCTCCAAGGTGTTCTCCAGGTTTACTTGCCTGAGCTTCAGTCTTCAGGCTCTCATTAAGTAGTTGTTGTTAATATGTGTGGTTGGGGCCTACTATCGGTGTCTGCCGCTCCCTGGTGTTGTCCTCCACTGTACAAAGCTGAGCTTGAATCTTCAGGCTCTCATTAAGTAGTTGTTGTTAATATGTGTGGTTGGGGCCTACTAACGGTGTCTGCCGCTCCAAGGTGTTCTCCAGGTTTTCTTGCCTGGGCTTCAATCTTCAGGCTCTCATTAAGTTGTTGTTGTTAATATTTGTGGTTGGGGCCTGCTAACAGTGTCTGCCACTCCAAGGTGTTTCCAGGTTTACTTGCCTGAGCTTCAGTCTTCAGGCTCTCATTAAGTAGTTGTTAATATTTTTGGTTGGGGCCTACTAACGGTGTCTGCCGCTCCCTGGTGTTGTCCTCCACTGTACAAAGCTGAGCTTCAATCTTCAGGCTCTCATTAAGTTGTTGTTGTTAATATTTGTGGTTGGGGCCTACTAACGGTGTCTGCCACTCCCTGGTTTTGTCCTCCACTGTACAAAGCTGAGCTTCTATCTTCAGGCTCTCATTAAGTAGTTGTTGTTAATATTTGTGTTTGGGGCCTACTAGTGGTGTCTGCCGCTCCTTGGTGTTGTCCTCCACTGTACAAAGCTGAGCTTGAATCTTCAGGCTCTCATTAAGTTGTTGTTGTTAATATCTGTGATTGGGGCCTACTAACGGTGTCTGCCGCTCCCTGGTGTTGTCCTCCACTGTACAAAGCTGAGCTTCAATCTTCAGGCTCTCATTAAGTTGTTGTTGTTAATATTTGTGGTTGGGGCCTAACGGTGTCTACCGCTCCCTGGTGTTGTCCTCCACTGTAAAAAGCTGAGCTTCAATCTTCAGGCTCTCATTAAGTAGTTGTTGTTAATATTTGTGGTTGGGGCCTACTAACGGTGTCTGCCGCTTCCTGGTGTTGTCGTCTACTGTACAAAGCTGAGCTTGAATCTTCAGGCTCTCATTAAGTTGTTGTTGTTAATATTTGTGGTTGGGGCCTAACGGTGTCTGCCGCTCCTTGGTGTTGTCCTCCACTGTACAAAGCTGAGCTTCAATCTTCAGGCTCTCATTAAGCAGTTGTTGTTAATATGTGTGGTTGGGGCCTACTAACGGTGTCTGCCGCTCCCTGGTGTTATCCTCCACTGTACAAAGCTGAGCTTGAATCTTCAGGCTCTCATTAAGTAGTTGTTGTTAATATTTGTGGTTGGGGCCTACTAACGGTGTCTGACGCTCCCGGGTGTTGTCCTCCACTGTACAAAGCTGAGCTTCAATCTTCAGGCTCTCTTTGAGTTGTTGTTGTTAATATTTGTGGTTGGGGCCTACTAACGGTGTCTGCCGCTCCCTGTTGTTGTCCTCCACTGTACAAAGCTGAGCTTCAATCTTCAGGCTCTCATTAAGTAGTTGTTGTTAATACGTGTGGTTGCGGCCTACTAATGGTGTCTGCCGCTCCCTGGTGTTATCCTCCACTGTACAAAGCTGAGCTTGAATCTTCAGGCTCTCATTA
This sequence comes from Ranitomeya variabilis, assembly GCF_051348905.1. Lineage (NCBI taxonomy): Eukaryota > Metazoa > Chordata > Amphibia > Anura > Dendrobatidae > Ranitomeya > Ranitomeya variabilis. The sequence continues at coordinate 100,853,431 of NC_135238.1, read as the reverse complement.
AGTAGTTGTTGTTAATATTTGTGGTTGGGGCCTACTAACGGTGTCTGCCGCTCTCTGGTGTTGTCCTCCACTGTACAAAGCTGAGCTTCAATCTTCAGGCTCTCTTTAAGTAGTTGTTAATATTTGTGGTTGGGGCCTACTAACGGTGTCTGCCGCTCCCTGGTGTTGTCCTCCACTGTACAAAGCTGAGCTTCAATCTTCAGGCTCTCATTAAGTTGTGGTTGTTAATATTTGTGGTTGGGGCCTACTAACGGTGTCTGCCGCTCCAAGGTGTTCTCCATGTTCATTTGCCTGAGCTTCAATCTTCAGGCTCTCATTAAGTAGTTGTTGTTAATATGTGTGGTTGGGGCCTACTAACGGTGTCTGCCGCTCCCTGGTGTTGTCATCCACTGTACAAAGCTGAGCTTCAATCTTCAGGCTCTCATTAAGTAGTTGTTGTTAATATGTGTGGTTGGGGCCTACTAACGGTGTCTGCCGCTCCAAGGTGTTCTCCAGGTTTACTTGCCTGAGCTTCAGTCTTCAGGCTCTCATTAAGTAGTTGTTGTTAATATGTGTGGTTGGGGCCTACTAACGGTGTCTGCCGCTCCCTGGTGTTGTCCTCCACTGTACAAAGCTGAGCTTGAATCTTCAGGCTCTCATTAAGTAGTTGTTGTTATTATTTTTGGTTGGGGCCTACTAACGGTGTCTGCCGCTCCCTGGTGTTGTCCTCCACTGTACAAAGCTGAGCTTCAATCTTCAGGCTCTCATTAAGTTGTTGTTGTTAATATTTGTGGTTGGGGCCTACTAACGGTGTCTGCCACTCCCTGGTGTTGTCCTCCACTGTACAAAGCTGAGCTTCATTCATCAGGCTCTCATTATGTAGTTGTTGTTAATATTTGTGTTTGGGGCCTACTAGCGGTGTCTGCCGCTCCTTGGTGTTGTCCTCCACTGTACAAAGCTGAGCTTCAATCTTCAGGCTCTCATTAAGTAGTTGTTGTTAATATGTGTGGTTGGGGCCTACTAACTGTGTCTGCCGCTCCAAGGTGTTCTCCAGGTTTACTTGCCTGGGCTTCAGTCTTCAGGCTCTCATTAAGTAGTTGTTGTTAATATGTGTGGTTGGGGCCTACTAACGGTGTCTGCCGCTCCCTGGTGTTGTCCTCCACTGTACAAAGCTGAGCTTCAATCTTCAGGCTCTCATTAAGTAGTTGTTGTTAATGTTTTTGGTTGGGGCCTACTAACGGTGTCTGCCGCTCCCTGGTGTTGTCCTCCACTGTACAAAGCTGAGGTTCAATCTTCAGGCTCTCATTAAGTTGTTGTTGTTAATGTTTGTGTTTGGGGCCTACTAACGGTGTCTGCCGCTCCCTGGTGTTGTCTGTTGTGGATTCTGTTTGTGGGCTCCCTCTGGTGGTTACTGCTGGTACTGGGTGACTTTGGTGGGTTGCGGCCTTTGGTTTCCACCTGTCCATCAGAGGCTGGGTGTTTCCTATTTTACCTGGCCTTTCTGTCATTTCCCTTGCCGGCTATCAATGTATTCAGATGTGCTCTGTTTGGTTCCTGCCTACCTGCTCCCAGATCTTTCAGGATAAGCTAAGTGCTGATTTTCAGTTGTTTGGTTTTTTGTCCAGCTTGCTTATATGTCTCTATGCTAGCTGGTAGCTCTAGTGGACTGAGGTTCTCCCCATGTGCCATGAGTTGGCACATGGGTTCTTGTAATCTCAGGATGGTTTTTTTGATTAGGGTTTTTTGCTGACCGCTCAGTCCCCTTTTGTATCGTTCTGCTTTCTAGTTTACAGCGGGCCTCAATTTGCTAAAGCTATATATATCATCTCTATGTGTGTGCCTTCCTCTCATTTTACCGTCAATATATGTGGGGGGCAACTATATCTTTTGGAGTTCGTTCCTCTGGAGGCAAGTGAGGTCTTTATTTTCTCTGCAGTACTAGTTAGCTCTTAGGCTGGTGCGTTGCGTCTAGAACCAACGTAGGCACGCTCCCTGGCTATCTCTAGTTGCGTTTGTCAGGCGTAGGGCAGCGGTCAGCCCAGGTTCCATCACCCTAGAGCTCGTCCGTCATTTATTTGTACTTTGCTTGTCCTGTGCTATCCCTAGCCATTGGGGATTCATGACAGTATAGCCGGCCCACAAAGTGTTAATTGTTTGGGCTGAAGCAGGAGAAAAAGAAGTGTTCAAGGGAAATTTTTTTTTTTTTTTCCCTTCAGAGTTTTGCTGCCTAGCCCTTAATTGCTGTCTAGCTGCTTCTTACCTCCTCTTAACCCTTGAATGGCTCTGATCTTGGCTGTTTAACATGGATGTCCAGAGTTTGGCTTCCAGCCTGAGTAATCTCGCGGCAAAAGTTCAAAACATACAGGATTTTGTTGTTCACACTCCCATGTCTGAACCTAGAATTCCTATTCCAGAGTTTTTTTCTGGAGATAGATCTACCTTCCTGAATTTCAGGAACAATTGTAAATTGTTTCTTTCTTTAAAATCTCGCTCCTCTGGAGACCCTGCTCAACAGGTCAGGATTGTCATATCTTTCCTGCGGGGCGACCCTCAGAATTGGGTATTTGCATTAGCACCAGGGGATCCTGCATTGCTCAGTGTGGATGCGTTTTTTCTGGCATTGGGATTGCTCTATGAGGAACCTAACCTAGAGATTCAGGCTGAAAAGGCTTTATTAGCCTTCTCTCAGGGGCATGATGAAGCGGAAATATATTGTCAGAAATTTCGGAAATGGTCGGTGCTTACTCAGTGGAATGAGTGCGCCCTGGCTGCAAACTTCAGAAATGGTCTTTCTGAGGCCATTAAGGATATTATGGTGGGGTTCCCTACGCCTACAGGTCTGAATGAGTCTATGACTATGGCCATTCAGATTGATCGGCGTTTACGGGAGCGCAAACCCGTGCACCAGTTGGCGGTGTCTTCTGAACAGGCACCTGAGACTATGCAATGTGATAGAATTCAGTCCAGAAGTGAACGGCAAAATTATAGGCGGAAAAATGGATTGTGTTTTTATTGTGGTGATTCAGCTCATGTTATATCAGCATGCTCTAAACGCACAAAAAGGGTTGATAAATCTTTTGCCATTGATACTCTGCAGCCTAAGTTCATTTTGTCTGTGACTTTGATTTTTTCACTGTCTTCCATTTCCGTCGATGCCTATGTGGATTCGGGCGCTGCCCTGAGTCTTATGGATTGGTCATTTGCTAAACGCTGCGGTTTTAGTCTGGAGCCTCTGGAAGTTCCTATTCCTCTGAAGGGAATTGACTCTACACCATTGGCTATGAATAAACCGCAGTATTGGACACAAGTGACCATGCGCATTACTCCCGTTCATCAGGAGGTGATTCGCTTCCTTGTACTGTATAATTTACATGATGTACTAGTGCTTGGTCTGCCATGGTTACAAACGCATAATCCTGTCCTGGACTGGAAAACAATGTCTGTGCTAAGCTGGGGATGTCAGGGGGTTCATGATGATGCACCTCCGATTTCAATCGCTTCATCTACTCCTTCTGAGATCCCTGCATTTTTGTCTGACTATAGGGATGTTTTTGAGGAGCCTAAGCTCAATTCGCTCCCTCCTCATAGAGAGTGTGACTGTGCTATAGAATTGATTCCTGGCAGTAAGTTCCCTAAGGGTCGTTTATTTAATCTGTCACTGCCAGAGCATACTGCTATGCGGAATTATATTAAGGAGTCCTTGGAAAAGGGACATATTCGTCCATCTTCGTCCCCTCTGGGAGCAGGTTTTTTTTTCGTGGCAAAAAAGGATGGTTCCCTGAGGCCTTGTATAGATTATCGCCTTCTGAATAAGATTACAGTCAAATATCAGTATCCATTGCCATTATTAACTGATTTGTTTGCTCGCATTAAGGGGGCTAGGTGGTTCACTAAGATAGATCTTCGCGGTGCGTATAATCTGGTGCGGATAAAACAGGGTGATGAGTGGAAAACCGCATTTAATACGCCTGAGGGCCATTTTGAGTATTTGGTAATGCCTTTTGGACTCTCCAATGCTCCGTCAGTCTTTCAGTCCTTTATGCACAATATTTTCCGTGAATATCTGGATAAGTTTATGATTGTGTATTTGGATGATATTTTGGTGTTTTCTGATGACTGGGAGTCTCATGTTCTACAGGTCAGGAAGGTGTTTCAGGTTCTGCGGGCCAATTCTCTGTTTGTGAAGGGCTCAAAGTGTCTCTTCGGAGTCCAGAAGATTTCTTTTTTGGGGTACATTTTTTCTCCTTCTACTATTGAGATGGATCCCGTCAAGGTTCAGGCTATTTGTGACTGGACACAACCTACATCTGTTAAGAGCCTTCAGAAGTTCTTGGGGTTTGCTAATTTTTATCGTCGGTTCATTGCTAATTTTTCCAGTATTGTTAAACCTTTGACTGATTTGACTAAAAAGGGTGCTGATGTTGCTGATTGGTCTACTGCGGCCGTGGAGGCCTTTCGGGAACTTAAGCGCCGGTTTTCTTCTGCTCCTGTGTTGTGTCAACCAGATGTTTCACTTCCTTTTCAGGTTGAGGTGGATGCTTCCGAGATTGGAGCGGGGGCGGTTTTGTCACAGAGAAGTTCTAATGGCTCGGTGATGAAGCCATGTGCTTTCTTCTCTAGAAAATTCTCGCCCGCCGAGCGCAATTATGATGTGGGTAATCGGGAGCTTTTGGCCATGAAGTGGGCATTTGAGGAGTGGCGTCATTGGCTTGAGGGTGCTAAACATCGTGTGGTGGTCTTGACTGATCACAAGAATCTCATTTACCTTGAGTCTGCCAGGCGTTTGAATCCTAGACAGGCTCGTTGGTCGTTATTTTTTTCTCGTTTCAATTTCGTGGTTTCATACCTGCCAGGTTCAAAGAATGTGAAGGCAGATGCTCTTTCCAGGAGTTTTGTGCCTGACTCTCCTGGAGACACTGGGCCTACTGGTATCCTTAGGGATGGGGTAATATTGTCCGCCTTATCCCCAGACTTGCGACGCGCATTGCAGGAGTTTCAGATGGATAAACCGGATCGATGTCCACCTGAAAGACTGTTTGTTCCGGATGATTGGACCAGTAGAGTCATCTCCGAGGTCCATTCTTCTGTGTTGGCTGGTCATCCTGGAATATTTGGTACGAGAGACTTGGTGGCCAGGTCTTTTTGGTGGCCTTCCTTGTCTAGGGATGTGCGTACATTTGTGCAGTCTTGTGAAGTGTGTGCTCGAGCTAAGCCTTGCTGTTCACGGGCCAGTGGGTTGTTGTTATCTTTGCCCATCCCGAAGAGGCCTTGGACGCACATTTCCATGGATTTTATTTCTGATCTTCCGGTTTCACAGAAAATGTCCGTTATCTGGGTTGTGTGTGACCGCTTTTCTAAGATGGTTCATTTGGTGCCCTTGCCTAAGTTGCCCTCCTCCTCTGAGTTGGTCCCTTTATTTTTTCAGAACGTGGTTTGTTTGCATGGGATTCCGGAGAATATCGTTTCTGACAGGGGATCCCAGTTTGTGTCTAGATTTTGGCGGACGTTTTGTGCCAAGATGGGCATTGATTTGTCTTTCTCGTCTGCATTCCATCCTCAGACGAATGGCCAGATGGAGCGAACTAATCAGACCTTGGAAACTTATTTGAGGTGTTTTGTTTCTGCTGATCAAGATGACTGGGTTGCTTTTTTGCCACTGGCCGAATTTGCTCTTAATAATCGGGCTAGTTCTGCCACGTTGGTCTCTCCTTTTTTTTGTAATTCGGGGTTTCATCCTCGTTTTTCCTCTGGTCAGGTGGAGTCTTCGGATTGTCCTGGAGTGGACGTGGTGGTGGACAGGCTACATCAGATTTGGAATTAGGTGGTGGACAATTTGAAGTTATCTCAGGAGAGGACTCAGCAGTTTGCTAATCGCCATCGCCGCGTGGGTCCCCGACTTCTTGTTGGGGATTTGGTGTGGTTGTCTTCTCGTTTTGTCCCTATGAAGGTCTCTTCTCCTAAGTTCAAGCCTCGGTTCATCGGTCCTTATAGGATCTCGGAGATTCTTAACCCTGTATCTTTTCGTTTGGATCTCCCAGCATCGTTTGCTATTCATAATGTGTTCCATCGGTCGTTGTTGCGGAGGTATGAGGTGCCCGTTGTTCCTTCGGTTGAGCCTCCTGCTCCGGTGCTGGTGGAGGGAGAATTGGAGTATGTTGTTGAAAAGATCTTGGATTCTCGTGTTTCCAGACGCAAACTCCAGTATTTGGTTAAGTGGAAGGGTTATGGTCAGGAGGATAATTCCTGGGTGGTCGCCTCCGATGTTCATGCGACTGATTTGGTCCGCGCCTTCCATAGAGCTCACCCTGATCGCCCTGGGGGTTCTCGTGAGGGTTCGGTGACCCCTCCTCAAGGGGGGGGTACTGTTGTGGATTCTGTTTGTGGGCTCCCTCTGGTGGTTACTGCTGGTACTGGGTGACTTTGGTGGGTTGCGGCCTTTGGTTTCCACCTGTCCATCAGAGGCTGGGTGTTTCCTATTTTACCTGGCCTTTCTGTCATTTCCCTTGCCGGCTATCAATGTATTCAGATGTGCTCTGTTTGGTTCCTGCCTACCTGCTCCCAGATCTTTCAGGATAAGCTAAGTGCTGATTTTCAGTTGTTTGGTTTTTTGTCCAGCTTGCTTATATGTCTCTATGCTAGCTGGTAGCTCTAGTGGACTGAGGTTCTCCCCATGTGCCATGAGTTGGCACATGGGTTCTTGTAATCTCAGGATGGTTTTTTTGATTAGGGTTTTTTGCTGACCGCTCAGTCCCCTTTTGTATCATTCTGCTTTCTAGTTTACAGCGGGCCTCAATTTGCTAAAGCTATATATATCATCTCTATGTGTGTGCCTTCCTCTCATTTCACCGTCAATATATGTGGGGGGCAACTATATCTTTTGGGGTTCGTTCCTCTGGAGGCAAGTGAGGTCTTTATTTTCTCTGCAGTACTAGTTAGCTCTTAGGCTGGTGCGTGGCGTCTAGAACCAACGTAGGTACGCTCCCTGGCTATCTCTAGTTGCGTTTGTCAGGCGTAGGGCAGCGGTCAGCCCAGGTTCCATCACCCTAGAGCTCGTCCGTCATTTATTTGTACTTTGCTTGTCCTGTGCTATCCCTAGCCATTGGGGATTCATGACAGTTGTCCTCCACTGTACAAAGCTGAGCTTCAATCTTCAGGCTCTCATTAAGTAGTTGTTGTTAATATTTGTGTTTGGGGCCTACTAGCGGTGTCTGCCACTCCTTGGTGTTGTCCTCCACTGTACAAAGCTGAGCTTGAATCTTCAGGCTCTCATTAAGTTGTTGTTGTTAATATTTGTGGTTGGGGCCTACTAACGGTGTCTGCCGATCCCTGGTGTTGTCCTCCACTGTACAAAGCTGAGCTTCAATCTTCAGGCTCTCATTAAGTTGTTGTTGTTAATATTTGTGGTTGGGGCCTACTAACGGTGTCTGCCGCTCCAAGGTGTTCTCCATGTTTACTTGCCTGAGCTTCAGTCTTCAGGCTCTCATTAAGTAGTTGTTGTTAATATGTGTGGTTGGGGCCTACTAACGGTGTCTGCCACTCCTTGGTGTTGTCCTCCACTGTACAAAGCTGAGCTTCAATCTTCAGGCTCTCATTAAGTAGTTGTTGTTAATATGTGTGGTTGGGGCCTACTAACGGTGTCTGCCGCTCCCTGGTGTTGTCCTCTACTGTACAAAGCTGAGCTTCAATCTTCAGGCTCTCATTAAGTAGTTGTTGTTAATATGTGTGGTTGGGGCCTACTAACGGTGTCTGCCGCTACCTGGTGTTATCCTCCACTGTACAAAGCTGAGCTTCAATCTTCAGGCTCTCATTAAGTTGTGGTTGTTAATATTTGTGGTTGGGGCCTACTAACGGTGTCTGCCGCTCCAAGGTGTTCTCCATGTTTACTTGCCTGAGCTTCAATCTTCAGGCTCTCAATAAGTAGTTGTTGTTGATATGTGTGGTTGGGGCCTACTAACGGTGTCTGCCGCTCCCTGGTTTTGTCCTCCACTGTACAAAGCTGAGCTTCAATCTTCAGGCTCTCATTAAGTAGTTGTTGTTAATATCTGTGGTTGGGGCCTACTAACGGTGTCTGCCGCTCCCTGGTGTTGTCCTCCATTGTACAAAGCTGAGATTGAATCTTCAGGCTCTCATTAAGTAGTTGTTGTTAATATGTGTGGTTGGGGCCTACTAACGGTGTCTGCCGCTCCAAGGTGTTCTCCAGGTTTACTTGCCTGAGCTTCAATCTTCAGGCTCTCATTAAGTTGTTGTTGTTAATATTTGTGGTTGGGGCCTGCTAACGGTGTCTGCAACTCCAAGGTGTTTCCAGGTTTACTTGCCTGAGCTTCAGTCTTCAGGCTCTCATTAAGTAGTTGTTGTTAATATGTGTAGTTGGGGCCTACTAACGGTGTCTGCCTCTCCCTGGTGTTGTCCTCCACTGTACAAAGCTGAGCTTGAAGCTTCAGGCTCTCATTAAGTAGTTGTTGTTAATATTTTTGGTTGGGGCCTACTAACGGTGTCTGCCGCTCCCTGGTGTTGTCCTCCACTGTACAAAGCTGAGCTTCAAACTTCAGGCTCTCATTAAGTAGTTGTTGTTAATATGTGTGGTTGGGGCCTACTAACGGTGTCTGCCGCTCCAAGGTGTTCTCCAGGTTTACTTGCCTGAGCTTGAATCTTCAGGCTCTCATTAAGTTGTTGTTGTTAATATTTGTGGTTGGGGCCTGCAAACGGTGTGTGCTGCTCCAAGGTGTTCTCCAGGTTTACTTGCCTGAGCTTCAGTCTTCAGGCTCTCATTAAGTAGTCGTTGTTAATATGTGTGGTTGGGGCCTACTAACGGTGTCTGCCGCTCCCTGGTGTTGTCCTCCACTGTACAAAGCTGAGCTTCAATCTTCAGGCTCTCATTAAGTTGTTGTTGTTAATATTTGTGGTTGGGGCCTACTAACGGTGTCTGCCGCTCCCTGGTGTTGTCCTCCACTGTACAAAGCTGAGCTTCAATCTTCAGGCTCTCATTAAGTAGTTGTTGTTAACATTTGTGTTTGGGGCCTACTAGCGGTGTCTGCCGCTCCTTGGTGTTGTCCTCCACTGTACAAAGCTGAGCTTCAATCTTCAGGCTCTCATTAAGTAGTTGTTGTTAATATGTGTGGTTGGGGCCTACTAACGGTGTCTGCCGCTCCCTGGTGTTGTCCTCTACTGTACAAAGCTGAGCTTCAATCTTCAGGCTCTCATTAAGTAGTTGTTGTTAATATGTGTGGTTGGGGCCTACTAACGGTGTCTGCCGCTCCCTGGTGTTGTCCTCCACTGTACAAAGCTGAGCTTGAACCTTCAGGCTCTCATTAAGTAGTTGCTGTTAATATTTTTGGTTGGGGCCTACTAACGGTGTCTGCCGCTCCCTGGTGTTGTCCTCCACTGTACAAAGCTGAGCTTCAATCTTCAGGCTCTCATTAAGTAGTTTTTGTTAATATGTGTGTTTGGGGCCTACTAACGGTGTCGGCCGCTCCAAGGTGTTCTCCAGGTTTACTTGCCTGAGCTTCAATCTTCAGGCTCTCATTAAGTAGTTGTTGTTAATATGTGTGGTTGGGGCCTACTAATGGTGTCTGCCGCTCCCTGGTGTTGTCCTCCACTGTACAAAGCTGAGCTTGAATCTTCAGGCTCTCATTAAGTAGTTGTTGTTAATATTTTTTGATGGGGCCTACTAACGGTGTCTGCTGCTCCCTGGTGTTGTCCTCCACTGTACAAAGCTGAGCTTCAGTCTTCAGGCTCTCATTAAGTTGCTGTTGTTAATATTTGTGGTTGGGGCCTACTAACGGTGTCTGCCGCTCCTTGGTGTTGTCCTCCACTGTACAAAGCTGAGCTTCAATCTTCAGGCTCTCATTAAGTTGTTGTTGTTAATATTTTTGGTTGGGGCCTACTAACGGTGTCTGCCGCTCCCTGGTGTTGTCCTCCACTGTACAAAGCTGAGCTTCAGTCTTCAGGCTATCATTAAGTTGTTGTTGTTAATATTTGTGGTTGGGGCCTACTAACGGTGTCTGCCGCTCCCTGGTGTTGTCCTCCACTGTACAAAGCTGAGCTTCAATCTTCAGGCTCTCATTAAGTAGTTGTTGTTAATATGTGTGGTTTGGGCCTACTAACGGTGTCTGCTGCTCCCTGGTGTTGTCCTCCACTGTACAAAGCTGAGCTTGAATCTTCAGGCTCTCATTAAGTAGTTGTTGTTAATATGTGTGGTTGGGGCCTACTAACGGTGTCTGCTGCTCCAAGGTGTTCTCCAGGTTTACTTGCCTGAGCTTCAATCTTCAGGCTCTCATTAAGTTATTGTTGTTAATATTTGTGGTTGGGGCCTGCTAATGGTGTCTGCCGCTCCAAGGTGTTCTCCAGGTTTACTTGCCTGAGCTTCAGTCTTCAGGCTCTCATTAAGTAGTTGTTGTTAATATGTGTGGTTGGGGCCTACTAACGGTGTCTGCCGCTCCCTGGTGTTGTCCTCAACTGTACAAAGCTGAGCTTCAATCTTCAGGCTTTCATTAAGTTGTTGTTGTTAATATTTGTGGTTGGGGCCTACTAACGGTGTCTGCCGCTCCCTGGTGTTGTCCTCAACTGTACAAAGCTGAGCTTCAATCTTCAGGCTCTCATTAAGTTGTTGTTGTTAATATTTGTGGTTGGGGCCTACTAACGGTGTCTGCCGCTCCAAGGTGTTCTCCATGTTTAGTAGCCTGAGCAGCAATCTTCAGGCTCTCATTAAGTAGTTGTTGTTAATATGTGTGGTTGGGGCCTACTAATGGTGTCTGCCGCTCCCTGGTGTTGTCCTCCACTGTACAAAGCTGAGCTTGAATCTTCATGCTCTCATTAAGTAGTTGTTGTTATTATTTGTGGTTGGGGCCTACTAACGGTGTCTGCCGCTCCCTGGTGTTGTCCTTCACTGTACAAAGCTGAGCTTGAATCTTCAGGCTCTCATTAAGTAGTAGTTGTTGTTAATATGTGTGGTTGGGGCCTACTGACGGTGTCTGCCGCTCCAAGGTGTTCTCCAGGTTTACTTGCCTGAGCTTCAATCTTCAGGCTCTCATTAAGTTGTTGTTATTAATATTTGTGGTTGGGGACTGCTAATGGTGTCTGCCGCTCCAAGGTGTTCTCCAGGTTTACTTGCCTGAGCTTCAGTCTTCAGGCTCACATTAAGTAGTTGTTGTTAATATGTGTGGTTGGAGCCTACTAACGGTGTCTGCCGCTCCTTGGTGTTGTCCTCCACTGTACAAAGCTGAGCTTCAAACTTCAGTCTCTCATTAAGTTGTTGTTGTTAATATTTGTGGTTGGGGCCTACTAACGGTGTCTGCCGCTCCCTGGCGTTGTCCTCCACTGTACAAAGCTGAGCTTCAATCTTCAGGCTGTCATTAAGTAGTTGTTGTTAATATTTGAGTTTGGGGCCTACTAGCGGTGTCTGCCGCACCTTGGTGTTGTCCTCCACTGTACAAAGCTGAGCTTGAATCTTCAGGCTCTCATTAAGTTGTTGTTGTTAATATTTGTGGTTGGGGCCTACTAACGGTGTCTGCCGCTCCCTGGTGTTGTCCTCCACTGTACAAAGCTGAGCTTCAATCTTCAGGCTCTCATTAAGTTGTTGTTGTTAATATTTGTGGTTTGGGCCTACTAACAGTGTCTGCCGCTCCCTGGTGTTGTCCTCCACTGTAAAAAGCTGAGCTTCAATCTTCAGGCTCTCATTACGTAGTTGTTGTTAATATTTGTGGTTGGGGCCTACTAACGGTGTTTGCCGCTCCCTGGTGTTGTCCTCTTCTGTACAAAGCTGAGCTTGAATCTTCAGGCTCTCATTAAGTAGTTGTTGTTAATATTTGTGGTTGGGGCCTACTAACGGTGTCTGCCGCTCCAAGGTGTCCTCCAGGTTTACTTGCCTGAGCTTCAATCTTCAGGCTCTCATTAAGTAGTTGTTGTTAATATGTGTGGTTGGGGCCTACTAACGGTGTCTGCCGCTCCCTGGTGTTGTCCTCTACTATACAAAGCTGAGCTTCAATCTTCAGGCTCTCATTAAGTAGTTGTTGTTAATATGTGTGGTTGGGGCCTACTAACGGTGTCTGCCGCTCACTGGTGTTATCCTCCACTGTACAAAGCTGAGCTTGAATCTTCAGGCTCTCATTAAGTAGTTGTTGTTAATATTTGTGGTTGGGGCCTACTAACGGTGTCTGCCGCTCCCTGGTGTTGTCCTCCACTGTACAAAGCTGAGCTTCAATCTTCAGGCTCTCTTTAAGTTGTTGTTGTTAATATTTGTGGTTGGGGCCTACTAACGGTGTCTGCCGCTCCCTGGTGTTGTCCTCCACTGTACAAAGCTGAGCTTCAATCTTCAGGCTCTCTTTAAGTTGTTGTTGTTAATATTTGTGGTTGGGGCCTACTAACGGTGTCTGCCGCTCCAAGGTTTTCTCCATGTTTACTTGCCTGAGCTTTAATCTTCAGGCTCTCATTAAGTAGTTGTTAATATGTGTGGTTGGGGTCTACTAACGGTGTCTGACGCTCCCTGATTTTGTCCTCCACTGTACAAAGCTGAGCTTTAATCTTCAGGCTCTCATTAAGTAGCTGTTGTTAATATTTGTGGTTAGGGCCTACTAACGGTGTCTTCCGCTCCCTGGTGTTGTCCTCCATTGTACAAAGCTGAGCTTGAATCTTCAGGCTCTCAATAAGTAGTTGTTGTTAATATGTGTGGTTGGGGCCTACTAACGGTGTCTGCCGCTCCAAGGTGTTCTCCAGGTTTACTTGCCTGAGCTTCAATCTTCAGGCTCTCATTAAGTTGTTGTTGTTAATATTTGTGGTTGGGGCCTGCTAACGGTGTCTGCCGCTCCAAGGTGTTCTCCAGGTTTACTTGCCTGAGCTTCAGTCTTCAGGCTCTCATTAAGTAGTTGTTGTTAATATGTGTGGTTCGGGCCTACTAACGGTGTCTGCCGCTCCCTGGTGTTGTCCTCCACTGTACAAAGCTGAGCTTCAATCTTCAGGCTCTCATTAAGTAGTTGTTGTTAATATTTTTGGTTGGGGCCTACTAACGGTGTCTGCCGCTCCTTGGTGTTGTCCTCCACAGTACAAAGCTGAGCTTCAATCTTCAGGCTCTCATTAAGTTGTTGTTAATATTTGGGGTTTGGGTATACTAACGGTGTCTGCCGCTCCCTGGTGTTGTCCTCCACTGTTAAAAGCTGAGCTTTAATTTTCAGGCTCTCATTAAGTAGTTGTTGTTAATATTTGTGGTTGGGGCCTACTAACGGTGTCTGCCGCTCTCTGGTGTTGTCCTCTACTGTACAAAGCTGAGCTTGAATCTTCAGGCTCTCATTAAGTTGTTGTTGTTATTATTTGTGGTTGGGGCCTACTAACGGTGTCTGCCGCTCCCTGGTGTTGTCCTCTACTGTACAAAGCTGAGCTTGAATCTTCAGGCTCTCATTAAGTTGTTGTTGTTAATATTTGTGGTTGGGGCCTACTAACGGTGTCTGCCGCTCCAAGGTGTTCTCCAGGTTTACTTGCCTGAGCTTCAATCTTCAGGCTCTCATTAAGTTGTTGTTGTTAATATTTGTGGTTGGGGCCTGCTAACGGTGTCTGCCGCTCCAAGTTGTTCTCCAGGTTTACTTGCCTGAGCTTCAGTCTTCAGGCTCTCATTAAGTAGTTGTTGTTAATATGTGTGGTTCGGGCCTACTAACGGTGTCTGCCGCTCCCTGGTGTTGTCCTCCAGTGTACAAAGCTGAGCTTGAATCTTCAGGCTCTCATTAAGTAGTTGTTGTTAATATTTTTGGTTGGGGCCTACTAACGGTGTCTGCCGCTCCCTGGTGTTGTCCTCCACTGTACAAAGCTGAGCTTCAATCTTCAGGCTCTCATTAAGTTGTTGTTAATATTTGTGGTTTGGGTCTACTAACGGTGTCTGCCGCTCCCTGGTGTTGTCCTCCACTGTAAAAAGCTGAGCTTTAATTTTCAGGCTCTCATTAAGTAGTTGTTGTTAATATTTGTGGTTGGGGCCTACTAACGGTGTCTGCCGCTCCCTGGTGTTGTCCTCTACTGTACAAAGCTGAGCTTGAATCTTCAGGCTCTCATTAAGTAGTTGTTGTTAATATTTGTGTTTGGGGCCCACTAACGGTGTCTGCCGCTACAAGGTGTTCTCCATGTTTACTTGCCTGAGCTTCAATCTTCAGGCTCTCATTAAGTAGTTGTTGTTAATAAGTGTGGTTGGGGCCTACTAACGGTGTCTGCCACTCCCTGGTGTTGTCCTCTACTGTACAAAGCTGAGATTCAATCTTCAGACTCTCATTAAGTAGTTGTTGTTAATACGTGTGGTTGGGGCCTACTAACGGTGTCTGCCGCTCCCTGGTGTTATCCTCCACTGTACAAAGCTGAGCTTGAATCTTCAGGCTCTCATTAAGTAGTTGTTGTTAATATTTGTGGTTGGGGCCTACTAACGGTGTCTGCCGCTCTCTGGTGTTGTCCTCCACTGTACAATGCTGAGCTTCAATATTCAGGCTCTCTCTAAGTTGTTGTTGTTAATGCTTGTGGTTGGGGCCTACTAACGGTGTCTGCCGCTCCCTGGTATTGTCTTCCACTGTACAAAGCTGAGCTTCAATCTTCAGGCTCTCATTAAGTTGTGGTTGTTAGTATTTGTGGTTGGGGCCTACTAACGGTGTCTGCCGCTACAAGGTGTTCTCCATGTTTACTTGCCTGAGCTTCAATCTTCAGGCTCTCAGTAAGTAGTTGTTGTTAATATGTGTGGTTGGGGCCTACTAACGGTGTCTGCCGCTCCCTGGTGTTGTCCTCCACTTTACAAAGCTGAGCTTCAATCTTCTGGCTCTCATTAAGTAGTTGTTGTTAATATGTGTGGTTGGGGCCTACTAACGGTGTCTGCCGCTCTAAGGTGTTCTCCAGGTTCACTTGCCTGAGCTTCAATCTTCAGGCTCTCATTAAGTAGTTGTTGTTAATATTTGTGGTTGGGGCCTACTAACGGTGTCTGCCGCTCCCTGGTGTTGTCCTCCACTGTACAAAGCTGAGCTTGAATCTTCAGGCTCTCATTAAGTAGTTGTTAATATGTGTGGTTGGGGCCTACTAACGGTGTCTGCCGCTCCCTGGTGTTGTCCTCCACTGTACAAAGCTGAGCTTCAATCTTCAGGCTCTCATTAAGTTGTTGTTGTTAATATTTGTGGTTGGGGCCTACTAACAGTGTCTGCCGCTCCCTGGTGTTGTCCTCCACTGTAAAAAGCTGAGCTTCAATCTTCAGGCTCTCATTACGTAGTTGTTGTTAATATTTGTGGTTGGGGCCTACTAACGGTGTTTGCCGCTCCCTGGTGTTGTCCTCTACTGTACAAAGCTTAGCTTGAATCTTCAGGCTCTTATTAAGTAGTTGTTGTTAATATTTGTGGTTGGGGCCTACTAACGGTGTCTGCCGCTCCAAGGTGTCCTCCAGGTTTACTTGCCTGAGCCTCAATCTTCAGGCTCTCATTAAGTAGTTGTTGTTAATATGTGTGGTTGGGGCCTACTAACGGTGTCTGCCGCTCCCTGGTGTTGTCCTCTACTGTACAAAGCTGAGCTTCAATCTTCAGGCTCTCTTTAAGTTGTTGTTGTTAATATTTGTGGTTGGGGCCTACTAACGGTGTCTGCCGCTCCCTGGTGTTGTCCTCCACTGTACAAAGCTGAGCTTCAATCTTCAGGCTCTCTTTAAGTTGTTGTTGTTAATATTTGTGGTTGGGGCCTACTAACGGTGTCTGCCGCTCCTTGGTGTTGTCCTCCACTGTACAAAGCTGAGCTTCAATCTTCAGGCTCTCATTAAGTTGTGGTTGTTAATATTTGTGGTTGGGGCCTACTAACGGTGTCTGCCGCTCCAAGGTGTTCTCCATGTTTACTTGCCTGAGCTTCAATCTTCAGGCTCTCATTAAGTAATTGTTAATATGTGTGGTTGGGGTCTACTAACGGTGTCTGACGCTCCCTGATTTTGTCCTCCACTGTACAAAGCTGAGCTTTAATCTTCAGGCTCTCATTAAGTAGTTGTTGTTAATATTTGTGGTTAGGGCCTACTAACGGTGTCTTCCGCTCCCTGGTGTTGTCCTCCATTGTACAAAGCTGAGCTTGAATCTTCAGGCTCTCAATAAGTAGTTGTTGTTAATATGTGTGGTTGGGGCCTACTAATGGTGTCTGCCGCTCCAAGGTGTTCTCCAGGTTTACTTGCCTGAGCTTCAATCTTCAGGCTCTCATTAAGTTGTTGTTGTTAATATTTGTGGTTGGGGCCTGCTAACGGTGTCTGCCGCTCCAAGGTGTTCTCCAGGTTTACTTGCCTGAGCTTCAGTCTTCAGGCTCTCATTAAGTAATTGTTGTTAATATGTGTGGTTGGGGCCTACTAACGGTGTCTGCCGCTCCCTGGTGTTGTCCTCCACTGTACAAAGCTGAGCTTGAATCTTCAGGCTCTCATTAAGTAGTTGCTGTTAATATTTTTGGTTGGGGCCTACTCACGGTGTCTGCCGCTCCCTGGTGTTGTCCTCCACTGTACAAAGCTGAGCTTCAATCCTCAGGCTCTCATTAAGTTGTGGTTAATATTTGTGGTTTGGGCCTACTAACGGTGTCTGCCGCTCCCTGGTGTTGTCCTCCACTGTAAATAGCTGAGCTTTAATTTTCAGGCTCTCATTAAGTAGTTGTTGTTAATATTTGTGGTTGGGGCCTACTAACGGTGTCTGCCGCTCCCTGGTGTTGTCCTCTACTGTACAAAGCTGAGCTTGAATCTTCAGGCTCTCATTAAGTTGCTGTTGTTAATATTTGTGGTTGGGGCCTACTAATGGTGTCTGCCGCTCCAAGGTGTTCTCCATGTTTACTTGCCTGAGCTTCAATCTTCAGGCTCTCATTAAGTAGTTGTTGTTAATACGTGTGGTTGGGGCCTACTAACGGTGTCTGCCGCTCCCTGGTGTTATCCTCCACTGTACAAAGCTGAGCTTGAATCTTCAGGCTCTCATTAAGTAGTTGTTGTTAATATTTGTGGTTGGGGCCTACTAACGGTGTCTGCTGCTTCCTGGTGTTGTCCTCCACTGTACAAAGCTGAGCTTCAATCTTTAGGCTCTCTTTAAGTTGTTGTTGTTAATGTTTGTGGTTGGGGCCTACTAACGGTGTCTGCCGCTCCCTGGTGTTGTCCTCTACTGTACAAAGCTGAGCTTGAATCTTCAGGCTCTCATTAAGTAGTTGTTGTTAATATTTGTGTTTGGGGCCCACTAACGGTGTCTGCCGCTACAAGGTGTTCTCCATGTTTACTTGCCTGAGCTTCAATCTTCAGGCTCTCATTAAGTAGTTGTTGTTAATAAGTGTGGTTGGGGCCTACTAACGGTGTCTGCCACTCCCTGGTGTTGTCCTCTACTGTACAAAGCTGAGATTCAATCTTCAGACTCTCATTAAGTAGTTGTTGTTAATACGTGTGGTTGGGGCCTACTAACGGTGTCTGCCGCTCCCTGGTGTTATCCTCCACTGTACAAAGCTGAGCTTGAATCTTCAGGCTCTCATTAAGTAGTTGTTGTTAATATTTGTGGTTGGGGCCTACTAACGGTGTCTGCCGCTCTCTGGTGTTGTCCTCCACTGTACAATGCTGAGCTTCAATATTCAGGCTCTCTCTAAGTTGTTGTTGTTAATGCTTGTGGTTGGGGCCTACTAACGGTGTCTGCCGCTCCCTGGTATTGTCTTCCACTGTACAAAGCTGAGCTTCAATCTTCAGGCTCTCATTAAGTTGTGGTTGTTAGTATTTGTGGTTGGGGCCTACTAACGGTGTCTGCCGCTACAAGGTGTTCTCCATGTTTACTTGCCTGAGCTTCAATCTTCAGGCTCTCAGTAAGTAGTTGTTGTTAATATGTGTGGTTGGGGCCTACTAACGGTGTCTGCCGCTCCCTGGTGTTGTCCTCCACTTTACAAAGCTGAGCTTCAATCTTCTGGCTCTCATTAAGTAGTTGTTGTTAATATGTGTGGTTGGGGCCTACTAACGGTGTCTGCCGCTCTAAGGTGTTCTCCAGGTTCACTTGCCTGAGCTTCAATCTTCAGGCTCTCATTAAGTAGTTGTTGTTAATATTTGTGGTTGGGGCCTACTAACGGTGTCTGCCGCTCCCTGGTGTTGTCCTCCACTGTACAAAGCTGAGCTTGAATCTTCAGGCTCTCATTAAGTAGTTGTTAATATGTGTGGTTGGGGCCTACTAACGGTGTCTGCCGCTCCCTGGTGTTGTCCTCCACTGTACAAAGCTGAGCTTCAATCTTCAGGCTCTCATTAAGTTGTTGTTGTTAATATTTGTGGTTGGGGCCTACTAACAGTGTCTGCCGCTCCCTGGTGTTGTGCTCCACTGTAAAAAGCTGAGCTTCAATCTTCAGGCTCTCATTACGTAGTTGTTGTTAATATTTGTGGTTGGGGCCTACTAACGGTGTTTGCCGCTCCCTGGTGTTGTCCTCTACTGTACAAAGCTGAGCTTGAATCTTCAGGCTCTTATTAAGTAGTTGTTGTTAATATTTGTGGTTGGGGCCTACTAACGGTGTCTGCCGCTCCAACGTGTCCTCCAGGTTTACTTGCCTGAGCCTCAATCTTCAGGCTCTCATTAAGTAGTTGTTGTTAATATGTGTGGTTGGGGCCTACTAACGGTGTCTGCCGCTCCCTGGTGTTGTCCTCTACTGTACAAAGCTGAGCTTCAATCTTCAGGCTCTCTTTAAGTTGTTGTTGTTAATATTTGTGGTTGGGGCCTACTAACGGTGTCTGCCGCTCCCTGGTGTTGTCCTCCACTGTACAAAGCTGAGCTTCAATCTTCAGGCTCTCTTTAAGTTGTTGTTGTTAATATTTGTGGTTGGGGCCTACTAACGGTGTCTGCCGCTCCTTGGTGTTGTCCTCCACTGTACAAAGCTGAGCTTCAATCTTCAGGCTCTCATTAAGTTGTGGTTGTTAATATTTGTGGTTGGGGCCTACTAACGGTGTCTGCCGCTCCAAGGTGTTCTCCATGTTTACTTGCCTGAGCTTCAATCTTCAGGCTCTCATTAAGTAATTGTTAATATGTGTGGTTGGGGTCTACTAACGGTGTCTGACGCTCCCTGATTTTGTCCTCCACTGTACAAAGCTGAGCTTTAATCTTCAGGCTCTCATTAAGTAGTTGTTGTTAATATTTGTGGTTAGGGCCTACTAACGGTGTCTTCCGCTCCCTGGTGTTGTCCTCCATTGTACAAAGCTGAGCTTGAATCTTCAGGCTCTCAATAAGTAGTTGTTGTTAATATGTGTGGTTGGGGCCTACTAATGGTGTCTGCCGCTCCAAGGTGTTCTCCAGGTTTACTTGCCTGAGCTTCAATCTTCAGGCTCTCATTAAGTTGTTGTTGTTAATATTTGTGGTTGGGGCCTGCTAACGGTGTCTGCCGCTCCAAGGTGTTCTCCAGGTTTACTTGCCTGAGCTTCAGTCTTCAGGCTCTCATTAAGTAATTGTTGTTAATATGTGTGGTTGGGGCCTACTAACGGTGTCTGCCGCTCCCTGGTGTTGTCCTCCACTGTACAAAGCTGAGCTTGAATCTTCAGGCTCTCATTAAGTAGTTGCTGTTAATATTTTTGGTTGGGGCCTACTCACGGTGTCTGCCGCTCCCTGGTGTTGTCCTCCACTGTACAAAGCTGAGCTTCAATCCTCAGACTCTCATTAAGTTGTGGTTAATATTTGTGGTTTGGGCCTACTAACGGTGTCTGCCGCTCCCTGGTGTTGTCCTCCACTGTAAATAGCTGAGCTTTAATTTTCAGGCTCTCATTAAGTAGTTGTTGTTAATATTTGTGGTTGGGGCCTACTAACGGTGTCTGCCGCTCCCTGGTGTTGTCCTCTACTGTACAAAGCTGAGCTTGAATCTTCAGGCTCTCATTAAGTTGCTGTTGTTAATATTTGTGGTTGGGGCCTACTAATGGTGTCTGCCGCTCCAAGGTGTTCTCTATGTTTACTTGCCTGAGCTTCAATCTTCAGGCTCTCATTAAGTAGTTGTTGTTAATACGTGTGGTTGGGGCCTACTAACGGTGTCTGCCGCTCCCTGGTGTTATCCTCCACTGTACAAAGCTGAGCTTGAATCTTCAGGCTCTCATTAAGTAGTTGTTGTTAATATTTGTGGTTGGGGCCTACTAACGGTGTCTGCTGCTTCCTGGTGTTGTCCTCCACTGTACAAAGCTGAGCTTCAATCTTTAGGCTCTCTTTAAGTTGTTGTTGTTAATGTTTGTGGTTGGGGCCTACTAACGGTGTCTGCCGCTCCCTGGTGTTGTCCTCCACTGTACAAAGCTGAGCTTCAATCTTCAGGCTCTCATTACGTAGTTGTTGTTAATATTTGTGGTTGGGGCCTACTAACGGTGTTTGCCGCTCCCTGGTGTTGTCCTCTACTGTACAAAGCTGAGCTTGAATCTTCAGGCTCTCATTAAGTAGTTGTTGTTAATATTTGTGGTTGGGGCCTACTAATGGTGTCTGCCGCTCCAAGGTGTCCTCCAGGTTTACTTGCCTGAGCCTCAATCTTCAGGCTCTCATTAAGTAGTTGTTGTTAATATGTGTGGTTGGGGCCTACTAACGGTGTCTGCCGCTCCCTGGTGTTGTCCTCTACTATACAAAGCTGAGCTTCAATCTTCAGGCTCTCATTAAGTAGTTGTTGTTAATATGTGTGGTTGGGGCCTACTAACGGTGTCTGCCGCTCCCTGGTGTTATCCTCCACTGTACAAAGCTGAGCTTGAATCTTCAGGCTCTCATTAAGTAGTTGTTGTTAATATTTGTGGTTGGGGCCTACTAACGGTGTCTGCCGCTCCCTGGTGTTGTCCTCCACTGTACAAAGCTGAGCTTCAATCTTCAGGCTCTCTTTAAGTTGTTGTTGTTAATATTTGTGGTTGGGGCCTACTAACGGTGTCTGCCGCTGCTTGGTGTTGTCCTCCACTGTACAAAGCTGAGCTTCAATCTTCAGGCTCTCATTAAGTTGTGGTTGTTAATATTTGTGGTTGGGGCCTACTAACGGTGTCTGCCGCTCCAAGGTGTTCTCCATGTTTACTTGCCTGAGCTTCAATCTTCAGGCTCTCATTAAGTAGTTGTTAATATGTGTGGTTGGGGTCTACTAACGGTGTCTGACGCTCCCTGATTTTGTCCTCCACTGTACAAAGCTGAGCTTTAATCTTCAGGCTCTCATTAAGTAGTTGTTGTTAATATTTGTGGTTAGGGCCTACTAACGGTGTCTTCCGCTCCCTGGTGTTGTCCTCCATTGTACAAAGCTGAGCTTGAATCTTCAGGCTCTCAATAAGTAGTTGTTGTTAATATGTGTGGTTGGGGCCTACTAACGGTGTCTGCCGCTCCAAGGTGTTCTCCAGGTTTACTTGCCTGAGCTTCAATCTTCAGGCTCTCATTAAGTTGTTGTTGTTAATATTTGTGGTTGGGGCCTGCTAACGGTGTCTGCCGCTCCAAGGTGTTCTCCAGGTTTACTTGCCTGAGCTTCAGTCTTCAGGCTCTCATTAAGTAATTGTTGTTAATATGTGTGGTTGGGGCCTACTAACGGTGTCTGCCGCTCCCTGGTGTTGTCCTCCACTGTACAAAGCTGAGCTTGAATCTTCAGGCTCTCATTAAGTAGTTGCTGTTAATATTTTTGGTTGGGGCCTACTCACGGTGTCTGCCGCTCCCTGGTGTTGTCCTCCACTGTACAAAGCTGAGCTTCAATCCTCAGGCTCTCATTAAGTTGTGGTTAATATTTGTGGTTTGGGCCTACTAACGGTGTCTGCCGCTCCCTGGTGTTGTCCTCTACTGTACAAAGCTGAGCTTGAATCTTCAGGCTCTCATTAAGTTGCTGTTGTTAATTTTTGTGGTTGGGGCCTACTAACGGTGTCTGCCGCTCCAAGGTGTTCTCCATGTTTACTTGCCTGAGCTTCAATCTTCAGGCTCTCATTAAGTAGTTGTTGTTAATACGTGTGGTTGGGGCCTACTAACGGTGTCTGCCGCTCCCTGGTGTTATCCTCCACTGTACAAAGCTGAGCTTGAATCTTCAGGCTCTCATTAAGTAGTTGTTGTTAATATTTGTGGTTGGGGCCTACTAACGGTGTCTGCTGCTCCCTGGTGTTGTCCTCCACTGTACAAAGCTGAGCTTCAATCTTTAGGCTCTGTTTAAGTTGTTGTTGTTTATGTTTGTGGTTGGGGCCTACTAACGGTGTCTGCCGCTCCCTGGTGTTGTCCTCCACTGTACAAAGCTGAGCTTCAATCTTCAGGCTCTCATTAAGTTGTTGTTAATATTTGTGGTTTGGGTCTACTAACGGTGTCTGCCGCTCCCTGGTGTTGTCCTCCACTGTAAAAAGCTGAGCTTTAATTTTCAGGCTCTCATTAAGTAGTTGTTGTTAATATTTGTGGTTGGGGCCTACTAACGGTGTCTGCCGCTCCAAGGTGTTCTCCATGTTTACTTGCCTGAGCTTCAATCTTCAGGCTCTCATTAAGTAGTTGTTGTTAATATGTGTGGTTGGGGCCTACTAACGGTGTCTGCCGCCCCCTGGTTTTGTCCTCCACTGTACAAAGCTGAGCTTCAATCTTCAGGCTCTCATTAAGTAGTTGTTGTTAATACGTGTGGTTGGGGCCTACTAACGGTGTCTGCCGCTCCCTGGTGTTATCCTCCACTGTACAAAGCTGATCTTGAATCTTCAGGCTCTCATTAAGTAGTTGTTGTTAATATTTGTGGTTTGAGCCTACTAACGGTGTCTGCCGCTCCCTGGTGTTGTCCTCCACTGTACAAAGCTGAGCTTCAATCTTCAGGCTCTCTTTAAGTTGTTGTTGTTAATGTTTGTGGTTGGGGCCTACTAACAGTGTCTGCCGCTCCCTGGTGTTGTCCTGCACTGTACAAAGCTGAGCTTCAATCTTCAGGCTCTCATTAAGTTGTGGTTGTTAATATTTGTGGTTGGGGCCCACTAACGGTGTCTGCCGCTACAAGGTGTTCTCCATGTTTACTTGCCTGAGCTTCAATCTTCAGGCTCTCATTAAGTAGTTGTTGTTAATACGTGTGGTTGGGGCCTACTAACGGTGTCTGCCGCTCCCTGGTGTTATCCTCCACTGTACAAAGCTGAGCTTGAATCTTCAGGCTCTCTTTAAGTAGTTGTTGTTAATATTTGTGGTTGGGGCCTACTAACGGTGTCTGCCGCTCTCTGGTGTTGTCCTCCACTGTACAATGCTGAGCTTCAATATTCAGGCTCTCTCTAAGTTGTTGTTGTTAATGTTTGTGGTTGGGGCCTACTAACGGTGTCTGCTACTCTAAGGTGTTCTCCAGGTTTATTTGCCTGAGCTTCAATCTTCAGGCTCTCATTAAGTAGTTGTTGTTAATATTTGTGGTTGGGGCCTACTAACGGTGTCTGCCGCTCCCTGGTGTTGTCCTCCACTGTACAAAGCTGAGCTTGAATCTTCAGGCTCTCATTAAGTAGTTGTTGTTAATATGTGTGGTTGGGGACTACTAACGGTGTCTGCCGCTTCCTGGTGTTGTCCTCCACTGAACAAAGCTGAGCTTGAATCTTCAGGCTCTCATTAAGTAGTTGTTGTTAATATGTGTGGTTGGGGCCTACTAAC